>NC_140579.1:726938904-727318904 GCF_964204655.1 Triturus cristatus | reverse complement strand
AGCACAATGCGCTGAATCTAGCCCTAGGCCAACTGGCCTCTCACAGAGGCGGAAATGCCCAATGTCCAGAATGTCTGGGCTGGCTGCTCATGCAGCAAAAGCAGAAGGCGCGTAAGATTAGTCCTAAATGCTGCAGCTACCCACTAAGTGCTGGGCAGCTGTGACAATGAGCCTGGGCACCAGCGAGCCCTTTGAGCCCCTCTCTGGGACTCTGCAACGGAATGGGCCCATGGGTTGCAGCTGCCTGCGCAACGTTGCAGCTGCCCTCTATCACGCGGGGCAGCTGGGGAAATTAGGCAAACAAAACAGGCTGTGGCACTACAGTGCCTCTGGTGCCACCAATAACGCTTCACCAGCAACGAGCACGGGGCACATGGGAGTCCCACTCTGAGACTAACCAAACAGAGTCAGTACAGCAGGAGGGGGGTGGGCACCGGCAATGTGCCCCGACATCCCTCTCACAACTAGGGACCAAGAGCCTTGCTCACCGGCTCTTCTCTTACGGGCACCCGGCTTCCCCACGATTCGGTCTCCAGCCCCACTCACCGGCTGGACTGCGGGGCTCCGACACCTCCTCTCCGGTCTCTCCGCGACTCGGGCAGGACTGCTGGCCTTCAGCGAGGAGCCTTCAAGGCTCCGTACATCCTGGGCTGCTCGCAGGACCCCTCGCAACGACACGGGAGGGGCACTCGGGCTCTTCCTCTGCAATGGAGTGCGGGGTAGGCTCCCATCCGCTCCCTCTCTCAGTACCGCGGGGTTCCCTCACGCTCACGGGAGCCCTGCTTGAACCTCCGGGTTGCGGTCTCGCGCCCCGCCCCTAACTGAGGCTTGCACCGTTCGACTTCGGGGTCGCCGCGGGCAGCGCGGCGGCCCTCAGGGTTTTCCGTGGCTCCTTCTCCTGGCAGCAGTACTGGGTAGGCTCCCGTTAACGGGCACAAATACGCGGGGTGGGCACCTGCTGTATTCAAATTTCCAACAAGCGGCACAGATGCGGGGTGGGCTCCCGTAGAAACACACGAGCACATTTTTACATGAGTGCGGGGTGGGCACCAGCTCGGAAAGCAGCAAAAAGCGGGGGAATCCCTACGTCAGGATTCCCTTGGAAATTATCATAGTCCAGCGCTGTTCCAAAAACGAAGGCGCTCCTCGGGACAGTCCAGCGCTCTTCAGATAATCAAAATAAAGCGCTCCTTGGTAAGGGAAGACAAGGCGCTCCTCCCAATAAGGCAAAGTTCAGGGAAAGCCTTGAGGATGCAGGGGGGGCAAAGGCTGGGCCCAGGGGCCAGCTCACAGGGTCCTCCAGCAGGGAGGCAGTCCCCAGTGGCGGTATCTCCTGGCGCCCAGCAGCAGCAGGCCCCCCTCAAGTTAGGAACATAGAGAGAGAACATTTTACATGGGGTCACAGCCCCTTTTTATACACAGGTTTCCTTTGTCACCAAGGTGCAGGGCAAGGGGAAAACCAGATGCAACTGGTTCTGGAGCACTTTGTTTTGCTCAGCCCCTCTCCCTATTCACAGGACAAGCTAGGGACATCAGACGCACCACAGGGGGCGGAGCCAGCATTGTGGAGGGAAGGCGCAGCCCTATTCAGGTCCCAGGTGCAACTCCTTCCTCCCATCTAGCTGCTGATCTCCCTATTCACCACTGGGCTGACTCATCCTGGCTCCTGGAATTCCCCACACCATTCAGCACCTGTCAAACACAAGCCAGACATGCACTCCACATCAGGCAGGCAGACACACAGCACACAGAAGTGCCAATGTCTAGAATTGGCACTTCTCCTATAGTTATAATAAATCTGCGCACATCATTGCGCAGCATTTATTCTTACGAGTTCGCACATACTAAACTTGACCCTGCACTCCTCTCACATCAGGAATTACCATGGACACACATATCCCCCATGCATTCCTATGGGAGGGCAGGCCAGTCTCACTAAATGTAACACAGAGCGCACCCACTTTACATGGGGACACCGTGCTAAAGTGCCTAAAGGCCTAAAACCACTAACACTACATAGGAAAAAGGCTAGGATAATTGTAAAAAGTTTAGGGGTGAACCTGCCAGAAGGGCCAAGTCCAACACAACCCCCTTCCAGCCAAAACGCAGGGGAGACCAATCACCATTGTGATGGGCTTCCCTGCTTTGGGCGATAGAACACGGACGCGGGCCGGCAACGGCAGGGACACCCTCCAGTTCTACGCCACTCTGAACCCATGTGGTTCCCTCGGTAAAAGCTCTGCGGACCAACTGGGCTACCCCACTGGTACTTCCTAGCTGTCCACGGCCAGGACCAGGCCCTAGGCCATCCAGATGCCACTGGCCCTTGCCTATCCACAGAGTGGGGGGTAGTAACCCCTGGCACATAGTAACCGTTCTCCACTCTACCCCTCATCAGGGCAGTTCTAGACTGCCTCCGATCCTTCAGCCTAGGGTCTGCACCCTCAGGCTGACCACAAGCCACGGGCTCTGCTCTGCTCTCCCTACCTCTTCTTCTAGGGTTCCGCCCTCTCTTCTTCTGAGAGGCACCCTTATAACACAACTCTCCCACCAGTTCAGGACCGCTTTCCAAGAACTGGTCTCTCAACCTAGGGTTTAACCCCTCAGGTTTCACCGGGGTCAGAGGCGAGGGCTCCCTCCCTCTGCACCCCCTTCCAGAGTCCGGCACCCTCCCAACTGGAGTGGTGCCCCTAGCAGCTACATCAGTCAGGACACTGCTTACAGTTGTCCTTCCCTCCAGGTCAGGCAGATCCTGAACCTGGCCTCCCAACCTTGGGTCTAAACCCTTAGGCGGAGTACTTGCCTGGCACGCCAGGACTTCTGGGGACTCACACACCATCCCCCCGAGGGTAACACATGACTCATATGTTGCATGACCGTCTGCCTGGCGCAGACCTCCCGTCCCCTGTCCACCCGACAGTGCGTGGAGATCCCCCAGAACAGAAGTGGTGTCACCATGGTCACTCCAAGGGAACTCAGCCCTGCTGGCTGGTCCCTGACCCACTGGTTCCTCCACTGGGGAACACATCCCCCATTCACCCCTCAATTAGGACTTCTGTGCCCTCCCTACTGGAGCAGCACTGACAGACACCAGAACCACTGGAGCTCTATTTACAGATGCTCCAGGTTCTCCAGACACTAGGTGATCCTCCTCAAATGGACGAACAGGACAGCCTAGGCTCCCAACCTGGTGTTCCCTGAAGAAACCATCCAGGTTCTGAGACTGGGTTTCAGGCACCTGGGGACACTCAGTTACCCACTCACTCCTACTCCACTGAGACAGGACGTGAGCCCCTACACCCCTCTCACTACTCTGGGACCTAGCTGGGCTACTCTGAACCCCTTCCCCAATACAGGACGGGAAGATACCTGAGCCACTACTTTTGGAATCGCTCTCCCATTCCTCCACAGAACCTCGGGCCACCATCCAGAGGTCTGCTTCCCATGCAATCTCACTGGGATCAGAGGAATTACACCCCAACAGGTGTTGGCGCAATCCCGGAAAAGAATGACGGAGCAGGTGCCCCTTGACAACCAAATTGGCCAGCCCTTCATAATCAAAATCATCTGTGGTGCTAGCCATCACCCAATCGTTCAGTGCATGATCACATTTATCCACAAAGTCCCCCCAAGACTGGTGAGACAGTTTCTGGCTGCCTCTGAATCTCAACCTGTACGCCTCTTCGTAAGAACCAGGTATCCCATGGTGGGGACTGGGAAGGGGACATCCTGCACTGGACTCCATATCGCTGCCACCACTGGACTCCACCCTCACTGGGGAATCCAGAAAACTACAACGGCACTCAGGGGATAATCTACTCTCCAGAGCTAATTTCTCCCTGGTGAAGGCCCTCTCAGCCTCCGCCATCTGCTTGGCATGCTCTAACCTGAGCTTCTCCAAAGCCAGCTGATGCTCCCTTTCTTCCCTCCTATCTACCCACTCCTCTGGGGACAGGGAAAGGGATGGGGCGCTGCACCCAGCAAGGGACTCCCTATCCATGACGTCCTCACTATCTACTGGGGTCCCTGTCCTGTCAATTTCTTCCTCCTCTTCAGACTCCTCAGGGCTCCCCTCAGACCCACCACCTTCTTGGCGTGCGGCCCGGGCCCTCTCCTCCTCACTGTGCTCACGTTCCCATTCATCCTTCTGCCATTGGATCAGGTTGTCCCTAAGTTTTTGACTGGGAGTCTGACCCACTCACTGCTATATCTCTCTCCTCACAAAACTCAACCAACTCATACATACTGTATCTAAACAGACCACAGAAATTAAAAGCAGACTCCATTTTGGCAGGACGCTCAGGGACACGTGCAACTCAAGGGACCTAGGTGTCTGAGCTGAAGCAAGAGTACACAATTTTCAAATGACACTTTTTAGGAGAAGAATTAAAATAAAACTCAGAACAATAATCCCCAAACACGTGATTATCTAAATGCAGAGTTTTGTAGTGCAGCCAGTCGCCGCTGTGGTACTGCGCAAACGCAAGTCCTAATCCCACCGCTGATCACCAATATTAGAACTGGGATTTCTGGTTGGCTAAGGCTTGCGCCAAAGCCAGGCAGAAACCACCACTCTAGACAGGGCAAGGAAGTTACACGCCAAAGGTAACCCCTGCTCACCCCCTTGGTAGCTTGGCACGTCAGGCTTATCCTGGAGGCAATGTGTAAAGCGTTTGCGCGCGCACACAGCAACAACACCCTAGGCCCACCACAAAAGAAACTCCACACTAGGTTATATATAAAAATAGCGTTTGTATTATAATAAGCACATTAGATAATAATCACATAATTTACACTGTGCCAACTGGCACTGGGCAGTATCTACAGGGGACTATTTACACTAGACATGGCCAATGGACCACCATCAGAATCATCACAAATCACCAATTGTAAATGTAGAACAAATAATAAATGTAGCGCACAACCAGTAACTACTGGTAACGTTAGGAACTTAGCCTGAGACCCTACAATGCAAAACAGTGGATGTATAAATCACTTTGCACATAAACCTCATTAGGCATAACACATTATGCAATAAGCATTACAGTAGGTATCACAATCATAAGCATTTTGGGAAATAAATGGACATAAGAAAACAGGGTGCCCCAATCGGGGGCACAACGCGCTGAATCTAGCCCCAGGCCAACTGGCCTCTCACAGGGGCGGAATTGCCCAATGTCCAGAATGTCTGGGCTGGCTGCTCATGCAGCAAAAACAGAAGGCGCGAAAGATTA
This sequence comes from Triturus cristatus, assembly GCF_964204655.1. Classification (NCBI taxonomy): domain Eukaryota; kingdom Metazoa; phylum Chordata; class Amphibia; order Caudata; family Salamandridae; genus Triturus; species Triturus cristatus. The sequence goes on along the minus strand of NC_140579.1, from coordinate 727,313,670 downwards.
GGCCTAAACGTTGCAGCTGCCCACTAAGTGCTGGGCTGCTGTGACTTTGAGCCCCTCTCTGGGACTCTGCAACGAAATGGGCCCAAGGGTTGCAGCTGCCTGAACAACGTTGCAGCTGCCCTTTATCACGCGTGGCAGCTGGTGAAATTAGGCAAACAAAACAGACAATGTGCCCCGACGCCCCCTCTCACAACTAGGGACCAAGAGCCTTGCTCACCGGCTCTTCTCTTATGGGCACCCGGCCTCCCCACGATTCGGTCTCCAGCCCCACTCACCGGCTGGACTGCGGGGCTCCGACGCCTCTTCTCCAGTCTCTCCATGACTCGGGCAGGACTGCTGGACTTCAGCGAGGAGCCTTCAAGGCTCCGTACATCCTGGGCCGCTGTCAGCCCGAGCGCCCCTCCCGTGTGGTTGGGAGGGGTCCTGCGTGGCAGGACCCAGGACAGAGCCTGGGGTGGGGAGGCTGCCCTCCCCCAGGGCCTCAGGGGCCCTGGCCGGAGCTCCTGAACCCAGCCAAGCAAGGGGAGGCTCCCCGGCCACAACGGAACCCTGTCCCGGGCCTTTGGCAGTGCCGCAGGCCGGAGGATGGGGTCCAGGGCCGGAGCACCCGACCCGGGCCCGGCGGGGTCCCTGGACCCAACCGGGGCTCCCAGGCCCGGAGGCGCAGGGGAAGCCTCCCCGGGCCTGCCGGACCCCGTCTAGGGCACCCTGCCACATGGCAGGACCCAGGAGGGAGCCTGGGGTGGGGAGGCCGCCCTCCGCGGGAGCCCCCAGGGGCCCCGGCCGGAGCTCCTGAACCCAGCCAAGCAAGGGGAAGCTCTGCGGGCACAACGGAACCCCGTCCCAGGCCTTTGGCAGTGCCGCAGGCTGGAGGACAGGACCCAGGGTTGAAGCCTCCGACCCGGGGCCTGGCAGAGCCCCTGTACCCAGCCGGACCCCCATCCCAGGCACCCTGCCACGTGCTCGGTGATCCCGGATGGGACTCAAGCCCGGGGAAGGACAACCGGAGCTCTCGGGCCTGGATGCCAGCGGGATGACTGTCCGGGAACAATGACGCCCGTCCCGGGCACTTTGCCCCGCCGCGGGCCGGAGGAGGGAGCCCCGGACGCCTAGGGAGGTGTTGCCCGGGCATAGCCCATCTGGTCACCGGCAGAGAACCGCCATCCCGGGAGGGGTGTCCCGGCATACCCTGCCCCTAGTAATCCGGAGGTAGGCTACCCATCTTTCTGGGAACCCGCGCGCACTGCGAGGCTCAGGGGACCATAGGCGCGAACGTGCCTGACCTCCTGGAGCCCTGGTTGGGATCCGGGAGGCAAATGAGCCCTCATCGGAACTTCCAGGCCGGCCCGGCCATCTGGTCGCCCCATTGGAAAGCATTGCGCGCGACCAGATGGCCAAGGGGAGAGGTGCAACTAGATGGCTGGGACCGAAAAAACGCCAATCTGCCTGCCCTGTGCCTTCGCGGGAGGTCTCCCACCTGCCCTTGCAGGGCTCGGGGGCTGCAGGGTTCGGGAACTGCAGGCCTCGGGTGCTGCAGGGCTCTGGGGCTGCAGGACTCGGTTGGGCTCGAAGACCCCACGCTGGGCCTCAGGCGTGGGGAGGCCCGCAGGCGCTCCTGGGGCCCAGCCGCCCGTTGGACAACTGGCCGGGTCCCATGGAGCCTTGCAGGTCTCCGGGGCTCTGCACCAGGGACCCTTGTCCCGGGCAGATGGACACTTGGCAGGCCGCAGGACGGGGTCTCCCAAACTCCAGGCCCTGACTGAAACCCAGGCCCCGGGGCCGGGCCCTGCTTCTCAACCCAGCCAGGCCGGGGAGATCGGGGAGCCTGCACAGGCACGAGGGACCCCACACATTTTTCCCAAAATTCTGCGTAGTGACGCTACACCAACTACACCCAGCCCTAATCAAAACACTTTACAATCGACTGGCCAGGTGTTTTGAAATTCCTGGCCCAGATGACAGCGTTAATGCAGTCGTATCCCGCACCTAGTACACTCGTAGGGACCAGTTACAGTGCTCAGTCTCCTCGTATTTCCCCCCTTCTGACAAACATGGAATGTGTGCGAATGAACAGGGGAAGGTGGAGCGAGCAGATAAATACCAGATACCTTTCAGCTGCGCAGTTACCATGGATCTGTTAAATTTCTACACACACTTCTCCTGGAAAGGGATACAACTAAAAAGGATATGTAAGGGGCCTTGGGCTGACTTCACATTTCTTGGTAGAATGATGGCACGTAATCAGGTGAAGTATTATGTCTGCTGATTTAAGTAAAGCATCTCCTTGGCAGCATCTTGCTTCTCTTTATTTAACTTTAGCACCAGGGGACCCTGGGGGATGGGGTCCCCAGGGCCCCAAAAAATGTACAGTCCCCCTTCTAAAACAAATCTAAAATAAAAAAGCCGACATCATGTCGGAGGCCCCGCCCCCTTCTTGCACCACTCTGCAATGCGCCCCCTAGCGCATTGTAAGATGGGAAATTAAGTCCACGAATACTGAGGGTCCCTGGGGGCCAACTAGCCCACCAGATACCTCCAAGAAGGGCCACATAGCTGGTTTGCGGAGAGGTAGTCCAAGGCCACGCCCCTTTTACACCACTCTGCAAATCCGCCTCTTGGCGCACTGCTGGAGGGGCGATGAGGTCCTCTTGTGTCCTGAGGACTTCAGGACACAAGTGGACTTTCTTCCCCCAAGCAGCAATGCGCCAGGAGCCGCGTTTGTAGAGTGGTGTAAAAAGGAGGCATGGCCTCGGACCACTCTCAGCAATCCAGGTGTGTGGCGCTTACTGAAGGTACCTGGTGAGCTAGTTGGCCCCCAGGGACCCTCAGGAATGAAGGGGACTAAATATCTCAAATTAGAACCCGCCAGGAGTCGCGTTTGCAGAGTGGTGGGGAAAGGGGGCGTGCCCTTTGTCCACCTTTCAGCAATCCTACTGTGTGGGGCTTACTGAAGGTAAGACATAGGCTATTTGGCTCCTAAAGGACCCCCAGCAGCGAAGGGGACTTAAATCCTCATCTTGGAGCATGCTAGGGTGCGCGTTTGCAGAGTGGTGGGCAAAGGGGGTGTGGCCTGCTATGAGAATTTAGAAATCCTGCTGAGTGGGACTTACTGGAGGTAATAGGAGGGATAGTTGGCCCAAAATGTGTGCTTGGGGGCCAACTACCCCTCTTGGTACCTACAGTAAGTTGCACACAGTGGGATTGCTAAGACGTTTAAGGAGGCCATGCCCCCTTTCTCCACCACTCTGGAAATGCACCTCCTAGCTACGGGATGGGGAAGAAGTCACTTGCTCTTTTCTGCACATGTCTTTCTTCTTTCTGTACCCCTGTTGTCTCTTTATGTACCTCTTTTGCCTCTTAAAGCACTTTTCTTGGCTTTTTCTGCTTTTCTCTTCCTTCTTTCTGCATCCCTCCTGCCTTTTTCCGTACCTCTCTTGCCTCTTTGTGCACCCATCCTACCTTTTTCTGTACCCCTCTTGCCTCTCTCTCCACCCTTCTTCCCTCTTTCTGCACCTCTGTTGGTTCTTTCTGCACTGCTCTTGCTTCTATCTGTACCCTACTTGCCTCTTTCTACACTCCTCATGCTTCTTTCTACACCTCAGTTGCTTTTTTTAGCAATTCTCTTGCCTCTTTCTGCACTTCTCTTCCTTCTTTCTGCACCCCTCCTGCCTCTTTCTGTACTTCTCTTGCGTCTTTTTACACCTCTGTTGGTTCTTTCTGCACTGCTCTAGCTACTTTCTGCACCTCACTTGCCTCTATCTGCACTTCACTTGCTTTTTTCTGTACCTCTCTTGCCTCTTTTGGCACCTGTGTTGCATCTTTCGGTACTTCTCTTGCCTCCTTCTGCACCTCTTAGTTAGAGGTAGTTTTAATCCCCCTGCCCTCTTATGTACCAGGACCTTACAGAGGAGGTCATGCCAATCTCAGGGGTACCCCAACGCATAGTGTTCCCTAGTGTATGTAGGTGTTTTCACTGTATTCTAAGTGTCTTTTAGCATAGCACTGGCTTTAGGCCTGGTTAGTCAGAGTCAATTACTACCAGTACCAGTCAGCAAAAAGGTTGGGGGCACAGGATGACTTTGCAACAAGGCCTCTTTCTGCTCCTCGATTGGTTCTTTGTGCACATCTCTTGCTTCTTTCTGCACCTTTCTTTGTCTTTCTGGACTTCTGTTGCCTCTTTCTCCATTTTTCTTGCTTCTGTCTGCGCCTTTCTTTCTCTTTCTGCACATGTCCTACCTCTGTAGACATAGTTAGAAATTAGCATGTAAAAAACCCTTGAAATTCACTGAAAAAACCTTATGTTTCAGGGACGTTATAGTTAGAAATTATCATTTAAAAAAACATTGAAATTCACTGAAAAAACCATAGGTTTCAGGCACGTTATAGTTAGAAATTAGCATTTAAAAAACCTTAGAAATGCATTGAAAAAACCATTGGTTTCAGGGACGTTATAGTTAGTTGGACATTTCACTCATACAAAACCAGAGAAATTCCGCCATTATAGTTAGTTCAGCTAACTATAACTCGCGCCCCCGCAATCCACTGCTGATGACGTGACATATTACACATTACATCATTCATGACATGGTCAGTGACGTCACTGATGACATCTCAAATGACATCACTGATGACATCACTGATGACATCATCCACGTGAAACTCTGAGTCACAAGATGGCTGCCCACACTTCCTGGTTTGGAGTGTTGGCAGCCAATCACAATGAAGCTCGTGGTCGGGAGGGTTCGCGAATCCACCGCGGCCAAAGATATCGAAACTTTTATGTTTTGAATTTCTCAGCAACTACTGAACAGATTTATACCATTTATAAAAAAGGTCGCTTTCTGAATCAAGCACTACCTTTTTGCCACATTTGGTGTAATTCTGTTCAGCAGTTTGGGCTGCAGCCTTGGCTAAAGTTTCCTATGGAAAATTGATTTTGAGACTTTTATTTTTTGAGTTTCTCAGCAACTACTGAACGGATTTACACCATTTTAAAAAAAGGTCGCTATCTGAACCAAGAGCTACCTTTTTGCCAAATTTGGTGTAATTCCGTTCAGCAGTTCAGGCTGTAGCCTTGGCTAAAGTTTCCTATGGAAATTAACATGGAGAAAACACTTTTTGGGACCACCCTTTTTTCTCAGTCCCCGCTTGATGAATCATCCCCAAACTTTCAGGATAGGATCTGACCTGGTTAGACCTTTTATTTGGAGAATTTTGTGAAGATTCGTCAAACAACGGCAAAGTTAATAGCAAAACAAAAAAACGCTTTTCCTATGGAAACTAGGTTCCAACTATAACTACCTACTGGCGACCGACAGTAGGATATGTATATATATATATATATATATATATATATATATATATATATATATATATATATATATATTCACTGAAAAAAACTTTTTTTGCTTTCTGTGCGTTTTTTCTTCTTTCTTCACATGTCATATCTGTGATCTGTGTAGGCATAGTTAGGAATTAGCATTTAAAAACCTTTGAAATTCACTGAAAAAACCACAGGTCTCAGGCACGTTATAGTTAGGAATCGGCATTTAAAAAACCTTAGAAATTCACTGAAAAAACCATAGGTTTCAGGGGCGTTATAGTTAGCTGGACTTTTCACTCGTACAAAACCATTGAAATTCCCCTGTTATAGTTAGTTCAGCTAACTATAACTCGCGCGCCCGCAATGCACTGCTGATGACGTCACATATTACATCACTCATGACATGGTCAGTGACATCACTCATGACATCACTGATGACATCTCAAAATACATCACTGATGACATCATCCAGTGAATGTGTGTTTTTCTGAAAATTACATATGTTTTATATATGTATATCTCAAGGTCGATGGAAGAATAAATGGGTATACAAGTGTCTAAATGGATGATTTGTTTTTGAAAAATTGATTGTATAACTGACTGATTAAGTGTATCTTAGTGAATACATGGCTTAGTGAGTAATGTTTAAATATGCTGTATCAGTCTCTCACTTTGGGCCTTATGTAGGTAGCCTAACATTTACCACTTCATAAATACCGAATTTTACCGATTCGGTATTTATGAAGTGGTAAATGCTATGTAGGTAATCAATCGGTAAAAATTACCGAATCGGAATTGGTCGGTAATTTAGAATCGGTATTTACCGATTCGGTAATGGTAACTGGCTTCCCATTGATTCCTATGGGCCAGGAGGCCCATAGGAATCAATGGGAAGCCTGTTACCATTACCGAATCGGTAAATACCGATTCGGTAATGGGGGGAGCACAATCAAGGGTGGCAGGGTGTCACAGTGACACCCTGTTGCACCCCTGATTCCTGCATGTGTGCACATGTGGCACACATACATGCCCTAAGGGCATGTATGTCTGCCACATTGCACACTTCTAAGTGCCAAAAAATGCTTTTTCTAAGCCATTCGTCATTTACCACCAACTTTTAGTTGGTGGTAAATAACGAATCCACACAACACCCACACACTCCCCCTACATCTCATTTCAGGATTCGGTATTTAACGAATCGGTAAAATTACAGAATCGGTAATTTTACCGATTCGGTAAATTACCGAATCCTGAAATGTCCCCCCTACATACCAAAAGCCTGAATACCGGTCGGTAATGGGATTTTTACCGAAAATCAGCCGTTACCGACCGGTATTAGGCTACCTACATATGGCCCTTTGTGATTAAGTGGCGGCATGGGTTGGTGAGTAGCTACATGAGTGTCTATATAGGTTATTAGTTGTTTTTTTGAGTATCAGTATGAGTGTCTGTATGGTTCGGTGGGGGGTATTACGTAGTGCATAGGTGCATGAATGAGTGACTCACTGTTTGTATGTGTTGAAGACAGCATGTGTGCAGGACTGTATGGGTGGATGAGTGTGTGCATGGGTGTGTTAGTGAGTGAATGACTGTCTCAATAGTGTCTTTATGAGTAACTACATATGTTTTAAACTAGTATTTGTGACTATTGGTGTATATAAGTGAGTATATGTGAGAGTGAGAGATTGAAAGAGTTCCTGTATGAATAAGTATGTGTTTCTATAAGTGATTGTTTAAAAGACTAAGTATGTGTAAGTTTCTGTAGAAGTAAGTGTGGTGGTGTGTGTATAACTGTATATGCAAGTAAATGGATGTTTGATTCTTTGTTAGCATGAGTGACTATGTGTGTGAGTAACTCTATGGATGAGTGGCGTTGTGTAACAGGATGTATAGGTGTGTGAGTACATATGATGAGTGAGTACATGTATGAGTGACTGTATAGGACTGTTGGTGAATGAGTGGATATGTATGTGGATCTTAGAATTACTGAATAGGTTGTTGTAACTGGTATTGGTATGTCCATTGTTTTGAACATTGTAGTTTCTATTTTTGAATGTGTGTATCATAGGTTATATTAGGGGAAGAGGAGGTCTGCCACTCTATCACAAGGATGATGTCATCAGTGATGTCATGAGTGATGTCACTGACCATGTCATGAGTGATGTAATATGTGACGTCATCAGCATTGCATTGCGGGCGCGCGAGTTATAGTTAGCTGAACTACCCTCAACTTTTTCAGACAGATACTGGTGGTAACTGCGTCTGACTAACCAGTCCTAGAGCCAGTGCTATGTTAAAAGACACTCAGAATACAGTGAAAACACCTACATACACTAGGGAACACTATGCGTTGGGGTCCCCCTGTGATCAGCATGACCTCCTCTGTAAACCCCTAGTATATAATAGGGCAGGGGATTAAAACTACCTCTTAAAAGGTACACACGTCACCTCAGGCCCCGTCCCCTCATAACCCACTGTGTAAACACGCCCTGTGGCCGTTTTAAGTTGGGAGATTAAGTCCCCTTGAATCCTGAGGGTCCCTAGGGTCCAACTAGACCACTAGGTACCTCCAGTAAGCGCCACAGAGCTGCGTTGCAGAGAGATGTAAAAAGGGGCACGGCCTAGACCACCTCTCTGCAACGCAGAGGAGTGGTGCTTACTGGAAGCACCTGGTGGGCTAGTTGGCCCCCAGGGTCCCTCAGGATTGAAGGGGAATTATTTCCCCAACTTAAAACGCGCCACAGGGTTTGTTTGCACATGTTAACTCAGGCCCCGTCCCCTCCCTTCACCACTGTGTAAACACGCCCTGTGGCCGTTTTTAGTTGGGAGATTATGTTAATTTGAATCCTGAGGGTCCCTAGGGTCCAACTAGCCCACTAGGTACCTCCAGTATGCGCCACAGAGCTGCGTTGCAAAGAGGTGTAAAAAGTGGCACGGCCTGGACCACCTCTCTGCAACGCAGCTCAGTGGCGCTTTCTGGAAGCACCTGGTGGGCTAGTTGGCCCCAGGGTCCCTCAGGATTGAAGGGGAATTATTTCCCCAACTTAAAACGCGCCACAGGGCGTGTTTGCACATGTCACCTCAGGCCCCGTCCCCTCCCTTCACCACTGTGTAAACGCACCCTGTGGCCGTTCTAAGTTGAGAGATTAAGTCCCCTTGAATCCTAAGGGTCCCTAGGGTCAAACTAGCCCACTAGGTACCTCCAGCAAGCACCACAGAGCTGCGTTGCATAGAGGTGTAAAAAGGGGCGTGGCCTCAGAACACCTGTCTGCAACGCAGCTCCCTGGCGCACACTGGAGATACCTGTTGGGCTAGTTGGCCCTCAGGGACCCTCAGTATTGAAGGGGAATTAATTCCCCAACTTACAACTGGCTAGGGGGTGCGTTTTCAGAGTGCTGCAAGGAGGGGGCGTGGCCTCCAGCGCGATGCCGATCTTTTATTTATTTTATTTTTTTAAGAAGGAGGGCTGTGTGGCCCCCCTTCTTTTTCTAATTTACTGGCCCTGGGGACCCCATCCCCCAGGGCCTGCACCCTAATTTTTTGTTGTTGAAAAAAATTAATTTGGCCCTCCCAAGGCCTTAATCGGCCCCGGGGACCCCAACCCCCGGGTTATGGCCTTTTTTTAATTTAAATTCTTTATGAGGGGGCTGCGTTGCCCCCCTCCTCAGGCCACTTATGGCTCCGGGGACCCCATCCCCCGGGGCCGGCCTTTGTTTTTTATTATTTTAAAAATATATATATTTATAGAAACACCTAGGACATGCTGGACAAACTGTATGTACCTATCACCATGACGATTTGCGTGATGTTCATTAAAAGGCGAATGTGCATAGAATGAATCCACATGGAATGTATTTACACCACTAGTGAATCTCTGACGTGTCTGACGCCCTACCGTGCCTAATCCCGGCGTCCCCGCCGGTGGGTACTCTCCAAGTAGACACCCTTGTCGTTTATTTATACAAACATGGGTAGCTATTGACGGGCACATTTAATATACACTCACACCAAGCCATTCAAAGGGGATTCGACAAAAATTCGACCAAACTATGCAAGAAACCCCCCCCACGGTTAATAAAAAACACATCCACTGCCGGATGTGTAATACTTTTTATTTTACTCTCTGGAAAGGAGACGAACCTCACTTGAGAGTCACAGCGTGCTCCTGGCTGAGCCCAATGCTGTGTTACACCCACCAGTGCCCGCCGATTGCCTCACACCTCTGTGTTGTATTCCACCAGCTAGTGCGTATGCTATGAAGCTCTCTAGCCCATGTGCACTGTAACACCACCCCGTGAATATGCCACACTTGCCTTCGCACGGGTTATATTGCCCCATCTAACGTGCCTTCCTCGATGTGTATGTTATAACGCACAGCGCTATGCCATACATATTACAATCTGGGATCCATATTTTTGTCACAGTGCATATGCAACTTTACACTCCCCAGCACATATTTTATATTACAACTTTAGAGACTAGTTATGTTACACAACACTGCCCTGTGCATATTACACTCCAAGGCGCATATCGCATAGCATGCGCTAGTGCCTGTGCTATCTCGCCCTCTCCAATGAATCTGTCATTGCGCACAATGTATTGCATATTATATTTCACGCCCCGGTTCATCTTATATCACACTTTTTGGTGCATAGTTTATACCATATACTATATCTAGTTTTCATTTTCAATCGTGCTCTCAGGACAATGTTCTATATAACACTGCGTCCACCTACCCTTTTCACGGGCATTACATTTTGCGATGGGGGTGGAGGGTCACGGGGTGTTTCTGCCAAGTGAGCCCGGAGTCACAGTCACAAACTTCCTCTTCTTCCTGAATAAAAGTGAGATTATGCTGCATATTTGTTCATATTTTAAGTAGTTTGCACACACACACATTTTAAAAACAATAACGTTCCTAATACCCACCTTCTCTGAACAGTTAGCTTGCTGCATCATCTACCTCCTCCCTATCCTCTGTTGTCTGAATCCATGGACTAGCCTCCTCCCTCCTGCCATGCATGGTCTGATGTGCTGCCACTGCCCTCCATTTAGCATGATGTACCAGTCCACTCCTCCTGCCCTCCATTGCCCAATTCTATGGCCCATCATTGACCTCCTGCTTAGCCTCTGTGCTTAGCTTGCTGCCCCTATTCTCCTTCCCCCTGCCCTCCGATGTCTTTGTGCATGCCCCTGCTCCATCCTTTTTGCCCACTATGTTCCATGGACCTGCCACTCCTATCTACTCTGAGTGTTCTGTTGAGCTGCCACTCCCCTCCCACCTGCCTAGCATTGTCAGATGACTGTAACCTGTCCCTGCCACCTCCACCCTGCCTGTCCACATGCCATGCCCCTATCCCCTTCCTCCTGTCCTCCATGGTCCATTTTACTGCCACGCCCTTCTGCCCTCCCTGATCTGTTGTGCTGCAACTGCTCCTCCTGCCTGCCCCGCACGGTCTGTTGTGAGGCCCCTTCCCCTGAACTCTCTTGTCTGTGCCCAGGTCCTGACCCTCCCTTCTATCCTCCATGGTCCTTTGTGCATGCCCCTGCACCCTCCTTCTTGCCCATCATAGCCATTGTGCTGCCACTAACCCTCCCGCTTGCCATGCATGGTCTTCTGTGCTGCCATGGCCCCTCCCACCTTCCCTGTGTGGTCCGCTAGCTGCCCCTGACCCCCTCCCACCTTCCCTCAATGGTCTGTGTGTATGCCACCATAGTCTCATTGTTGCTCTCCATGGTGTGTCTTGTTTCTAGTGCCCATCCTGCCTGACCTCCATGGTCATCTTGCTGATCCTGCCCTGCCACCTTGCCCCCAGCCCTCTGTTTCCATGTGCAGACCCCCTATTCCCTCCCTCCTGGCTTGTCTGTTCCATTGTAATGCCCCTGATTCGTCCATCCTGCCCTTTATGGTCTGTTATGCTGCAGCTTTCTCTCCTGTCTGTCCATTATGGTCAGCTAGCTACCATTGCCTCTTTCCCATCTGTTCTCTGTTGTCCATGTGCATGGTCCTGTCCCCTCCCTATTGCTTTCTATGGATTGTTGTGCTGCACTCCCGTCCCGCATGCGCTGTGTAGTGTATTGTGCTGCTTCAAACCCTGATACCTACTCTGTAGGGTCAGTTTGGTGCACCTCTCCATGTCCCTCCTGTCCTCTGTTATCCGAGTCCATGTCCCTACCCCAATTCCTCCTGCCTACCATGATCCAATGTACCATACTTGCGAACATTTTGAACTTGGTAAGAGGGAGATTTTGAAAAAAAACTGGGGTATTGATTTTCCCCTTTGAGTTACATTGAAAAAGAGGAGATTGTAGACAGGAGACAGATCAAATAAAGCCCATTTGAGCTTACAAACATTGGACGTTTCCTGGCTGAAACAGGTTTGTTGGCATGTATGATTGTACTACCACTGCCTCTTCCTTCTGCCCACAATGGTCTATTATATTGCCACAGCCTCTCTTGCCAGTCCTGTATTGTTGGTTTGTTGCCCCTGCCCCCCTTTCCACTGCCCTCCATAGTCTGTTGTGCTGCCACTGCCCTTCCTGCCTGCCCAGTGTGGTCAAATTGTTGCCTCTGCACTCTCCTACCTGCCTTCAATTTTCAGAGTCCGTGCCCCTGGCCTCTGCCTCTCAACAGTATCCCAATGAACAACTAGATTGCTAACATTCTATATTTATTACAAAAGTGTGGAACGCCTGACGTCATCTTGATGTAATCAAAACTGTAATACCTAGAGCATTTCCTTTAGAAATTACATATATGAGAGGGTCTTAATTGCATCAAAATTATGGTTAGTGCTCTAAAAAACTAAAATGAGGACATATTTTCTGAGTTTTCAAATAGCGACAAAGAACTTTTAAATCATTTGTAATCTTTATGTTTTTTTATCCAGTTGACCACTTGATTAAATATTGCACCTTGGCGAGAGGATGTGGTGTTACTTCCAGAGCTGCAGACTTTGCAACTGGGGAACCAGGTTGGAGTTTCTGCTTCAGCTCAACATTCTGTGATTGTGGTCAAATCACTTAATCTCCCCATGTCTACAACCAAAATGAATTTGATCTTGTGTGATGTAACCAATGCTCATGTAAAGCATTCCAATACCTGACAAGTCTGCACTATATAAAACTGCAAATACACAAAAAATAAGTGTTTTGCACACTTCTGTCATTGGGCTACATGTGGGCTACATCTGGGTGATATTTGTGCTGCATTTAGGCTCTTTTGTGTCTGGTGGCCATCTTGGGATATTTATTTGTTATGAAGTTTCCTAATTTCCTCATTTACTGCAGTCTCCTCAGTAGGAAATGCTTTCAGTTTTTTACTTTGATTCCATCAAGAAGGTATTCAGATATGTCACACATTTGCCATAAATTCTGAATGTTAGCACTCTAGTTGCTCATTAGATCACTGTAGTAAAGCTACTGCTCACCACAGAAGTCTGCTGCTGGTATTAAAAGTGCATGTTTCAGTCTGCATATCAGAATTTTTTAATGAAATAGAAGAGGATTTGAGAAGTCACTCAAAATGTGCCCTAATTTTTCTTTCTTCAGCACTAATCATAATTTCTATGGCAAAATGAACCCCCTCATTGTGTTCCTTTTTAAATTAAATGTTTTAAGTGTTACCAGTTTATTCCAATCAAGATGGCTTCAGGTGTGCCATACTTTTGTCATAAGTAAGACAGTAAGCGCTCTAGTTGTTCTTAAGAACACTCTGGGACATTCTGTCATTAGGCTATACTTGGGTACATCTGGGTGATATTTGGGCTACATTTGGGCTCTTTTGTCTCTGGTGGCCATCTTGGGAGATTTATTTGTTATGAAGTTTCCTAATTTCCTCATTTACTGCAGTCTCCTCAGTGGGAATACTTTCAGTTTTTTATTTTGGTTCCATCAAGAAGGCATTCAGATGTGTCACACATTTGCCATAAATTCTGAATGTTAGCACTCTAGTTGCTCATTAGATCACTGTAGTAAAACTACTGCTCACCAGGGAAGTCTGCTGCTGGTATTCAAAGTGCATGTTTCAGTCTGCATGTCGGAATTTGTTTATGAAATAGAAGAGGATTTGAGAAGTCAAAATGTGCCCTAATTTTTCTTTCTGCAGAACTAATCATAATTTCTATGGCAAAATGAATCCCCTCATTTTGTTCCTTTGTAAATTAAATGTTTTAAGTGTTACCACTTTATTCCAATCAAGATGGCTTCAGGTGTGCCATACTTTTGTCATAAGTAAGACTGTTAGCGCTCTAGTTGTTCGTTAGAACACCCTGGGACATTCTGTCATTGGGCTATACTTGGGCTACATCTGGGTGATATTTGGGCTACATTTGGGCTCTTTTGTCTCTGGTGGACATTTTGGGAGACTTATTTGTTATGATGTTTCCTAATTTCCTCATTTACTACAGTCTCCTCAGTAGGAAATACTTTCAGTTTTTTACTTTGATTCCATCAAGAAGGCATTCAGATGTGTCACAAATTTGCCATAAATTCAGAATGTTAGCACTCTAGTTACTTATTAGATCACTGTAGTAAAGCTACTGCTCACCAGGGAAGTCTGCTGCTGGTATTGAAAGTGCATGGTTCAGTCTGCATGTCAGAATTTTTTAATGAAATAGAAGAGGATTTGAGAAGTCACTCAAAATGTGCCCTCATTTTTCTTTCTGCAGCACTAATCATACTTTCTATGGCAAAATGAACCCCCTCATTTTGTTCCTTTTTAAATTAAATGTTTTAAGAATTACCACTTTATTCCAACCAAGATGGCTTCAGGTGTGCCATACGTTTGTCATAAGTACGACTGTTAGCGCTCAAGTTGTTCTTTAGAACACTCTGGGAAGCTGCAGTAGAACACAAAGGAATCAACTGACAGTCTCTGACCTTGTTGGATGTACATGTTTTACTGAGAATGTCAGACTTCATTCTCACATGACTGAGAAAGATAATGTGAATTTACAGAAAATATGCTCTCAGTTAGCTTATAGATCACCTTCCAAACCTCTGTGGGAAAAGCATGAGAAAATAGTTTTCTCTCAAACATGATTCATGATATCACAGCAGAAGGCTTTTTCACATGGTAAAATCACCTTAGAACACACCACAATTCCTAAAATGAGTATGGTACCATCAATAAATGATTTGTAATGTAACTAAAGTCTTAAAATCTTCTATTAATTGCAATGCTTTTTAATAAGGTGCTATCATGTATATTGGTCCCAAGATGGCTGCCAACACTTCTTGGATGAAGTGCTGACAGCCAATCAGATCTCACGATGAGATGTGTGGTTAGGCTCCGCCCAGATATATATGTGATTTTACTTTTGATTTTCTCAGGAACTACTGAACGGATTTACACAATTTAAGCAAAAGGCACATGCCTGACCTGAGGACTACCTCTTTGCCAAATTTCAAGTAATTCTGTTCAGCCGTTCGGGCTGTACCTTCGACTAAAGGTCCTATGGGAAAATGCATGGGGAAAACGCATTTTGGGACCCCCCTTTTTTCTCAGCCCCCGTTTGACGAACCACCCCGAGACTTTCAGGGTAGGAGCTGAGCGGAGCGCCCCATTAGTTTTGAAAATATCACGAAGATAAGTCAACCGGCACCAAAGTTATTCAAAATAGATATTTCAGATGTCCTATGGGAACTCGGTCCTAACTATAACTATCTACTGGCGACCGCCAGTAGATAATATATATATATATATATATATATATATATATATATATATATATATATATATATATATATATATATATATATATATATCCACACAAAAGAGTTACCCGCATGGAAGAGCCACAACAAAGGTAGGTTTATTTCATTGTTTTGTTCTGGAAGCTGCAACATGGAAGGCAGGCACCTCGCAAAAGTTCAATTTCCTGACGCGTTTCGTGATGAAGCTCACTTTTTCAAAGGCCGGATGATTAGACAAACGCAAAGCATGTCGGGCACTTTTCTTATACTCGTGGCACCCGCCCAGAGGCTGCTGGCAAAGCCTACTGGTACCTGTAGTGCCTGAAATGTTCCTTTAGTAAGGTGCTGTGCGCTGACATCAATAAATCAAATAGAACACCCCAGTGGGTTTGCGACAGGTCACGCTCAACCAGGCTGCACCGTAGAACTCCCAGCACGACCTCCTGTCCTGCTGAACACCATCTGGCATCACCTTCGGACCGCTGCTATGCGACGGGGCTCGATCCACGACTGGGTCAGCCTTTTTAAATCCACGCAAAACAGTTACCCCCTTGGACAAGCCACAACACAGGTAGGTTTATTTAATCGTTTTATTCTGGAAGCTGCAACATGGAAGGCAGGCACCTCGCAAAAGTTCAATTGCCTGATGCGTTTCGTGATGAAGTTCACTTTTTCAAAGGCCGGGTGATTAGACAAACGCAAAGAATGTCGGGCACTTTTCTTATACTCGTGGCACCCGCACAGTGGCTGCTGGCAAAGCCTACTGGTACCTGTAGTGCCTGAAGTGTTCCTTTAGTAAGGTGCTGTGCGCTGCCATCAATAAATCAAATAGAACACCCCAGTGGGTTTGCGAAAGGTCACGCTCAACAAGGCTGCACCGTAGAACTCCCAGCACAACCTCCTATCCTGCTGAACACCATCTGGCATCACCTTCGGACCACTGCTATGCGGCGGGGCTCGATCCACGACTGGGTCAGCCGTTTTAAATCCACGCAAAAGAGTTACCCCCTTGGACGAGCCACAACACAGGTAGGTTTATTTCAGCATTTTATTCTGGAAGCGGCAACATGGAAGGCAGGCACCTCGCAAAAGTTCAATTGCCTGACGCGTTTTGTGATGAAGCTCACTTTTTCAAAGGCCGGGTGATTAGACAAACGCAAAGCATATCGGGCACTTTTCTTATACACATGGCACCCGCCCAGTGGCTGCTGGCAAAGCCTACTGGTACCTGTAGTGCCTGAAGTGTTCCTTTAATAAGGTGCTGTGCGCTGCCATCAATAAATCAAATAGAACACGCCAGTGGGTTTGTGACAGGTCACGCTCAACCAGGCTGCACCGTAGAACTCCCAGCAGGACCTCCTGTCCTGCTGAACACCATCTGACATCACCTTCAGACCGCTGCAATGCGACGGGGCTCGATCCACGACTGGGTCAGCCGTTTTAAATCCACGCAAAAGAGTTACCCCCTTGGACGAGCCACAACACAGGTAGGTTTATTTTAGCATTTTATTCTGGAAGCTGCAACATGGAAGGCAGGCACCTCGCAAAAGTTCAATTGCCTGACGCGTTTCGTGATGAAGCTCACTTTTTCAAAGGCCGGGTGATTAAACAAATGCAAAGCATGTCGGGCACTTTTCTTATACTCGTGACACCCGCCCAGTGGCTGCTGGCAAAGCCTACTGGTACCTGTAGTGCCTGAAGTGTTCTTTTAGTAAGGTGCTGTGCGCTGACATCAATAAATCAAATAGAACACCCCAGTGGGTTTGCGAAAGGTCACGCTCAACCAGGCTGCACCGTAGAACTCCAGGCACGACCTCCTGTCCTGCTGAACACCATCTGGCATCACCTTTGCACCGCTGCTATGTGGCGGGGCTCGATCCACGACTGGGTCAGCCGTTTTAAATCCACGCAAAAGAGTTACCCCCTTGGACGAACCACAACACAGGTAGGTTTATTTCATCGTTTTATTCTCGAAGCTGTAACATGGAAGGCAGGCACCTCGCAAAAGTTCAATTGCCTGACGCGTTTCGTGATGAAGCTCACTTTTTCAAAGGCCGGGTGATTAGACAAACGCAAAGCATGTCGGGCACTTTTCTTATACTCGTAGCACCTGCCCAGTGGCTGCTGGCAAAGCCTACTGGCACCTGTAGTGCCTGAAGTGTTCCTTTAGTAAGGTGCTGTGCGCTGCCATCAATAAATCAAATAGAACACCCCAGTGGGTTTGCGATATGTTACGCTCAAACAGGCTGCACCGTAGAACTCCCAGCACGACCTCCTGTCCTGCTGAACACCATCTGGCATCACCTTCGGACCGCTGCTATGCGGCGGGGCTCGATCCACGACTGGGTCAGCCGTTTTAAATCTACGCAAAAGTGAAAGTGTATTCCTGACTGGGAGCCTCCTTGCATGATGTCCATTAAAATGTAAGAAGCTTACTTACTTCTCGTGGCCTCATTTCGAATGGGTTCCTGTTTTTTGTTGGATTTAATGATGGCCGGCCCGGTCGTGCAAGAGGCCCACAGCTCTTGCAGGTCCATGTCTAAACCAGATGGTGTCAGACGAAGGAAGAAGGAGCTGACGTTTACAGGGGATGCCAGTCTCGTGCTTCAATTGACACCAACAAAGCAGGGCAGTCTCCCACCACGATTGCATTTCAACCCACTTGGGGTTTTATTTGTGTCTTCACTGAAGGAAAAGATAGCGCACCCATTTGGGAACACTTCTCACGCACTACTGATCCCAGAAGGCCATGGCAGTGGCCACGCCCACCTGGGCAGGGACTCATTATTAAAAGGTGCGCGAACATTGAGCTTTCTCTTTTCCACAAGACAAACGCTGCTGAAGAAGGGACAATCCCGAAACATGTTTGGCGTGTTATTTTAGTGAATGTGTATTCCTGACTGGGAGCCTCCTTGCATGATGTCCATTAAAATGTAAGAAGCTTACTTACTTCTCGTGGCCTCATTTCGAATGGGTTCCTGTTTTTGTTGGAGATATATATATATATATATTAAATATATATATATATATATATATTCACTGAAAAAACCATAGGTTTCAGGGGCGTTATAGTTAGCTGGACTTTTCACTCGTACAAAACCATAGAAATTCCCCCGTTATAGTTAGTTCAGCTAACTATAACTCGCGCGCCCGCAATGCACTGCTGATGACGTCACATATTACATCACTCATGACATGGTCAGTGACATCACTCATGACATCACTGATGACATCTCAAATGACATCACTGATGACATCATCCAGTGAATGTGTGTTTTTCTGAAAATTACATATGTTTTATATATGTATATCAAGGTCGATGGAAGAATAAATGGGTATATAAGTGTCTAAATGGATGATTTGTTTTTGAAAAATTGATTGTATAACTGACTGATTAAGTGTATCTTAGTGAATACATGGCTTAGTGAGTAATGTTTAAATATGTAAATATCTGTATCAGTCTCTCACTTTGTGTATAAGTGGCTGCATGGGTTGCTGAGTAGCTACATGAGTGTCTATATAGGTTATTAGTTGTTTTTTTGAGTATCAGTATAAGTGTCTGATGTCTGTATGGTGGGGGGTATTACGTAGTGCATAGGTGCATGAATGAGTGACTCACTGTTTGTATGTGTTGAAGTCAACATGTGTGCAGGACTGTATGGGTGGATGAGTGTGTGCATGGGTGTGTTAGTGAGTGAATGACTGAATCAATAGTGTCTTTATGAGTAACTACATATGTTTTAAATTAGTATTTGTGACTATTGGTGTATATAAGTGAGTATATGTGAGAGTGAGAGATTGAAAGAGTTCCTGTATGAATAAGTATGTGTTTCTATAAGTGATTGTTTAAAAGACTAAGTATGTGTAAGTTTCTGTAGAAGTAAGTGTGGTGGTGTGTGTATAACTGTATATGCAAGTAAATGGATGTTTGATTCTTTGTTAGCATGAGTGACTATGTGTGTGAGTAACTCTATGGATGAGTGGCGTTGTGTACCAGGATGTATAGGTGTGTGAGTACATATGATGAGTGAGTACATGTATGAGTGACTGTATAGAACTGTTGGTGAATGAGTGGATGTGTATGTGGATCTTAGAATTACTGAATAGGTTGTTGTAACTGGTATTGGAATGTCCATTGTTTTGAACATTGTAGTTTCTATTTTTGAATGTGTGTATCAAAGGTTATATTAGGGGAAGAGGAGGTCTGCCACTCTATCACAAGGATGATGTCATCAGTGATGTCATTAGTGATGTCATTTGAGATGTCATCAGTGATGTCATGAGTGATGTCACTGACCATGTCATGAGTGATGTAATATGTGACGTCATCAGCAGTGCATTGCGGGTGCGCGAGTTATAGTTAGCTGAACTAACTATAACGGGGGAATTTCAATGGTTTTGTACGAGTGAAAAGTCCAGCTAACTATAACGCCCCTCAAACCTATGGTTTTTTCAGTGAATTTCTAAGGTTTTTTAAATGCTGATTCCTAACTATAACGTGCCTGAAACCTATAGTTTTTTCAGTGAATTTCAAAGGTTTTTTAAATGCTAATTTCTAACTATTTCTAACAGAAGTCCTCAAAGACGAAGAAAAGTGCAGGAAGAAGGATAACGTGCAGAAAGAACAAACAGAAGAGCAGAAAGAAGCCTTGTTGCAAAATCATCCTGTACCCTCAACTTTTTCAGACAGATACTGGTGGTAACTGCGTCTGACTAACCAGTCCTAGAGCCAGTGCTATGTTAAAAGACACTCAGAATACAGTAAAAACACCTACATACACTAGGGCACACTATGTGTTGGGGTCCCCCTGTGATTAGCATGACCTCCTCTGTAAGCCCCTAGTATATAATAGGGCAGGGGATTAAAACTACCTCTTAAAACGCACCACAGGGCGCGTTTGAACACGTCACCTCATGCCCCGTCCCCTACCTTCCCCACTGTGTAAACACGCACTGTAGTCGTTTTAAGTTGGGAGATTAAGTCCCCTTGAATCCTGTGGGTCCCTAGGGTCCAACTAGACCACTAGGTACCTCCAGTAAGCGCCACAGAGCTGCGTTGCAGAGAGGTGTAAAAAGTGGCACGGCCTGCACCACCTCTCTGCAACGCAGAGCAGTGGTGCTTACTGGAAGCATCTGGTGGGCTAGTTGGACCCCAGGGTCCCTCAGGATTGAAAGGGAATTATTTCCCCAACTTAAAACGCGCCACAGGGCGTGTTTGCACATGTCACCTCAGGCCCCGTCCCCTCCCTTCACCACTGTGTAAAGGCACACTGTGGCCGTTCTAAGTTGAGAGATTAAGTCCCCTTGAATCCTAAGGGTCCCTAGGGTCAAACTAGCCCACTAGGTACCTCCAGTAAGCGCCACAGAGCTGCGTTGCATGGAGGTGTAAAAAGGGGAGTGGCCTCAGAACACCTGTCTGCAACGCAGCTCCCTGGCGCATACTGGAGATACCTGTTGGGCTAGTTGGCCCTCAGGGACCCTCAGTATTGAAGGGGAATTAATTCCTCAACTTACAACTGGCCAGGGGGCGCGTTTGCAGAGTGCTGCAAGGAGGGGGCGTGGCCTCCGGCGCGATGCGGGTCTTTTATTTATTTATTTTTAAGAAAGAGGGCTGTGTGGCCCCCTTTCTTTTTCTAATTTATTAGTCCTGGGGACCCCATCCCCCAGGGCCTGCACCCTAATTTTTTTGTTGAAAAAAATTAATTTGGCCCTCCCAAGGCCTTAAACGGCCCCGGGAACCCCAACCCCCAGGTCATGGCCTTTTTAAAAAAAAATTATTCTTTAGGAGGGAGGCTGTGTTGCCCCCCTCCTCAGGCCACTTATGGCCCCGGGGACCCCATCCCCCGGGGCCGGCCTTTGTTTTTTATTTAAAAAAATATATATATATTTATAGAAACACCTAGGACATGCTGGACAAACCGTATGTACCTATCACCATGACGATTTAGGTGATATTCATTAAAAGGCGACTATGCATACAATGAATCCACGTAGAATGTATTCACACCGCTAGTGAAGCTCTGACATGTCTGACACCCTACCGTGCCTAATCCCGGCGCCCCCGCTGGTGGGTACTCTCCAAGTAGACACCCTTGTCGTTTATTTATACAAACATGGGTAGCTTTTGACGGGCACATTTAATACACATGCACACCAAGCCATTCAAAGGGGATTCGACAAAAATTCGACCAAACTATGCAAGAAACCCCCTCACGGTTAATAAAATACACATCCACCGCCAGATGTGTAATACTTTTTATTTTACTCTCTGGAAAGGAGACAAACCTCACTTGAGACTCACAGCGTGCTCCTGGCTGAGCCCAATGCTGTGTTACACCCACCAGTGCCCGCCGAGTGCCACACACCTCTGTGTTGTATTCCACCAGCTAGTGCGTATGCTATGACACTCTCTAGCCCATGTGCACTGTAACACCACCCCGTGAATATGTCATGCCACACTTGCCTTCGCACGGGTTATATTGCCCCATCTAACGTGCCTTCCTCGATGCCTATGTTATAAAGCACAGTGCTATGCCATACATATTACAATCTGGGATCCATATCTTTGTCACAGTGCATATGCAATGTTACACTACCCAGCACATATTTTATATTACAACTTTAGAGACTACTTAGGTTACACAACACTGCCCTGTGCATATTACACTCCAAGGCACATATCACATAGCAAGCGCTAGTGCCTGTGCTATCTTGCGCTCTCCAATGAATCTGTCATTGCGCACAATGTATTGCATATTATATTTCACGCCCCGGTTCATCTTATATCACACTTTTTGGTGCATAGTTTATACCATATACTATATCTAGTTTTCATTTTCAATCATGCTCTCAGGACTATGTTCTATATAACACTGCGTCCACCTACCCTTTTCACGCGCATTACATTTTGCGATGGGGGGTGGAGGGTCAGGGGATGTTTCTGCCAAGTGAGCCCGGAGTCACAGTCCCAAACGTCCTCTTCTTCCTGAATAAAAGTGAGATTATGCTGCATACTTGTTCATATTTTAAGTAGTTCGCACAGACACACATTTTAAAAACAATAAAGTTCCTAATACCCACCTTCTATGAACAGTTAGCTTGCTGCCCCATCCACCTCCTCCCTATCCTCTGTTGTCTGAATCCATGGACTAGCCTCCTCCCTCCTGCCATGCATGGTCTGATGTGCTGCCACTGCCCTGCATTTAGCATGATGTACCAGTCCACTCATCCTGCCCTCCATTGCCCAATTCTATGGCCCATCATAGACCTCCTGCTTAGCCTCTGTGCTTTGCTTGCTGCCCCTATTCTCCTTCCCCCTGCCCTCCGATGTCTTTGTGCATGCCCCTGCTCCATCCTTTTTGACCACCATGTTCCATGGACCTGCCACTCCTATCTACTCTGAGTGTTCTGTTGAGCTGCCACTCCCCTACCACCTGCCTAGCATTTTCAGATGACTGTAACCTGTCCCTGCCACCTCCACCCTGCCTGTCCACATGCCATGCCCCTATCCCCTTTTCTCCTGTCCTCCATGGTCCATTTTACTGCCACACCCTTCTGCCCTTCCTGGTCTGTTGTGCTGCAACTGCTCCTCCTGCCTGCCCCGCGCGGTCTGTTGTGAGGCCCCTTCCCCTGAACTCTCTTGTCTGTGCCCAGGTCCTGACCCTCCCTTCTATCCTCCATGGTCCTTCATGCATGCCCCTGCACCCTCCTTCTTGCCCATCATAGCCATTGTGCTGCCACTAACCCTCCCGCTTGCCATGCATGGTCTTCTGTGCTGCCATGGCCCCTCCCACCTTCCCTGTGTGGTCAGCTAGCTGCTCCTGACCCCCGCCCACCTTCCCTCCATGGTCTGTGTGTATGCCATCATAGTCTCACTGTTGCTCTCCATGGTGTGTCTTGTTTCTAGTGCCCATCCTGCCTGACCTCCATGGTCATCTTGCTGCTCCTGCCCTGCCCCCTTGCCCCCAGCCCTCTGTTTCCATGTGCAGACCCCTATTCCCTCCCTCCTGGCTTGTCGGTTCCATTGTAATGCCCCTGATCCGTCCCTCCTGCCCTTTATAGTCTGTTATGCTGCAGCTTTCTCTCCTGTCTGTCCATTATGGTCA
Source organism: Triturus cristatus (assembly GCF_964204655.1). Lineage (NCBI taxonomy): Eukaryota > Metazoa > Chordata > Amphibia > Caudata > Salamandridae > Triturus > Triturus cristatus. The sequence goes on along the minus strand of NC_140579.1, from coordinate 727,290,546 downwards.
GCTTGCCTCTTTCCACTCTGTTGTCTGTTGTCCATGTGCATGGTCCTGTCCCCTCCCTATTGCTTTCTATGGATTGTTGTGCTGCACTCCCGTCCCGCATGCCCTGTGTGGTGTATTGTGCTGCTGCAAACACTGATGCCTGCCCTATAGGGTCAGTTTGGTGCACCTCTCAATGTCCCTCCTGTCCTCTGTTATCCAAGTCCATGTCCCTACCCCAATTCCTCCTGCCTACCATGATCCAATGTACCATACTTGCGAACATTTTGAACTTGGTAAGAGGGAGATTTTGAAATAAAACTGGGGTATTGATTTTCCCCTTTGAGTTACATTGAAAAAGAGAAGATTGTAGACAGGAAACAGATCAAGTAAAGCCCAATTGAGCTTAAAAACATTGGACGTTTCCTGGCTGAAACGGGTCTGTTGGCATGTATGGTTGTATGACCACTGCCTCTTCCTTCTGCCCACAATGGTCTATTATATTGCCACAGCCTCTCTTGCCAGTCCTGTATTGTTGGTGTGTTGCCCCTGCCCCCCTTTCCACTGCCCTCCATAGTCTGGTGTGCTGCCACTGCCCTTCCTGCCTGCCTAGTGTGGTCAAATTGTTGCCTCTGCACTCTCCTACCTGCCTTCAATTTTCAGAGTCCGTGCCCCTGGCCTCTGCCTCTCAACAGTATCCCAATGAACAACTAGATTGCTAACATTCTATATTTATTACAAAAGTGTGGAATGCCTGACGTCATCTTGATGTAATCAAAACTGTAATGCCTAGAGCATTTTCTTTAGAAATTACATATATGAGAGGGTCTTATTTGCATCCAAATTATGGTTAGTGCTCTAAAAAACTAAAATGAGGACATATTTTCTGAGTTTTCAAATAGCGACAAAGAACTTTTAAATTATTTGTAATCTTAGTTTTTTTTATCCAGTTGACCACTTGATTAAATGTTGCATCCAAGGGGAGAGGGTGTGGTATTACTTCCAGAGCTGCAGACTTTGCAACTGGGGAACCAGGTTGGAGTTTCTGCTTCAGCTCAACATTCTGTGATTCTGGTCAAATCACTTAATCTCCCCATGTCTACAACCAAAATGAATTTGATCTTGTGTGATGTAACCAATGTTCATGTAAAGCACTCCAATACCTGACAAGTCTGCACTATATAAAACTGCAAATACACAAAAAATAAGTGTTTTGCACACTTCTGTCATTGGGCTACATTTGGGCTACATCTGGGTGATATTTGGGCTACATTTGGGCTCTTTTGTCTCTGGTGGCCATTTTAGGAGATTTATTTGTTATGAAGTTTCCTAATTTCTTCATTTACTGCAGTCTCCTCAGTAGGAAATGCTTTCAGTTTTTTACTTTGATTCCATCAAGAAGGTATTCAGATATGTCACCCATTTGCCATAAATTCTGAATGTTAGCACTCTAGTTGCTCATTAGATCACTGTAGTAAAGCTACTTGTTGTATCTTTCCCTCTTGGTTTAACCCTGCACCCCTCCTTCCTATTACCAGTTGGTTTATGCTTAGAATGTTGGGTTAAGGCTCTCATGGAATGTTGACAGACAGAGCCTGACTAGCACTAGCATTGGTGGCAAGCTGAATATGTAGTGGTTTCAACCTATGAATAAAGAAGATTCTACTTACTATTCGCTTCAGTCGTTACTTCATTTATTGGCGACGAGGACGGGATGCTGTGTCAGCGCTGCATCTTCCCCTGTGAGATTCGTCTTGCCAGCTGCTGGTAGCTTCATTGCCAGAAAAAGAATAATCATCCTTGAACCGCTTTTGATGCATGGACTTCAGATTAATTGAAAGGAGGGTGAGTCGTTTTCAAACCTGTCAGCGATAATCACTTATCCTCAGATACTTCCATCTATCGCAGCCAGTATGCGGGAGAAGGCGAATGTGATGGTCAAGTCGGAGCGTTGAATAACTATCCAGGAACTGCTTTTGCGGTACGGACTTCCGATTAATATTAAGGAGGGTGAGTTGGCTTCAAAAGCTTCAGCGCTAATCACTGACTGTCAGTTACTTCCATCCATAGCAGCGTGTATGCGTGAGAAGGTGACTGCTCGGGTCAAGTTTGAAGCGTTGGGCCAGCGCCTGTGTAGGTTTTTATGCCCTGGTGGGTCCCTGCAGTGTCGGATCTTTCCCGGGGACGACGAAGCAAGCGCGTGTCTGAGGAGAAATGGTGGTTTCAGGCACAGTCGGAAAGTTTCAGGGATCAACGGAGCAAGCGCGTTCCTGAGGAGAAACGGCGTAAAGTTTGGCGTCATCGTTTCTGGTGCAGGCTGTGGTTCTTTCCGGGCATTCAGCAGCGCTTTGAAGGATAAAAGTGAAGGTGGTAACTCAAACGAACTCGGGGTGGAGAGTTTGTGGTGAATCATTTCCACACGAAGTAAACACGGCTGAGGGGCTTGACAGCAGATTCACTTATCTGAAGTTGGCTACGAGGGCAGTGCTACGTTTTTCAGTGAGGAAGCAATCGGCTGGCGAAGCTAAAAGACTACATTTACGTGGATTCCCTACACGTAATTCAGGCAGCTGAGGGAATCCTTTGATTAAATAGAGACTGTGGATACTGTGAGGAGGTTCAGCCAGCGCATTGAGGTGTTCAAGAGCAGTTTTGGAGAAATTGAACAGCAAATTGAAGCGTCTGTATGAGAAAAGTAGAAATTGAACAGCAAATTGAAGCGTCTGTGTGAGAAAAGTTTTAACAGGCATTTAATCCTTTCCTTTTCAGATGGACATTAAGGGCAATGTATTGAAAACAAGCTTATAAGGGAGGATCTCCCTGGGTTTTGCACATTGGGGAGGAGAGTATACATTCATTTATTTTTAATTTTTCACAAGTGTAGGGTATCTAATTTTGGGACATTTGCTCTATTGAAGATGGCTGGGGCAGGCATGAGTCAACCACCTACGTTTCTGAATGAAGTAGGAGAACCAGATATACCGTGGCACAGGTGGGAGGGGATTTTCAAATCATACCTCATTGCCATTGGTGGAGGAAATTTTTCTAATGTGAGGAAGCAACACATTCTTTTGCATAATCTAGGTGTGCAGGGAAGAAAGGTTTTTGAGGACATCACAGGTAGATTGGTTGAGGATGAAACAGATGATGAGGATGTAGGAGGAGATGTGTATGAATACACATTAAGGAAGTTGGAAGAGCACTTCAAACATAAGATAAATGTAGTTTTGGAGAGGCACAATTTTTTTTAAAGAGGTCAGAGGAAGGAAGAGAAGGTTTCCTCATATGTAGCAGTTTTGAGGGGTCTGTCAGCAACATGTGAATTTGGAGCACTAACGGACTCTCTTATCAGGGATCAGTTGGTTAGGTGTACCAATGACTTGAAGGTTCAAGAAGAATTGTTGACCAGGAATCTATACCTAGAGGAGGCAATAAGCATTGCGAAGGGATTAGAACACACAGCTATGTGCATGAAGGAGATGAGAGCGTCCTCTGGTGAGAGTAGAGAAAAAGGTGATATCAAACAGGCACAAACAGAGGAGGCTGTATGCAAGGTGGGGGACAGAAATAAAGATGTTCCCAGTAGAAATATGGATGGTTGGGTGTGTTTCAGATGCGGTAGCCCCAATCATTTGGTGAATAATTGGAAATGCCCAGCTAGGAACATTGTTTGCAGAAAATGTAACAAGAAGAGACATTTGTCAAAGGTGTGCAAAGCGTTCGTACCTAAGGTACATGAAATTGGTTGTGTGGAAGCTGAGAATGGTGAAAGAAAAACATACATATTTCAGATAGGTCAAGGCAGTATGGGTGAGAGAGTGCAATATCCCTCTTGTGATATCATATTGGACGTGGAGAAGTTTCAGATGTATGCGGATTCATGTTCACCATTCACACTTATTGAGGAGAAGGTGTTTAAGGAGAAGTTCGATGGAAAGCATATAGAGTTAGAAAAGGCTGACATCAGTCCTTCAGGGAACAACAAGGAACCCATTCCATTAGTGGGGATGATGAGGATGAGAATTACTTTCAAGGATAGACACACAGTAGGCAAGATATATATCACCAAACAAGGATCGAGTCTTCTAGGGTGGAAGCACCAGAAGGATTTGGGCATCACCTTGGACCCCAACAATGAAGAACAGGTCATGTTGGTAGAACCACAGGAGGTGGGAAGAAATTTCATTAAAGAGTTCACCGAGGTGTTTACGGATAAACTGGGTAAGTTGAAGAATTACATGCACAAAATTGTCTTACAGAAAGGGGTGGTCCCGGTGGTGCACAAAACTCGGTCAATTCCACTGCTCATGAGAGAACCTTTAAAGGAGGAACTCCTAAAGTTGGTTAAACAGGGTGTTATCGAAGAAATAGAGAGTTCTGAGTAGTTGGCGCCCATTGTCCTCACAACCAAGGATAAAGGGGGCAGTATCAGGTTGTGTGTGGACTTGAGGGACTTGAACGCAAACATTCAAGTGGATAGACATCCTTTACCAAGGATAAATGAAATGTTAAGCACAATCCATGGAGCTAAATTTTTCAGTGTGCTTGATCTTTCATCGGGCATACCACCAGGTGGATCTTCATCCTGATTCACAACTTCTAACGGCTTTCACCACCCCATTTGGCAATTATAAGTTTTTGAGGATGCCTTTTGGCTTGGCGTCTGCCGCATCTGCATTTCAAAGGGTAATGCAGCATATTCTGAAGGATTGTAAGAAAACCATGTGTTTTCAGGATGACATTTTAGTGTATGGTTCAAGTGAGCATGAACATGGAAAAAATGTAGAAATGGCGCTCAATAAGTTGAAGGAGGCAGGCTTTACTACAAAAGAAGGTAAATGTAAATTGGGTGTAACATCTGTGGACTATTTGGGACACACCATATCGGAGGAAGGCATTAAACCTAAAATTGACTTGGTGGAGGCAGTTAGGAAAGCTCCTACTCCTACTTGTAGGGAAGATGTTTTGTCATTTCTAGGTTTAGCAGAGTTTTATGTCAAAGTACATAAAGAACTTTTCTACGTTGTCTCAACCCCTAAGGGATTTAGTGAAGAAAAATTACACCTTTACCTGGGGAAGAGAACAAGAAGAGGCCTTCAAGCAGATAAAGGAATCCATAATTTTGGCCCCATTCATAGGTAACTTTGAGGTGGCAAGGGATACTTTAATCTCAACGGATGCTAGTAGCAAGGGAATAGGGGCCACCCTAGCTCAAAGGATTGACAATAAAGTGCGGGTGGTAGCATTTGCTTCTAGAACCCTGACAGTTGCGGAGTCAAACTATTCTACGGTGGAAAAGGAGGCGTTAGCAGTCTATTGGGCAATACAACATTTCAAGTTTTATGTGTGGGGTGTACCATTCGAATTGTGTACTGATCACAAACCCCTACTGTCCATTTTCACAAAAAAAGATATGGAGAACATGACGCCTCGTATTGCTAAATGGTTGCTTGGTCTCCAAGGTTACAACTTCAAGATGGTGTATATACCAGGTCCGCAGAATAAGGTGGCAGATTTTTTATCAAGGGCTCCCATTGAGTTAGAAGAAGGGAGTCCAGAGATAAAGGAGGGCATTCTGGAGATTTCCCTGAAAGCGGTTTCACAAAGCCAATGGGATCTCCAAATGGAACAAGATTGTACTATTAAGTCAGTAAAAAATTATGTGGTTAAGGGGTGGCCAACCAAATGAAAAATGCTTCCAGAGGAAATACATCCCTTTTGGAATGTTAGAGATGAGTTGTCAGTGGAAGGGAACTTTCTTCTAAAGTCAGGAAAGTTAGTTCCCCCTGGTGGTCTCAGGAACCACATTATTGATCTCTCGCATGAGGGGCACTTAGGAAAAAGCCTGTGCAAAGCGAGACTTAGATCAGACTTTTGGTTTCCGTACATGGATCAATTGATGGAGGAGAAGGTAGAGGAATGTGAGGCATGCAGCATGAGTGACAAAGGCAAAATTACTAGGCGTATTTTTTTGAGACCGGTAGAGGTACCTGAGGACCAATGGAATAAACTGGGGTTGGACATAGCGGGCCCCTGCATGGGTTAGGTCCACAAGAGATGTATCTGTTGGTCCTAATTGATTATTATTCAAACTGGATCACACATATATTTGTGAATAAGATCAACACAAGGTCGCTCATAGAATTTTTGACAGATGTGTTTTCAAAAGAGGGTATTCTGACCACTATCGTGACAGATAACGGAGTACAGTTTGCATCTGACGAAATGAAGGAATTTCTTGCAGACATGTCTATTGCTCACATACGCACACCTCTATATTGCCCAAAAGCCAATGGAAAGGTGGAGAAAGCTAATAGATTGTTAAAAGGATGCATTCAGTTGGCTGCCACATCACGCAAGCCTGTTGAATTGGCGGTTAGAGATATGTTGTGGTCATACCATACCTCTCCCAATCTGGCCACTGGGTATTCCCCGTTTGAACTGTTGAGGGGGAGGAAGGCGGGCTCAAAGTTATCTCCCAACTGGATGCCTCAGAAAAAAGAAGTGGTTGTCAATCCGGTTGAGTTCAGAAAGAAGGTATCGGACAAGCAAAAAAAATACAAGGAGTGGTATGACAAGAAATGGGGCACCAGGAACAAGTCCCTAGCACCAGGGCAAAGAGTATGGATAAGAAAACCATTTGGCGTGGGCAAAAAGGGGGACAAATTCTTTCCCCCGGAAAAGATCAAAGAGGTTAAGAGCAATGTGGTCATACTAGAGAATGGGAAGATGTGGAGTATGGATAGAGTGGCCACGGGTCCTAGTGATTCTAGCACTAGAGATGTAGACAAGGAACATGGTTACAGTAGCAGACTTGAGGAGGAGCAGGAAAGAAGGAGGCAAAGACCCAGAAATTCTCCTTTTTGGCACAGAGACTATAAGATGTGTTGAAGGGTTACATTTCCTTCTTACCTTTCTAATTGTACCACAAACTTGCCACCCCGGGTAAAGTGTGCCTCCTGTTTTCCCCTGGCATGTTTTCCTCTCCCGTCTCCTTTCCCCCCCCCTCCTTTCCCTTTTCCTCTTTTTCCCCTTTGGGAAGGAAGATGTGTCGTATCTTTCCCTCTTGGTTTAACCCTGCACCCCTCCTTCCTATTACCAGTTGGTTTAGCCAGGTTCTGAGCTGGGATGGTGCAGTGAGCTAAAAAACGGTGATGGATTAAAACCATGATCTCTTGACTTGGTAAGAGTATTCTGCATCATTCAGAAACTCTGTCCATCACCACCCCCTTTTTCCCAAATCGATTTTATCCACACTCAGTGTGGGAGGGTATGCTCAGACGTGAGTCCCTTGCTCATTGCACCATCAGGATTCAGGCAAGCCGGGCCGACGAAGGCTGTGATGCCAGAAACCGGTCCCCGGAAGCTTGTTTCCTTCCCAGTATAAGAATTGGCTTGGTAGTTTGGTTTGCCCTGTTCCCATCATGCACTGGGACAGGTACAGACTAATTTGCATGTAGCCAGGTTCTGAGCTGGGATGGTGCAGTGAGCTAAAAAACGGTGATGGATTAAAACCATGATCTCTTGACTTGGTAAGAGTATTCTGCATCATTCAGAAACTCTGTCCATCACCACCCCCTTTTTCCCAAATCGATCCTGTTTTCCCCTGGCATGTTTCCTCTCCCGTCTCCTTTCCCCCCCCCCCCCCTCCTTTCCCTTTTCCTCTTTTTCCCCTTTGGGAAGGAAGATGTGTTGTATCTTTCCCTCTTGGTTTAACCCTGCACCCCTCCTTCCTATTACCAGTTGGTTTATGCTTAGAATGTTGGGTGAAGGCTCTCATGGAATGTTGACAGACAGAGCCTGACTAGCACTAGCATTGGTGGCAAGCTGAAGATGTAGTGGTTTCAACCTATGAATAAAGAAGATTCTACTTACTATTCGCTTCAGTCGTTACTTCACTACTGCTCACCACGGAAGTCTGCTGCTAGTATTAGAAGTGCATGTTTCAGTCTGCATATCAGAATTTTTTAATGAAATAGAAGAGGATTTGAGAAGTCACTCAAAATGTGCCCTAGTTTTTCTTTCTTCAGTGCTAATCATAATTTCTATGGCAAAATGAACCCCCTCATTGTGTTCCTCTTTAAATTAAATGTTTTAAGTGTTACCAGTTTATTCCAATCAAGATGGCTTCAGGTGTGCCATACTTTTGTCATAAGTAAGACAGTAAGCGCTCTAGTTGTTCTTAAGAACACTCTGGGACATTCTGTCATTGGGCTATACTTGGGCTACATCTGGGTGATATTTGGGCTACATTTGGGCTCTTTTGTCTCTGGTGGCCATCTTGGGAGATTTATTTGTTATGAAGTTTCCTAATTTCCTCATTTACTGCAGTCTCCTCAGTGGAAATACTTTCAGGTTTTTACTTTGATTCCATCAAGAAGGCATTCAGATGTGTCACACATTTTCCATAAATTCTGAATGTTAGCACTCTAGTTGCTCATTAGATCACTGTAGTAAAGCTACTGCTCACCAGGCAAGTCCGCTGCTGGTATTCAAAGTGCAAGTTTCAGTCTGCATGTCAGAATGTTTTTATGAAATAAAAGAGGATTTCAGAAGTCAAAATGTGCCCTAGTTTTTCTTTCTGCAGCACTAATCATAATTTATATGGCAAAATGAACCCCCTCATTTTGTTCCTTTGTAAATTAAATGTTTTAAGTGTTACCACTTTATTCCAATCAAGATGGCTTCAGGTGTGCCATACTTTTGTCATAATTAAGACTGTTAGCGCTCTAGTTGTTCTTTAGAGCACTCTGGGAAGCTGCAGTAGAACACAAAGTAATCAACTGACAGTCTCTGCCCTTGTTGGATGTACATGTTTTACTGAGAATGTCAGACTTCATTCTTACATGACTGAGAAAGATCTCAGTACACTGTAGCCATACCGCTTCAATGCCAATGTGGTGGCTATCTATACATGAACCCGTAATATAGGAGCATGTTCACGCTATTTTCGCCAGCCTTTCTACAGTGTTTTACCTTCCCCACATGTTAGAACTACATCTCCCATGATTCCTTGTGAACCCTGACGTCTATTGTTGACTTCCGGGTAGACGCACTCATGGAGTTACTTGCGGGGAGTTAAAAGCATTTGGAGACGCGCTGTCTCTCCCCCTTCGGTTGGTGTCATGCACGCAAGGACACAGATCAACATAAGGTACTGTAGGCGTAGTATGTTTGGCCGCCATTTGATATGTGCGCTGCTGAGCGAGCCAACAACTTAATTGTGAATCTGAGCAGTAAAACACTTACACAATTAGAGATTTGTGTTTTGTCCAAAGGTCTAGGTTTTGTACCTACTAAACTTGGTGACGATTTTATGACCCACAAAGAACTGGCCGAATTTTTTCGGAAAATACGTCTGTGTTTTTTCTTTAGTGACTCAGATAAAGAAACACTTGACCAGGGCTCGAATACAGGTCTTCGCAATAAGTCCACTTTTTTGCCTACATCACAACAGGTTCCATCAGAAGTCCTTACTTTTGAAAAAGCGGTTTTGAAAGACTATGAATTGGGCCTGAGTTATACACATAAAACATTTTGCAATTTGTCGAATTTAGAGAGACAATGTATCTCTAATCTGGGCAATGATCCCCTTATCACGATTAAACCAGCAGATAAGGGGGGAGCAACGGTGATCTTGGACACAGAGGTATATCGACAAGAATGCAGTAGACAGTTAGAGAATGCTACTTTCTATACACGCATTGCATTAGACCCCACCAGACGGTTACAGCTGAGAATTAAGTCATTGGTGGAAGAAGGGAAAGAGGCGGGTTGGATAACGAAGAACGAGGCTGAGTTCCTGATCCAGAAAAATCCTAGGATACCAGCCTTCTATGTCCTCCCAAAAATACACAAACACCAGCGACCTCCACCTGGGAGGCCCATAGTTTCTGGTATTGGGTCTCTTTTAGAGCCCTTATCGAAATTCGTGGATCACTTTCTTCGACCATTTGTATCCTTAATGCCCTCGTATCTACAGGACACTAAACATGTGTTGCAGTGTCTTGAATCCCTTGCCTTCGATCCCAATTGTCAATTAATGTCCACATACGATGTGGAAGCATTGTATACGAATATACCGCAGGATGCCACGCTTGAGACAATACGGGACCTTCTAGACAATAATCCACGTGATGACCAAACCCCGAATGACTTTGTCATGCAATGTGCTGCATTAGCACTTAAAGAAAACTTTTTCAGCTTTGAAGGGCAATTGTATTGGCAAACCACCGGTACTTCCATGGGGAGTACCTGTGCACCCAGCATGGCCAATCTTTACATGCATGGTTTTGAGACGCAACACATCTATCCTCAACATAACCCTTTCCATGGCCAACTCAAACTATGGAAGCGCTATATAGACGATATCCTGGTCATCTGGGAAGGTGACCAGGAGTCCCTTGAGGACTTCTCTATATGGTTGAATACACGGGATGCGAACCTGAGGTTTACTGGTGAGAATAACAACTACTCTATCCCTTTTCTGGACCTCAGATTATATCCTAAAGATGGGAGGATACACACTGAGCTATACCAGAAACCGATGGCTCGTAATTCCCTGTTGAGTTTTCACAGTTTCCATCCAAGGGCATTACTAACTGATCTCCCAGTAGGCCAATTTCTCAGACTTAGGAGAAATTGTTCTGAATTGGCCCAGTACCATAAACATGCCAAGAAGCTGACTGAGGAGTTATCTGCCAGACATTATCCGATACAACTGATAAAAAAAGCTGCGAAAAGAGCTCGTAACAACGATAGGGGGGCTCTCCTGGAAACATATACCAAACCAAGATCAGATAGATTGGTATGTGTGAGTACTTTCAGTAATCTAACTACGAGTGTTAAAAGGGCCATCAATAAGAATTGGCACATACTCAACACAGGAAAGCTCACATTAGACACGCCCCTATTTGCATTGAAACGTAGCAGTAATCTACAGGACCTTATGGTACATACACGACCAAGGACCACCTTACATACCAATCGCCAACCAACATTGTGGAACACTAATACTGTGACTGGACATTTTCCTTGTGGCTCCTGTTCATGTTGTCCCTTTAACAAGCCATGTAACGGAGATTGATATTTTACCAGGGAGACCTTGGAAATTGAATAGCCACACCAATTGTAATACCAGCGGGGTGATATATATGATCACGTGCCCCTGCTCATTGAATTACATTGGAATGACCTGTTGTAAAGTACGTCAAAGAATCACTGAACATCGTAGCACCTTTCGGTGCAAGAAATCAAATACACGCATGACAAGACATTATCTTGAAAAGGGTCACACAGAAAATGACCTGCAATGGGTCATTATTGATAAACCCCATTATGATGTTAACATGGGACCTTTGGAAAAGGTCCTATTTCGTCGTGAACAACGTTGGGTGTTTCGCATCAAAAGTCATTTGACAGGTCTGAATGAAGACATCCCCTGGGGCTCTGTTTAATTTTGCCTTGTCCCTCACAGCTCCTATTGAGTACCATCAGACGTATAGGATTAACGACACAGTCATATATTGTGGGTGACACTATGACATACTCTGTTACTTCTGGTGGGATTAGTGCCAGGTTCCTGCTGATAACCTTGCCTGAAGGTTATGTGCCCTCATGAAGCTATACACAACAATATATGCATAATTATTTTCTTGTTCGAGACACATGTTGGTCATAAATTTCCAGATACATCAGAGAGGACTCTCCGTATACCCCTGTGGGATTCGACACCATGCTAAGATACGCTGGCCAAACCTAAATGCAAAAATCGGCTGGCTATCATGATGCAATGGAATTGAAAAGAACGCATGACACAAATCAATCACTGTATACCACTCAGCATCATGTGGAATTTGATACAGAATCACTGATGGATTTGGCACAATAGGACAACATGCCACCACAATTTGATTAACTTTTCTCAAATCCTGTACGATCCTAAATTTCCCATTGGGCTTTTTCAGTCCCATTATCGGTGAATTACACGGACTACTCAGTAGTTCTCTCAGGACTCCTTGCTGAATCATTTTCTCAATTATAGGAGTTATCCCTTCAATTATTTCTGGTGTCATTTTGTATTGAGGAATGTTAGGATATGTGATTCCCTCTTTTACTGCAATTTTCACTGGATCTACATTATTCATCAATCCCACATCCTCTCCAGTAAAATCCCAAACTGTCCTTTTCACTGTGTCTCTCAGCTCTTGAGGCAAATCCTCCGGATTAAACACAGCAAATGCACCAATTAACTCACTTTCTCTATTTTCTAGAGTCACTCGGTATAAAACATCTTCATCTGGTGTCTCAAAGGCTATTCCATCCGGTGTACAAAAAATTGTGCAGTTCATCTTGCACAACAAGTCCCTACCCAACAGGTTCACTGGACTCGTGTCACAGACAATGAATCTGTGCATGTCTGAAAATTTCCCTATCTGTACTCTTACAGGTTCAGTAAGACGTGTTTTAATTTGTGTATTGGCTACACCAACTACTTGGATTGCTTCATCCGAGAGAGGAAGATTTCTAACATCTGTTGACCTGACAGTTGATCTTGTCGCACCTGTGTCTACCAAAAAAGTAACACTCTCCTCATTTATTTTCCCATCCACAAATGGTCCTGCCTGGTCTATTTCTAGAGTTGCACCAAGTATGCACTCTTCTTCCTCTCCTCGGCACCGTCAATAATCACCCTCAGACTCACTCCCTTCACTCTTTAACAAGTACTGCTGTACTTTGTTAGAACGTCTTGGTTTGTTTACCTGCTCATCATTGTAGAATCCTGAATCCTGATTATACTTTTGTAACCCTCTATTCTGCGGCAAGGGCGGTTTTGGCTCTTGACTCTGCTGTCTCACAACTTTCTGTTGTTGCTGCTGTTGATTATTTCCTTCGTTCTGCACCTGTTGATTTAAAGTTTTATTTTCATTACTCACTAATGGTGGATTAGGACACTCCGATCTCCAATGCCCCAATTGGCCACAGTTGTGACAAGGGAACTTTTTCTTCGCTTCCTTAAGACTTCCTTTTCCTTTTCCTGCATATCTAGGTCTATTCCCTGCATTATTTCCTGAATTATTTGCCTGTTCCACTAACTGTGCTTCCTGTCTCTCCGCAACTTTCACTTGTGCCCACATTGCTTTCTCTTTCAGCTTTCTTTGTTCTGCTTCAATTTCATCACTGAAGTATTTTGCATGCCTCAGGATCTCATCTACTTTCTTACTCTGCCAATCCACTGTGTGCTCACGAATTCTCTCACCAATTTCAGGTCTAAGGCCATATACAAATCTGTATACAAAATGACTCAAATCTTTGTCACCCAGGTGTTCATCTCCACTGAATTGTTTAAATGCCAGTATCAGCCTCTCGTAAAAAGCATGAACTGATTCTTTCGCTTCCTGTTGTGTTTGATCTATCTTTACCCAGTCTGTCTCTTTTGCAGGTACTTTACTCTTCAGGTATACCATCACCTGATCATACTTCCTCATTACCTCTGGATCTGGTGCCCCTGTTCTTGGGTCTCTTGGATATTCCTCAGTAGGCCAACTCACAACTATTTTACACTCAGTCCACAAGTCTGCTGGAACAATTATATCAAACAGACTATTCAGGTCAACCCACAGCACTTTTGACAATTTCACAAATCTATCTACCTGCCTATACCACTCGACGGGCTTTTCTCTCAATCGAGGGAAATCATTCGTAAATGATAAAATATCCTGTCTGGTCCATGGAACATGTACATATCCTCCTCCAGGTATTTCTCTCATAGGATAATTATCCACTGGTTTCTCCTTTTCTCTCACTGGAAATGCTGAATAAGTTGTTCTATCTTCAGCCTCATCTCTTTTCTTGTACCACCTATCCTTCCACTTTTCTACATCACCCCATCTTCGCAATAATGCTACCATTTCTTTAATCTGTCCTGTTCTACCAGTAGCATTTAAATTTTCAATGTCCTTCTCTGTAAAATCCATCCTGTAAGTTCTTTGTAAAGCTTTCACTTTATCAATGTCAACTCCCTGTTCATTTGCTATTGCTCTTAGCCTATCATGTGTATTTCTTGCTCTCCAGGTAACACTTTTGCACATAAACATTAGTTCACCATCATGATGACTCTTCAGAATCTCTGTTGGAACTGTTCCTGTAACAAGCTCTTCTAGTTCTACACGTAACTTAGCTACATCAATTACTTGTGAATCTTTATCCTTTTTCTGTAGAACCTTCATCCAATCATTCAAATCATCAACTGTTATTTCAGCAGTTTTTCTCACTGGAACCACTCTCTTTTGCGGTTCTAAAATTGGCATCCCTGAACAACTAGCTTCACTAGCATCCAATATTTCACTACATGTGTCATGTCTTGATTGTCTCAGGTCTCTTCTTTCTGCTCTTTTGCCTGAATCTCCTGAAGGACCAACTGAATTTGTCAGATTATTCCCAACATATGGAATCACCAGTCCATTCTCACCTGTCCTCTGTTTGTCAAACACAGGCATAACTGGACCTATTGTTACAGGCACTGTAACAGCTTCTAGATTCTTCGTTAACTCCCTAATCTTCTCTGTCAACTCTGTTGTAGTTCTGGCTAATTGTCTGGCATTCTCATCAAGGTAATGATCACTTCTTACCTCAGGTGTCTCATTTTCCGTCTCACTAACACACACTGTATCTCTTATCGGAGAAACAACTGGTGTACTTTTGTCCGGTTCTGGTCTATATGGAGGTGGTCTTTTGTAAATCATGTCATTCAAGACCTCATCCTCATACTCATTAACTCCATATTTTCTTATTTCTGACTCAGGAACCCTTTCTGCTCCTCCTTCAACTGTTCTCATCGGATATAATCCCTCTGACATACTAACATCTTGCCACCTTTTCATTCGATCATGATGAGTCTCACGATCATGTCTCCTCCCAAACATATACCTATAATACCCTCCAGATCTTTGTTTTTCTCTCTCATGTACTTCTTCTTCCCATTCCACTAAAGCCTCGAACTGTGTAGGTCTCGGTTTCGGGTGAAGACATAGCATCTTTTCCCGTAAATTTCTCAACACGGCCAGATTAAATGAACCATGTTCTGGAAATGCTAGAACACCATCTTCTTTAGTATACCTAACCCAATTCTCCAACCATATACAGGTATGAAACCCATGTCTTGCAGCCATGAAGGATGCAGGTGTTTTCGGTGGAGGTAACAACTCACCCTCTCTTGTTTTAACATCTTTATCCTTGCTAAACCACTTTTTAACTTTTCCAAAAAATGTCTCCTTCTTTTTCTCTTCTTGGTAATACATTTTAGCGTTTACAAAGAACTCTCTACTCTTTCCGTATTATAAATATACAATACGAATTTTCAACCAATTGCAGCGCGACTCACACTAACGCACCAATCCTGGAACGTATACGTCACTAAATAGCCCTTCCAATCCTTGCGCGGCTCACACTAACGCACCAATCCTAGCGCGAGCACTATTCTGATCTACCATCCAATCAGAGCGCGGTCTTTCTGACGTCAACAGTCGCTGCAGTTTGTCTCCTGTCTTCTGTCACTCGTCTACCCCTCCTTTACAAAATCTTTTCAGTAGACTTCGTGTCAAAATTTCTACAAAAATCTATTAGTTACAACATAAAAACATCTCCATTGTCTGCTTCGCTAACCACAGAATAGTAAAAGAGAGTCTATTTCATAAGAAACCATTCATTGACACAGTAGCACTTCTACTACTCTGCCCTACTAACATACATTCATTAACTGTTTCCTCTAGGACTTGTCCAAAGAGTCTTACAATCAACTAAATGTACAAACATTCACGCACATTCATACAAAGGAAATATAGTATATACGCACAGAATCCTGCTTCCCGAGAACAGACAATCTGCTCCACTACAGAATTATTACACACATTAACTAAGCAAGCTTTCTTTGCCCAGTTCCTCAAATAAGCTCAGAGAATACCTATTACTCCTCCCGCGATAAGCTTTAACGGAAATCCTTACGGATCCCTGGGACTTAAGACCAGAGTTTCACAGATAACCTTCACTATCATACACACTCCTTATATACCAGAAATATCTAATAGTAACATACGACGATGTCACTAATTCCGAACCCAGACAATGTGACGCGCAACTTCAATTGTCACACGTTATTCCCCAATTCCGTCTTTCCCGAGAGCAGCATATACTTCCCTCTGCCCTACTACGGAACTGCTACAGCTTCCAAGTTCCAGAAGCACTACATATAACTCAACATTACGATTCCAACATATAGTATTAGTACATATACCAACATGAACCAATAATCAATAATCAATAAAACAATCTTATCTACCGTTGATTAAACTGACAAAAAGTGAAATGACGGATCCATTGGATCTAGATGCAGAACAAATGGCAGCATTTGAAGAGCTCAAAAGTAAAATGTGTGAGGCTCCAGCTTTGGGTATGCCTGACTATGAAAAATAATTCGAGCTGTACTGCAGTGAAAGAAATGGATGTGCACTTTCAGTGTTAATTCAGAAACATGGATTACTGAGAAGGCCTATTGCGTACTTCTCATCGACACTTGACCCTGTAGCTGTGGGTTTACCAGGTTGTCTGAAATCTGTGGCTGCAACATGCAGGAGTCTGGAACAGAGTGAGGGAATCATAATGGGATATCCTGTAAGGGTATTCGTACCTCACAATGTGGCAATTCTTTTGACAAGAAGCAGGACTCAGTACATGTCACATAGTCGATTGACTAAATATGAAAAAGTGATTCTGGGAGCATCAAATGTGACGCTTGAGAGATGTGTGAATGTGAATCCAGCGACACTTTTACCAGATATTGAAAATGTGGGTGTGAAGATGGAAGATGATCATGATTGTTTGGATGTGCTTGAGTACTGTACAAAACCAAGACCAGACATAAGGGATCTACCCTTGAATGAGAGTGATCATGTGTTGTTTGTGGATGGATCATGCCTGAGAAATGATGATGGTGTGCTATGTGCAGCATATGCGGTATGCAAAGTTTCAGAGGTCATGGAAGCATCACCATTGAAAGGAGTGAAATCTGCGCAAGTTGCTGAATTGATAGCATTGACAAAAGCTTGCGAAATTGGGAAAGATTTGAAGACGACTGTATTGACTGATAGTCAGTATGGATTTGGAGTGGTGCATGATTTTGGCCAACTTTGGCTACAAAGAGGTTTCTTGACATCGAGTGGAACTCCGATAAAGAATGCTGAAATGATTGGTAAATTGCTTGAGGCGATACAGCTGCCTAAGGAGTTAGCAGTTGTAAAATGTGCTGCCCATGGACTAGGGGAGGATTTTATAACGGTCGGAAACCGTTATGCCAACGATGTTGCACAATATTGTGCCAAAACAAATCAATCCATCAACAGGGACAGAGAAGGGGAAATGTCTTTACTCTCTGTGATGTTTACTAATGTCTTAGAGACCTGGGATGAAGTGAAACAGTTGCAAGATGAGGCAGGAGAGGAAGAGAAAAAAGATTGGATTAAGGCAGGATGTGCTCCAAGAGAAACAGACCATGTTTGGGTCTACAGAGATGGCAGACCAGTGATGCCCAACTCCATCTTGTCGTCAATGGCAAGGATGTATCATGGCCAGGGACATTTGGGGAGGGACGCGACGGTTAGGTCGTTCAAGCAAACCTGGTACAATGCAAAGTTCAGGACAATTGCAGAAAGCATCTGTCAGAGGTGTTTAGTTTGTCAGCAATTTAACACTGGGAAAAAGACAGTGGTGAGTCTGGGGACAATAGGCAGAGAAGGAGGTCCTTTTACAAGAATGCAGATTGATTTCATTGAGATGCCCCAAGTAAACAGACTGAGGTATGTTCTAGTGGTAGTCTGTTTGTTTTCAAGGTGGGTGGAAGCTTACCCGACTAGAAGAAATGATGGATTAACAGTGGCAAAGTTACTGTTAAGGGAGTTGATTCCTAGGTACGGGTTTCCAGTAACAGTTGAGTCTGATAGAGGTGGACACTTTCAAAATGAGCTCATGGCTTTGATTTGTGAAGCATTGAAAATACAGCAGAAGCTACATTGTGCATACCGACCAGAGGCTTCTGGTGTGGTTGAGCAGATTAATGGCACAATCAAGAATAGAACTGGAAAAATGTGTTTAGCCACTGGCATGAAATGGCCAGATGTTTTACCTCTAGTTCTGATGACTATGAGATCTACTCCAGATAGAACTACTGGTTTGAGTCCGCACGAGATAATCATGGGACGTGCAATGCGCCATGCATTTGTGCCTGTCAATAAATTGGTGACAATAACTGATGACATGATTTTGGATTACTGTAAAGGCCTGGCTGACGCAGTTCATTCTGTGTTTCACCAGGTTGGAGAAGAAGCTACCACACTTGAGAAGAAGCAAGCCCATGATCTGAGTCCAGGAGACTGGGTGAGGATAAAAGTTCACAGAAGAAGAAATTGCTTGATTCCAAGGTGGGGAAGGCCGAGACAAGTTATTCTGACTACGACGACTGCAGTAAAGTGTGCTGGAGTGAAGCACTGGGTACATGCAAGTCATACTCTGAGAGTTCCAAACCCAAAAGAAGGGACTGGTAAAGAGTATTTTGAAGAGTCAGATTCCAGCGATGATGAAGATATAGAATCAGTGGGGAAAGAAGTAGGAAGAGCTTCGAATGAACCACTGCGAGTATCAGAGAAGAGATCGAATTCTGTAAAAGAGCCTGAAGTTTCAAACAGCAGTGAAGGAAAAAGAAAAGAAAAAAGAAATCACACAGAGACTACTCCTGAATCAGAAGAGGAGGAGATTGAAGAACCACTTGAGATTATACTTGAAGAAGTAGGGTCAGAAAAAGATAGAGAGGGACAGATTGCGGAAGACCCCCGAGGAGGTGTAGGGAATATTCTTGATGAGTCAGGTGAAGGGACAAGTAGACAGCAAGAAGATTGCGTGTCGGAGATCCGAGGAGGGACAGGAGTAGGGAAGTCTCAAACAGTGGTGAAAAAATCTGTGGAAAAGAAGAGAGCTGCTGGAAAACGGAAACAAGAGGCACTTGAAACAGTGTTTGAAGATGAACAAACAGAGGGTCGAGTTCTGAGAAAGAGAACTTGGATTGGAGAAAGAAGTAATAAAGAAATAAAGCCGAAAAAGGTGTTAAGAGGAGATCGTTGGCCTAACAACAGAGTTAAGAGGCTGAGATACAAAATAATAAGAGCAAATACATCGAAAGCTGAACAAGTGAATGAAGTTTCGAGTCAAAGTTCAAAGGCTGAAGGAGAAGAATCAAAAGAGTCAAATGAACCAGTAGAAATAAAAAGAGTAAGAAGACCCAACCAAAAGTACAGATCGCCGGAATGGTCTTATGTGGCACTGTCTGAAGGAGGAAAAGAAGAAGCAGTGACTCGAGATAATCTGGAAGAGATCTTGAGAGAAGTGGTTGAGGAAGATACTGGTGAAATTCTGAAAGTACTCTTGACTGACATTGGAGAAGAGTCGAGTACTGAGGATTTTGATGTTGGAGATCTAATACAATTTGATGTTGAAGAAATTGAAGTGAAGAATGACAAGTATCCAAACTGAATAAAGGAAGGATTCACTTGGATTAAGTGAACGAAGAGATCATTTGGATAAACTGAAAGCTGAAGAATTGCTGAAGAATTGGAAAAGTTCAAACAGTAGTGGAGTAGTAGAGGCTAAACTAAAATGGCTAACATAGAGGATAATAGAAATAGATGTGCCTTCTTTAAAAGGTGGTGTAGGATGTGCTGCTGCTGTACTGGATTATTAATGCTTCTATGGGGTGTTTTAGTTTTATTAGTGACTTTTAAAGTAGAGTTTGAGATGCATACAGAGAATGTGACAAATGTAGAGAAGAATTCACAAAAAGTACTTCCAATTAGAATTAGTAATACTTACATACACAAAGATAGGTCAATTAATAACTTTTCTAGTAATGTTTTTTCAAAACTGTTATATGAATATGTGAAGACAATGGAAGTAAGGGATTGCTACGTTTGTATGCAATTACCTGCATCCGTTTCGGAGGGTGTTACTTATCATCATTTACCAGCTACATATGGTATTTCCTGTAGTATTTTAAGTAGTGTTTTTTATTTGTTAGGGAAGGTAGATTACAAGATGTCTAACAGAGATAGTATTTTTGGGCACTTGCCAATGAACAAAGAGCTGAATCCAGCTAAAGAAGCTAACACTTTTGGTGAGATTTTTATTGAAGAAAAAGGATTAACATTAGATTACATTTTTAAGAATAATTTAACTTGCAGTTTGAAAGGAGAGGAGAAAGCTTTCCTGGATATGGTAGAAGAAAGGAGATTGAACATGCATGAGAAAGCAGGAAAATATAAAGTGAGTGAGACAATTTGGGACATTGAGATGGGAAAAGAGTTGGAGAATAGGGCTAGTCCAACTTTAGCTCTAGATGCACCACAGAAGGGTAAACATTGTATTACAAGAAAGAAATCCCAATATGATACATATTTTGTCGGGACTAGTGAGTGCCATGATACATACTTCATTGCAACAGGTTGGGGTTTCAGAGGTGGAGAAGATACAATTTTTCCAGGAGTATATTATGTTTGTGGGAATAAGGCTTATTACAAGTTGCCTGACCATTGGTATGGCACATGTTATGTGGGCCTAGTTTTTCCAAAGATTTTTCATATAGATAAAATAACAGATGTAGAGCATATTAACTTACTAATGCGTTTTAAGAGAGAAACTTGGTCTGAAATAGTGGGTGATATTTTTGGGGTTTTGATTCCAGCAGTGGGAATTTCTTTGAATGCTTATGGAATTCGGAAACTGTCCACAGTGGTTGATCGCTTATCGACAAATACCGCTGGAGGGTTTCTTTTGGTGAATACGGAATTAAGTGCCGTACGTGCCATGTCTATGCAAAATCGACTTGCCCTTGATATTCTATTGGCCAAGGAGGGTGGAGTCTGTGGAATGCTGAAAGTTCAACATTGTTGCACTTACATTCCAGACGAAAGCAAAGACCTGAAGGTCTATATCAAAAATATTACTGATTTGCATGAAGAATTAGTACCACTTGAAGCTGAGAGTTTATGGACTAAAATAGCTAATAAAATGATAGCTGTTAAGGATTTTATTGCAAAAATAGGTAGTACTATTATAGGTAGAATTTTGTTTCCCTTAACTTGTATAATTGCTGCTTTATTAATAATAAGATTGGTGTGTGTGTGTTGTAAAAACAGGGGAGGGAGGAAGAAATTGAATAAAGAAAAGAAAAACAAGAAGTTGAAAAGAGAACCTCAAGAAATTGAACTAGAAGAATTGAGGGAGAGTGTTTACTTAGAGACAAAGAGGGATGATGAAAGAGTGACTGGTGTCTAATGTTGTGTATAGGGGAAAAGACATTTCCGATTTCTCCTAAAATAGGGACTAAATTTTCACTAATTTTTTTTTTGGGTTTATTTGGTGATAAAATCACCAAAGGGGGGATTGCTGGAGCAGAGTTTTCAGTTTGAAAATTCTGGGGCTTTTGAAGCTCTGGCATGTCTATTCGTTGTATTAATTTATTAATAATTAATAATTAATTATTTGTCTTGTGCAAGTGCGTTTATATTAATCAATCCGTTTGTCCTAACAAGAGAGAGTTACACGTGGGTGTGCATAAATATGCTGTTTAAAAAATAACGTGCGTGTTTTCATGTTTAAACGTTGCTATGTGCTGTTTATTTTTGAGCACAAAACGCTTTCTGAATTAATGCTTTTCTATGTTGCAAGTGCTAGATAAATGCATACACATAAGGGCATTAGTGGGGTTAACACTGTTTAATCACTATGCTGTGGTAACGTTGTTTTGTCTCTTTTAATTAAGATGGTCTATTGAGGCCTATGTTGGCCTAAGAAAAGATGGCCGAATTGTGAGCCTGGCTGTGATTTGTAATATGAAAACTGTGACGAGGGAGACCCCTGCTGGAAATGGTCCTGAAGCTAACTGACCATGGTCCTTGCTTGAAAAACTTTCCATGAGGACAGCAGCAGTTTTTGGGAAGTCTCCAAGTGAAGTGAAAATGTCCTTGGCAGCCTTGGGAAACAAAGGAGCCTTAGAGAGAAGCTCTGAACTGTGGCTCGATAGCCGAGGAGAAGCAGGATTATTATGATGCATGTTTTATTTTCTTGGTTCCTGTTCCGTAGTCTTCATTATGTGTACTTTTCCTGAGCGGAGATTCTCAAATGTAGCGATGTTACATCCTTTCCTTCTCGCTCTGCTCAGCAAGTCCGGCGGACATTATAGTTTTTTCTATGTTCCCAATGTATCTTTCTATTGTTTAGAAACTATAAGATGTTAGCCTAGAGAGGGTTCTTTGCCACTTGCCATTTTGCCTTTGCCGCGTACCGAATCTGCGTTGCTGAGGATTGATGCTGAAGGGACTTCGTCTTGAGAGACATTTACCGAGAGACTTGTCCTGACCCGTTCTGACATTTAGCTAGAATAGGTAACTATGAGAAATGATTTACTCTGATTAATTTTCTTTGACTAATGTAGATAAAGCAATATAATTTTAAACATGGTGTTGGATATTCTTTCTTGTCAATTATTGGGTTTGCGTTATTGATTATTGTTGTATATATTGTATAGATTATGCTTAGGGACAGTCACAAAAACCAGGTCTTATCGACCTCGGTATAGATGCAGGGTGTTTAGGAGTTTTCCTTCCACAGGTTTATTGCTGGTAGAGTATTTGAGCGTATGTTAGTGAAATGGGCCCTAGCGTATGATGTATGCATGTGCGTGTAACTGTGAGATTACTTTATCCGTGGTAGTGGGAATATTATACACACCCTGATCTCTATCAACACTATCACTTTATTATGCATTGTGCACCATCTTACAATAGAGTGTGCAGCTGGTTTTTCTCTATGCACTGAACTATATGTTTATTTCCTTTTTCATTTGTCTGGATACACGACTATGCTGAGTCATGCAGGAGCGACTTTACTTATCCCTGTTGAGCTCACATTTTCAAAATCGCTAGATCTCAGTACACTGTAGCCATACCGCTTCAATGCCAATGTGGTGGCTATCTATACATGAACCCGTAATATATGTTCACGCTATTTTCGCCAGCCTTTCTACAGTGTTTTACCTTCCCCACATGTTAGAACTACATCTCCCATGATTCCTTGTGAACCGGACGTCTATTGTTGACTTCCGGGTAGACGCACTCATGGAGTTACTTGCGGGGAATTAAAAGCATTTGGAGACGCGCTGTCTCTCCCCCTTCGGTTGGTGTCATGCACGCAAGGACACAGATCAACATAATGTACTGTAGGCGTAGTATGTTTGGCCGCCATTTGATATGTGCGCTGCTGAGATGGGTTGTATTTATAATTGATACACTGTAGGTCCCTACATTGCCCTGCCGATACCTTCAAGTACACGCTTGACATTGTCATAGCGGGGTACTCGTATCGAATGAGTCTGTGACACCTGTTTTTCGAGATGTGTGAGCTATGGAGTTATCACCTCTAATTACAGTTTTGAAACACTCCTTATTGATGAATTTAACAGACTTTGGTCTGTCTGTAGCAATATTAACTACAGAAGTGCTAGACGTTAATTCTATTTATCCTGTTATGTGCAACGTGGGTGAACCATTTTGAGCTGTTCTTTTGTCCTTTTTTTAGTAATTAATGATCTGAGGCATCATTCCTCGAAAGGTAGAGGTAAATTAACATTACCCCTAGGTGAGTCTATTATGTATACTTACCTCAAAGTTGTTTGTCCCTTTCCTAACCACGTGTGTAACACATATCACGTGTGTGGTGTCTGTCTTGGTGTGTGGTGGGAGACCATGACGTTTTGATGATTAATTTGTTAACTGTTTTCATTTTTAGAAACACTGGACCGGACTGCAGCTGGTTCTGTTGTTACAAATACCTCATTATTGAGTATGGTTTTTATTCCATTATTTTTGTAGCAGAGTGATATTACTGAGAGGTCCTGATGAATGCCGCGAACGAGTAGTCACCTGGCAGAAATATGTCGACCACTGAGAACTAGGATATTATTTCAATCCTATATCACCTCGTTTTAACCCTAGCTGATGGGAACTACTAGTAAAGTAAATTCTGTTACCCTGTAGCTAGTTTTACCTATTCACACCTTTTTTGATTTACACTCTCCCCCTGCCTAAATTGGCAACCTCATAAAACACCTCATGCTCCTCTCCTTGCTTCTCTGAGAGTTGTAGCCCACACTGTATACCTTGCGGTTGCAGTGTGCAAGAGGGGACCCAATGATGAAGCATGTCACCCTCGGGTGAGTGAGGGTTCTCGTCTTTAAAAGAAAAGATTT
Source organism: Triturus cristatus (assembly GCF_964204655.1). Taxonomy (NCBI): domain Eukaryota; kingdom Metazoa; phylum Chordata; class Amphibia; order Caudata; family Salamandridae; genus Triturus; species Triturus cristatus. The sequence goes on along the minus strand of NC_140579.1, from coordinate 727,266,227 downwards.
CTTCCCCCTCCCCCCCCTTTTTCACACACGCTGACTTCCCCTTCTAGTATAGTAGCATTCCATCACTTTTTGTGAGTTGCAGCCATCTGTAGTTCACCTTTGCGCACTTTCCAGTGTTTGTCTGCCTTTAGGCATTGTTCACATTTCTCCACGTACTCATTCACGTCGCTTGACATACTTGGCCACCAATAATACTGTTTAAGTATGTTTCTTGTCGCAGTGCTACCCGGGTGCGCCTTGTGTGCTAATTTGATCAACCTTTGTCGTAATCCTGAGGGTGGCACAAACAGGTCACATCTCTTCAAGAACCCATTTTCGATCGAAAGTTCATCACTTACTTGCTGGTAGCTTCTCAATTCATTTGCTAGGTTTCTTACAGGAGGCCATGTTGACATCACATGCTCCATTACCTTCTTCGTTAGGTTGTCTTCTTTTACACTCTGTAACCACTCGTCTCCTGTAATTTATCCGTCACACATCGCTGTCGCATCAACCAGCGCTACCACACACTCCTTATCCTCAAGCGAACTTTCGTCCTTCATGTTCATTGGCAACCTCGACAAGCAGTCAGCCCTGCAGTTCTTTCCGCCTTTTATGTGTCTTATGCTAAAGTTGTACTCCTGCATCCGGGACAACAATCGGATTAGTCTTGCGCTAGCATTGCCATTCCCTCGTCCAGTACCATCCAACATGTAAGTTAACGGTTTGTGATCCGTCACGATCTCAAAAGGTTTGCCCCATAAATAAGTTTTCAATTTCTGTACAGCCCACACACATGCGAGTGTCTCACGTTCTATTGTGCTGTAATTCTTTTCTGCCTCATTCAAAGTTCTTTATATAAATGCGACCGTATTCTCAGTGTTGCCTTCCATCTGACAGAATACAGCCCCTATTCCTATAGCACTTGCATCGACTGTGATGATATTCCTCAATTTTGGATTGTATGGTTTCAAGGCCGGCGCGTTGGCTATGTCGTGTTTTATTTTTTCAAACGCACTCCTTTGATCATTTGACCATTGATATCTCACATTTTTTCTCAACAACTGCCTCAACGGTTCTGCCATACTTGCATATCCTTCTATAAACTTCGCATAGTATCCGCTGAGGCCCAAAAAAGATTTCAAGGTGTCTTTATTTCCTGGTTCTGGTGCTTCCCTGATAGCCTCTACAAAGTCATCCTTTGGTGTGACTCCGTAGGAGGTCAGGGTGTGCCCCAGGTACTCAATTTTCTCCTCCATGAATCTACACTTCTCTTTAGAAATTGTCATACCTTTGTCTCTCAAAATTCCCATTACTGTGCTTATTAAGTGTAGATGTTCTTTCCTCTCCTTCGTATGTATCAGTATATCGTCCTGGAATGCTTCTACCCCTGTTAAGTTACCAAACAGTAAATCCATTAGCTTTTGGAACACTCCAGATGATGAGGCCAGACCAAATGGTAGACGTACATACCTATAGGCTCCAAAAGGAGTGATGAACGTTGTCAGTTTTTTGGACTCCTCCGTTAAGCAAACCTGGTGGTACGCCGATTTCAAGTCTATTAGCGAGAAATACTTTGACCCCGCAGTGGACGCGATTATCTCCTGTATTTTTGGGAGAGGATGGCAGTTCACTAGTATATTTTTGTTTAATGACCTAAGGACTACACACAGACGTATGTCTCCAGTAGTTTTTTTTATCGAAACTACAATTGCCGAAACCCATTCTGAGGCGTCAGCCTCCTCAATTACACCTTCTTTTACAAGTTTAGTTAGCATTTCTTTCAATTAGTTTCTCACTGCGAGTGGTACAGTTCGTACTTTATGTTTTACAGGTATTGCCCCTTCTTTCATCTTTATCTCATGTACAAATCCTTTCACACACCCAATTCCACCTTCGAAAATATCGCTAAACTCTTTCATTATACAGTTTAAACTTTTTTCATCATCGTCTACATGCACTTCATTTATCACATGCAACATGTCTTCCCTCAACATTATGGGTTCATCTGCACCTGGTACTAGTATTACGCCTAGCTTGGCTAGGTCCCTCCATCCTACCAAGTTCATACCACGCTTTGCCACATATACCTTTGTTCTGATACTTCTGCTTTTGAATGTGAGCACATCCTCAAAATAACCCACCATCTCAATGTCCTGTTCCCCGAATGCCTTCGGGTTAACATCAGTTACTTCTAGTTTTACATTTTTCCACTTTTCATCGAACACTTTGTCTGAAATCAGTGTTATGGGTGACCCTGAATCCGCTGTGAATGCCAATTCTACCTCACCAATAAGTGCGTCCCCTATCGGGCCCTTAATCCTTCCATCAAGGCTATCTATCGACAGTACAATGTTCACACACATTTCCTGTTCTGCCTCACTTAAGGCACTTATCCTCATTCCTTCCCCTGGTTTTTTCGTTTTACACAGTGCTGAGTAGTGACCCATCTTTTTACATTTTATGCACTTTTTACCTAGCGCTGGACATGTCCTACAGCCTGCTAAAAAGTCTTGTGACCCACATCTGAAGCAATTCCAATTTTTCACTCCTACTTTTTTACTGCCCCAATTCTTCTCGACACCCCTTGGCTCTACTTTCCTTTTGTCCTGCAAATGAAATACATTAGAGTTACTGCTGGTAGTTGCTAACTCTTTAGTTGATACCAGCGACCTTTCTATACCCTTGGCAATATCCGTCACTTCCTCTAGCGTCGGATTCCTGCACGCTAACAACCTCTCTTGTACTTTTTTTGAATAACAATAAAATACCACCTGATCTCTTATATAGACATCGACCATGTCTTCATCTTTCGCCAGCACTCTCAAGAACGCTATATACTCCTCAACAGTCTCCCCCTCTTCCTGCTTCCTCAGCGCAAATTTGTGCCTCCCCACCATTATGTTACTCTCTTCCGAAAATTGTTTTTCAAGTCTCTTTATTGCTTCCTGGTATTCATCTAATGATATGAACACCCCTGGTGGGCTTTCATACTCCGGCAGGCTATCAAAAATTTCTTGTCCCGTTTTGCCTAAGAGTCCAAATAAAAGCGCTTTTTTCCTCTCAGCGTCATATTTTTTTCCATCTATTGACACTATGTAATTTTCAAACGCTCTTAGCCAGCTCTTACACTTCATTATTGGTTTCCCGGGTTCTTCCAAAAATAATGGGGTTACACATATGTTGTTACTTTGCGCCATATTTACTTTCTCTTGTTATGTTTAAGTTTTCCTTATATTATTCCCTTTAGGTTTCAGTCACCACGCTTATTTCCACGTCAACCGCACTTATCCTTTACTGCTGGTTGCTGGACAAGCAGTTCACTTCTTTATTTATTTTCTCCCTTTACAATTGCTGTTCTCCTCATAAACGTGTCTGTCACGCCCCTTAATTTATTTCTCCATCTGCCTCATTAACTGTGGTCTGTGCTGATTTATCTTTCTCCAGCAGGGGCACCACGCAGAGGGAAATGACAGTCGCTAGTTTATTCGGCGTGTTGACGCTCTTCTTTTTTTTTTCTCTCATCGCACTGCCATCATTACATTGCTCTGCACACACGCGTTATTTCCTCACAGACTTCGTTTGCTCAAAATGGCGGCCGCTCGCTGCGTTGGTGTGACGTGCCCGTCGCTGCTCCAATCAGAATCTAGAGCTGGCCCTACGCCACACCGACCTTCGACACGCTTGTCCCTTCACTTTCCTCACAGACATCCACTGTTTTCCATTCCCTCACAGTGCGCACTTACATTTGCCGTCGATCGATGCCCACAGCTTTACTGTTCTTTTATTCTCGCTGACAGTGCCTGCTATCTGTGAGACAGTTCTCCCTTCACAAATTCTTTCTTTTCAGGATCACTCGCCCGTGAGCCCTGTTTATCGGATCCCGTCCCTCGTCACCATTGTTGTAGAAATGAAGCGTTACCGGCACATTAATGCTTTTGAAGGAATTTATTTCTGGTCAATACATCAGGGCCCACGGAACCAGCAGGACAGTGCGTGCAACCGCCACGGCGAAAAGAGCCTGTGTCACGGTGCCGCGCTGACGTCATTTATATATCGCTCCGAACATTCGGAGCGGTGACCGGTGACAAGCACCAACACAAACAAAGGACTTCGCTAGAAGTCCAACAATCACCAAGTTCATTTCATCCTCAACAGTGAATTTACAGAAAATATGCTCTCAGTTTAGCTTATAGATCACCTTCCAAACCTCTGTGGGAAAAGTATGAGAAAATAGTTTTCTCTCAAACATGGTTTGTGATATCACAGCAGAAGGCTTTTTCACATGGTAAAATCACCTTAGAACACACCGCAATTCCTAAAATGAGTATGGTACCATCAACAAATGATTTATAATGTAACTAAAGTCTTAAAACCTTCTATTAACTGCAATGCTTTTTAATGAGGTGCTATCATGTATATTGGTCCCAAGATGGCTGCCAACACTTCTTGGATGAAGTACTGACAGCCAATCAGATCTCACGATGAGATGTGTGGTTAGGCTCCGCCCAGATATGTATGTGATTTTACTTTTGATTTTCTCAGGAACTACTGAACAGATTGACACCATATATATATATATATATATATATATATATATATATATATATATATATATATATATATATATATATATATATATATTATCCACTGGCGGTCGCCAGTAGATAGTTATAGTTAGAACCGTGTTCCCATAGGAAATCCGCAACATTCTATTTGGAATAACTTTGGCGCCGGTTGACGAATCCTCGCGAAATTTTCAAAATAGGTGGGGCGCTCCGCTCCGCTCCTACCCTGAAAGTCTCAGGGGGATTCGTCAAACGGGGGCTGAGAAAAAAGGGGGGTCCCAAACACGTTTTCCCCATGCAATTTTCCATAGGGACCTTTAGTCCAAGGTACAGCCCGAACGGCTGAACAGAATTACTTGAAATTTGGCAAAGAGGTAGTCCTCAGGTCAGGCATGTGCCTTTTGTAGGTCTGGTGTAAATCTGTTCAGTAGGTCCTGAGAAAATAGCATTTAAATCAATATATATATCTGTAAGCGCGCTCCGTGCGCTTACGGTAAGCTTACCGTACGCGTACGGTGCCGTGCGCGAGCTCAATTCTGATTGGTGGTTACATGACTGTAAACATTCGAATCGGTCGAAATCAGGAAGTGTCGGCCGCCATTTTCTGTCTCTCGCACTGAGAAACAAAGGTGGGGAACGTGAAAAGGGGGCAACGAAGAGAGTTGCAGACCCCCTAGTGTTTGTCAGGGGGTCCAAGAAGGACCCAAAAGTACGAAAAATAAATTTTATAATTTTAAAAAAAAATCGCGCCGTGCGCGGACGGTAAGCTTACCGTACGCGCACGGAAAAAAAAATAAAAAAAAAAATAAAGAAGTAACAATCACATTTATTAATTAAATTAAAGGACCCACAAGGGAGAAAAAAACTATAACTTGCGCGCCCACAATAAACTGCTGATGACGTCACATATTACATCACTCATGACATGGTCAGTGACATCACTCATGACATCAATGATGACATCTGAAATTACACATTGTGGATTGCGGTCGCGCAAGTTATAGTTACCTGATCTAACTATAACGTGGAATTTCATTGGATTTTTACGAGTGAAATGTACAGCTAACTATAACATGTGTGAAACCTATGGTTTTTTAAGTGAATATATATATATATATATATCAAATCAAATCAAATCAAGCTTTATTCGGATCATGCAAAATGTCCAAAAAAGCATTCTATAAAATACAGTAAAATCCATTTATAACCAAAAAATATCCTGGACAACATCTTAAAAATAAGCACAGTCATTGTACATATATACCTATAGTAATTCATAGTTCAATTTTTCTAAGTGAACAAGTTCATTCCTTTGTTTTTGTGCTGACATTATATAACAAATTACTGCATTGCAGACTAGTATTCTTTCCAAATTCCGTAAATAATTAAAAGCAGTTTTATAGGAGTACAGGCAATTATCTTTAAAAATTGGACGGAGATACATTTTTCTAATTTCTATCTAAAAATTACTAAAAAAAGTAAAAAGTGAAGGGTGCTTTGTTTGGATCTACCATCACACGGGCAGTTTGGAAGATTAGCACACCACTTGCCCCTTTTAGGAAAGGCAACAAGATGGTGTAATGTGTTCATCCGTAGTCTGGTTAGGTAGAATCTATGCTGTACATTAGTTATAAAAACGAGGTATGGCTGCAGACCCATGGCGTTTGGTCCCTCAAGATAAGTTATAGCAGTTTTCTTAGAACCTGAAACCTCCTCTCTTAAGGCAGTCCTAACATTCAGGAGACTCCTTTTCAAATCAACCTTACTAATATGTTGTATGTCTTCAGGTTGATTTCCGTTCAGGGGCAAGTTGCATTCATCTAAGAGACCACTAATATAACTTAACCAAGGTATTTTCTTGCATCAGTCTTGGGACAAACAGTCTAAATAACATCCCTCGTAAAATGAGTTTCTTCCCTAGTCCAGATACGGTGCCACAAATTTAAAGCGGCCATGCTAATCAAGTCGTGTATATATGGTGTTCCAGTTTCTCTATGAGCAATAATGGAAGGGGTGGAGGCCGATACGGCTAACAAACGTCTTACATTTTTTTTTCAAGAATTTGTAATGGCGAGGTATCCGTCTGGCCCCATAGTGCTCCCCCGAAACAACTCCCGGTGATGCACTTTGCTCCGTATAGCTTGAGAATCTCCCGTACAGGTTTTTTACCTATTTTTTGGGAGAATCTAAAAATAGCCTCCACCAATTTCATAAATTTCAACTTGCATAGAGTTATATGTGTATTCAAAGTTCCCTTACTGTTAAAAAGAATCCCTAAGTAAGAAAATGTAAACATTCTTTCTATTAATGTCCCGTTAATATAATGTGATTTTGTTTTAATTTTCCTTTTACCACAGGACATAACCAGAGTCTTACTCAGGTTAATTTCAAAATGTTTTTCCGTCATAAAACTAGTAAAATTGTCCATCAGAGTCTGTAAGCCGTTCGCTGTCCTTGAAATTAGGACGGCGTCATCGGCGTACAATAATAGAGGTGTTGCCCGCTTACCAATCATTGGGACGTCTACCCCCAAATTCTGTAGTAAAATGTCAACACCATTTATATAACGTGAAGACAGAAGAGTTTCAAGAATGCAGCCCTGTCTTATTCCACGTGTAATATTGAAGTGCTTCGTGCTTTCCCCATGTATTCCATAGCGTATCTTTGCGGACAGACGAGCATAGATTTGGGATAAGAAACGAATATTATCCTCCGGGGCTCCCATCCCTCCCAACGTCTCCCATAACTTTGAATGATTCACCAAGTCAAATGCACTTGACAAATCTACAATGCAAAGGTGCAAGGATCCTATTATTAGTTCTAAGTTCAGACCATCCCAACACCTCATCTGAAGCCATACTGAGCTACAGATAAGATGTTTTATTTCTTCTACCCATTGCTCTAGCCTGGCCAACAGCATTCTGCCCATAACTTTAGAAGTAGAGCCAAGAAAAGATATTGGGTGATAGCAATTGGCACTACTCCTATTCCCTTTTTTAAAAATGGGGTCTATCAGACTCTCTGCCCAAGTGGCAGGTACCACCCCCTCAATTGTTGCATGAAAAAATTTGTACAAATCGGGTACCCAAAAATCCATATTGTATTTAAATATATCAATTGGGACTCCGTCAGGGCCAGCCGCTTTGCCACTAGTGCTACTCTTAAGGGCTGTTCTAATTTCATCTTGACTGATACTCCTTATTTTGGTGTTTTCTAAGATTATGATGGATTTATCCTCTTTATTTAAAAAACCCTGTTCCGTTTAATTAAAAATTGCTTCAAAGTGGATTAACCAATCCGCTGGGGTCAATACCGTGTAATTTTTTTCTGATTAGACATCTTTAAAGAAAGGTTGGTCCAATGTTTTCCAAAAAAGGGCCGAATCTCTAAGATCGGCAGCTTTGATCAGATTCTCCCACACATTATCCCTAATCTCCGTTTTTCTACCGATAAGGGCTTCTTTATATGACTTCCGTAGAATACTGACCTCCTTCCTATTGCGCGGGATGGTTTTTAGTGCAGACTTTCAATCTCTATTTTATCTAGAGCATTGATTATCAAACCATCTTGGGGAATGCAAAACATTTGTCTTAGGATTCTCTCGCAAATTATCAGAAATTGCCGTAGAAATGCTTAAAAAAGTCTTAACTATGTCCAAGCTATTTGAGGAATTATCAAGGCAGGTTATAACATGATCATTAATTTTTAATAGGATCCTATTTGTAAAAGCTTCTGGGTCAACGGCAACCCATTTGATTGAGATCCCATTCTCACCCTGTGTTTTTATATCCATAGCATGGGTACTTACTTCCGGTTGTTTTAAACGGGGAGATCTTAAGGTTATCAGCACGGGATGATGATCACTCAATAAACTTGGGGAGACAGAACATTCAGCTATTAGGGACCTAAGACTTATTGAAGTGATAAAATGATCAATACATGAGGATGATCTTACTCCTTCAAAGGTGTGAATATTACCCCTATCCTCACGTCCGCTCCCTTTTATAACCTTCTCTGTAATTTCTAGCTTATACTTAGACATAACAAGGTTAATATTTTCGCCATAATTGTTATGTGGAAAATGTACAGAAACACTGCCTGATTCCTCTTCATAGCCACATTGAATCCCCGGTATAAGGTTACATGGTTCTATGTTAAAGTCTCCCGCCCAAATTAGGAAACAATCCGGACCTAAAATCTTCATGAAGTCCGTCAGCTCCTTGTCCAAAGATATGATGACCTCATGTCTCGAAGCATTAAAAATATTATTATAAAAATTAATCACTATAATATCCTGTAATCCATCTGCTGTAAAAAATAAAAACTGGAAATTTGGCGCCTTTGTGTAAGATTTTTTTAAAGTCAGCCTAGAAGACAATGATATAAGTGCTGCTAAACCCCCACTAGCCCTCCCTGCCTTTGAGGGGATCGCATTTGTTGAAATTGTCTTGAACCCGTTTACGAAGAAATTATCTGTGAGCCAAGTCTCTTGTAATAAAACCACATCGCAGAGTTGGATGCTTGTAAGCCAATTTACATTCTGCAGTTTATACCTAACCCCAGCAACATTCCATGTCATTATATGAAGGCATTTGTACTGAGGATAGCTAGAAGGATCCGTCTCAACTTCCGTGGCAGATCCTTTCTTGCATCTGACAGTGCTAGCCTCCCTGGCTTTAGTTAACTGACTCATACTCTTCCCTGCATAGATTAAGGTATCTAGCTCGATAGGTGAGTTAATCTCAGGAGAAGGGGAGACCGAACGATGATATTCTCAACAGAGGGGGACTTAAAGGTTGTAGTCAATCACAACCATCTAAACTGGACAATGGGGCAAATCTGTTAACCTCATTTAAATAGGGTGGTCTCTGAGTAGGACCCTGCGGTGCTCTCCGTTAATTTAAAATGCGGGGTGTTGACCACCCTTTCCAAATAAAATGGGGCCTATAAAAGAACCCTAATGGCAAAAGAGAGATTTTACTGGAATGATGCTCTAAATTAGTACTCCCTATACGATCCTGCAGAAATCTCACAACCTGCTCATTATTAAAGTTGGCAACTATGCAGTCCCCTCTCACGCCCTTCCTAGAATGTCCTATCCAAACCTCACGAGGGATTTAGGAGGAATGGAGTTTCCAAGTACCACGTTGCTCTGCTCATTAGATGTACTAACCATTAACCTATTTCTGGAGGCTAAAAGACCCTCTAGGTTGGAAAGATTATTCATAACCTTCAGTTCAAAATCGGTTAGTCTTTCCTCAATTTTAGACAGCCTATGCATTATTGGAGACAGAGATGATGCAATTAAATTACCCAATTTGGACCACATAACATCATTAACTTTGTCAGAGGAATCGCCCAGAAAATCTAAAGTTGAGTCCCATGGCAAACTTGGCTGTGAAGACACCGTTGTTAAAGATGGCGATGCTACAGTTTCTCCATTTTTATTCATCTTTTTAATTTTTGCCGGTTTCTGTCTCTGTGGGCCCCCTCCCCGCTTCCTCTTTTGTGAAGAATCTGGGGGTACAGCAGTGGAGTTAGTTTTACCATGAGGTCCAGATCTTGTGGCAATACGTGGGGGTGGACTGCTTTGGGTATTTACAGTAACCGTCTCAACCAGTTCAACCAGTTCAACCAGTTCAACAGTTGGCGTAATATTATGTGTTCCCTGTCCGCCTTGTTTTTCCGATGGTTAATTTTGAGACAATCCAGGGTCACTTTCCATGACGGGAGAATCAGGAACTGCGATCAAGGAGCGATCAGGGGTACGAGCACAAGCCAGGGCGCCCAGAGACGATTGTTTAGCTGTTTGTAGATCAAGAGAGATACGACGCTCTGTCAGTGCTATCTCGTGAGCAAGGACAGAACTGGCTCTAATTAAAGACTGATCCAAAGTCCCCGCCACGCTGCCAGAGGGCTGTACAGATCTTCCCTTGCCCTCACGCAAATTCATCCTCTCTAAGTTCATGAAATGATGAGAGGTCAAAAGGAAACAACTTGATAAATTCCACCTTCGCAAATAATAACACTTTTCCCGAGACCAACCCAAGACCAACCGTGTGTCAAATTTGACTGACCTTCTGATGATGACCGGCTTAGAGAGCGAGCCCGGGCCATCCTCATCCGGTCTCGAACGGGCTCAAACGGGCCCACCCTTGGCCCGGGAGCCGCGAGCACATTTATGCACCTCCGGGCGCGAATGAATGGCAGCGGCGCCTCCTGGTGCGGTAATCAGGCAAAGCAGTGTGGGCTCTGAAGTCCTGTAAAGCGGTATATATATATAACCTACTGGCGGTCCATTAAACCATTTCTCCATGATTCCCTGCCACCGGAACCAGAAAGGGAACGGACACCTCTTTTTGCGTGCAGTTTCTTTATTTATCGATGTGCTCAGCCGCCATGACGCGTTTCAGCCCCTAGAGGCCTTGATCACATGACGTACCCATGATCCCCCTGGAATTTAAAGTGCCAAGTGCTTACAGGAACTGAAAACAGACTATCGTTTCGTTTCAGAAATCTTTATTTCGATCACAGATCATAAAAGATACATAGCAAAATATGGACAATTAAAAAAGTATTAAACATGATGTGATCCAATGAATTAAGACATTAAAATGCATTAAGAAAAAAAAGGAAATATGATGTACTGTACTAAAATCTGACAATAAGTCAATTTATACAAGTCTTTTCAGGACGCTGCTACGAGTAAACCACATGGAAGTTAAGAATTTCGCAACTGCAAAAACGACAATGGGAGAAAGGTCTGACTTTAAGACCCTATAGGCTGGCTGGAAGGATCTGAAGCCCAAGTTCCTAAGTAACGGGACTAACCAGCGTTTCCTGCTCCTCTTGTAGCCCTTGCAGAAAAAAACGGCGTGAACTTCGTCTTCTTTCGGATGAGCACAGACAGGGCAGGTTGCTGTGGTGGAGCATGGAGACCAAGACGCTGTGAAAAAAGCTAAAGGAAGGCATCCATATCTCCATTGAAAGAATAATTTCCTCGTTAGCAGGGGGGAGATCGCATCCAGAGTACTTTCAAGGCAGTAGGCGTCTTTTGCTTTCAGGAATAAGTGGGTCAAGGATCCTTCACGGCTCTCGTTGATGGCTCTTGTGAGCATCAAATTGTAGTATGCTCTTGCGAGTGCCTTCTTTGAAATCTTTACACAGGTTTTGGAAGGATCGGTCCATAGTTCCGAATAGCCCAGATCCTCTAACCTGCCCTTGACATAGGTCAGCCACGGAATCCTCGAGGCGTTCCGCAGCTGTAAGAATTCCTGAAGTTCCTCTCTATAAATTGAGAGATCGGAGCTACACCACAAACGCCTCCAAAAGGTTAGGGGTTTAAGACCTAGCTCCTCTGATATTGGTCTTACTCCCAGGTCTAATCTAAGGGGGAGTAATGGAGTGCTTTGAGGGAGGGCAGTTACCTGTCTCAGGAATTTGTTTTCGGTGGACTGTAACTTTGGGACATGAGTATGACCCCAGATTTCACCCCCGTATGTAACACCCGCCCTTGCTTGGGTTTTGTATATATGAATAATTGGGGTCAGTGGACGGTAGAAAGATTTGTTCGCCAAGCGCAAAGTGCCACCCGCCAACTGTGCCAGTTTGATGGTCGCTTTGGCCTGATGAGACGTCCACGATAGATGTTCGTTTAACGTGATCCCCAAATATTCAATATTGTGCACACGTTCCAATTGTGTTGTGCCGAGCCTGGGTGGGGCACGATTCTGGGGCTTGGGGTTCAGAATCATGAACTTAGTTTTTTGAGGGTTTATTTCCAGTCCCCGGTCGTTACAAAAATCTAGAAAGCCATCCAAGATGCGCTGGATCCCCATAGGGGATTTAGACAGCAGCAGGGTGTCATCTGCAAACATAATTGCAGGCACCCTGCTGCCGGTTAATTTAGGAGCATCCGAGTTGTGAATCCTGTTTAGGTGGGCAACTACCCCATTCACAAAGATGCAGAACAGGGTCGGTGCAAGCACACAACCCTGTCTCACGCCTCTGCGAACGGGGAACCTTTCGGTTAGTTTGCCACCTTTGCCACACCTTACGCGAGCGTAGTTATTGTGGTGCAGTCTCATCAGGATTGTCAGGATGTCAGTAGGTACATCCAAATCTTCCATAACTCTCCATAGCCTCGCTCTGGGCACCAAATCAAAGGCGGCGCGTAAGTCTACAAAGATGGTGTATAGACTGCCGCCCTCGATTATGGCTGTTCTCCAGTAGAGGAGATTTAACCTGAAGATTTGGTCTATGGTTGACACGCCCTCCCTGAATCCTGCCTGGTAAGGGGACAAGATTTCCATTTCTTCGATCCAGGCCTGCAATCTATTCAAAATCAGTCTACCGAACAATTTTTGGGATATATCGATTAAACTGATAGGACGATAGTTGGAGGGGAGCAAGGGGGATCCCTTTTTGAAGATTGGGACCACCTCTGCTCCCCTCCAAGTATCAGGCACCTCCAGTCCCCCGGCGATAGCATTAAATATTAGTGTGAGATAGGGTGCCCATATTCCAGGTTCCTGCTTAAACAGGTCACCGGGCACCCCATCGAGACCAGGGGCTTTTCCAGCAGCTAACCCTTTAATGGCTTCCCTCACTTCTTTTTCAGTGAAAGCAACCCCAATCGGGCAGAATGAAATTGTGGGACCATCTCTGTTCTGTTCGCCCCCACCCTCTGCGTACAGGGCTTCAAAATGGGTCTGCCATACCGTGGGGGCTATATTGGGCTCTATTGCGGAAGATAAATCCTCCGTGCCATTCGCCACTACACGCCAAAATTTACGGGAATCTCTGGTAGTTAATGCATTAGTGAGATTTTCCCAGTAATCATGGTCCCATTCTGCCTTTGCATTCTCCAGGAGGATTTTATAGGATCTTCTCCTGGCGCGAATTTCATCTTTGTTGTGATGTTCCTTTATGGCAAGTAGCAAGTTGGCCTTGGCTTCCCTGCAAGCAGCATTGTACCAAGATGTCTTTGGTTTAAGGCCATTCCTTTGCCTTGAAGATGAAAATAGATCCTGCTCTAGGGTAGTGAGGATGCCTGCGTGTATTTGTGCAAGCTCTCCTCGCATAACGTCGTCTAAAACCCTAGATCCTAGCTGGAAGGCATCCTCCAGTAATGGGATTATCCTTGCATATAGATGGGATATTCGATCTGGGTTGCTGGCCAATTTCTCCCACTTGACCTTCCTACGATTATTTTCAAGTAGGAGGCCCGTTTTATCTTTAACCGACCCATTGATTCTTGGGTCTCTCCCAGGTAGACATCCGTTTGATATCCATACAGCCATGTCAAAATATTATACATTTTAAACACATTTGTCGAGTGCAAATTTCCGCATTGTACAATTTTTAAACAGTAACTTATACTCGGTCAACTGTCTATGTGCAAATCTCGCAATGAGTTGGTCGTGAACATTTCCACATGTTCGCTCCTTACTACTAGTGCAAAATACGCAATTATCACAGTTTAAATACAGCATTGTCCAAGTCAGGTCATCGGTAATGCTCACCATTGTTTTTTCTATGTGCAAAATATCGTAGTATGTTATTTGTTAACAATAACCAGTGAACGGTCATTGCTACATGTGCAAAATAGCGCAATGTGCTGTATGTAAACTTTAACACAAAACTGCTTCTTGCCCCCGTGCAAATTTCGCAATAATTACCGTTTCAATACATGTAAATCACAGTTAATACTAAAACATGCATAAATAGATCTAAACGAATGACATGTACTGCATACCATCACTGCAAGAACGGGTTTCACTATACATTATAATTATGGCATAAATGCCTCCCCCTTCTGTACTTGCAATGTTGCGCTATGACCACGCTGTTTTAGCCTGCTGTAAAAGTAGTCCTGTTAAAATTATGTGTTCTAAAGTGCAATCTAAAAGAATGTGTTAAAAATTAGACCCTGTGAATAAAGTGCAATTGTGTATAAAATTGTATCTGCCTACGGTGGGGGGCCTGGAACGGCAGATCCCAGTAATAGGACAGAGATGGGGAAACCCGAAAAGTAGGAAGATGGCAAAGCGGGGGGGATGAATAACTATGCTTAATTCAAAGATTGTTATATACTGGTGTTTTACCCAAATATAGGGTATTAAGTCGGAGATTAAACGATTGCAGGTGCATTGGCTCTCACAACCAGATATATAAGTCCTCAGTTGTGTTTAACCCGTTCCGGCTTTTACAATCCAACTCTAAAATATATTTGGTCTCTAGGCGTCTTAAAATTGCCTCTCTATTGCCTCCACATCTTAGAGGTGGCACTGCATCAACCACAAAGTACTTAAGTTTGTCCAGGTCGTTATCATGTACCTCTTTAAAGTGGCGTGCCACGAGGTAATTTAGATCTGAGTTGGTGATAGCCCTAGGGTGCTGTAGCGCTCTCTTGTGGACTTGCAGTTTCGTACTGCCTACGTACTGCAGTCTACAGGAGCACTCCAGCACATACACAGCGAACTCCGACTTGCAGGTTAGCCATTTATCTATTGAACAGGGCTTCTCTTTGAAAGGTGAAATGAAGGTTGATTTATTCATTCCATATTTGCAAGCTCTATAAATGGAGCATTTGAAGAACCCTTGACAGCTAGTAGGCCAATTGCTTGCTGGTTTAGACTCAGGGCTGTTGCTCACCACTAAATCTCTAGTACTCAGGCCCTTCTATGTGTGATGGTAGGGGTGCGTGATATCTTATCACCCAATATGGGGTCACTCAGGACGAGATGGCAATTCTTTTTAACTATTTTGGGCAAACTGTCTTTCTGTTTGTTAAATGTAAGTATCAGTCTGGGATTGCTGCTAGCTTGAA
The DNA here is from genome assembly GCF_964204655.1 of Triturus cristatus. Taxonomy (NCBI): domain Eukaryota; kingdom Metazoa; phylum Chordata; class Amphibia; order Caudata; family Salamandridae; genus Triturus; species Triturus cristatus. The sequence goes on along the minus strand of NC_140579.1, from coordinate 727,250,849 downwards.
CTAAGGTGTCATAAATTTTGTTTTTATCTCGCGATGGTTTAATTAATAGTACATTCCCAGAAAGTGAACTAGTGCGTTTAATTGCGTCATCAATTACGTGGTTAGAGTAGCCCCTTTCAAGAAATCTATGTTTGCATTCGTCCTGTGCTATTAACAAGTCTTCCTCCCTACAGCATATCCTACAGATTCTAAGCATTTCGCCGTAGGGAGTGCTGCAGATAGTATGCTTAAGATGGAAGCTAGTTGGGGGGCGTGGCTAAGCGCCTGCGGAGGACGGCGGCTTTTGGGTAGGAGCTCCGTCCACCCGAGAGGATACCGGCGGTTCGCGTTTCTACTCCCACCAACGAAGGGAAGTTACTTACGTCGGAGCATGTCAGGCTCGATTTGGATCCATTTCCGTCGCTGAGGCACGGCTATTTCGGGTTCTGCAGCCCCTTTTAGCTCCGGTCGCGGCTCTTCATCGGCCGCGACCGCCATTTTGTGCATTTCTACCCGCGAATGCTTCAGCAGCGCGTTTTAGCGCGCATGGGTTTCCTGATGTCCTTTTCTACATTTAATCGTTCCCAGCATCCTTCGAGGCACTGATGTGGCAGATCAACATTTTAAGGTGACTTTTCTTCACTGTTTCTAATTTTCTTCATGGTTTTGAATGGGATTTTTCGTCCTCCTAACAGGCAGCCATTTTGTGACTCTAATCCATGATATCTAAGATTGCAGTTTTCAACCTGGCATAATTCTTTTTTAGACTGCTTTTTGGATCTTGTACTACGCTCGTTCTCATTTTTTAGTCGGGAATCGAGATATTGATCCTTACGCACCACAGGAATACCGATGGCGGAGTGCTCTAGTAAAGTTCAAAAACGTAATTACATTAAAAATTCCAAGGTGTTCACGGAACTGGCTCACTTAGAAGCCTCTCAGTCTCCCCCTTCAACTGAGACATCGTCAAACATGGAGGCTTCCTCGCAATCTTCGACAAAGGCGAATTCTAAGAGACTGAAAAAAGATCCTCCTTCGCCTCCTAAATCCTCTTCGGTCATTTCTATGGAGCTACTCCTTGAAGAGATTCGGGCCCTGCGCCCGTACATGGAAGAGACTAATGCTAAGCTGCAGATCCTTAATGACAATTGGGCTCTGATGGATGAAAGAGTGTCATCGGTGGAGCGTGATGTCTCCTCTCTTCAGGATTCTGCATCCAAGGTCTCTCACATGCACACGCAAATTTCTTCCCTCCAGAAGCAGGTGGAGGACCTTGAAAATCGTAATAGACGCAATAACCTTCATCTTTACGGCCTGGTGGAGGGTTGTGAGGGGAGTGACCCCATCAATTTCTTCAAATCCTTTCTTCCTAAGCTTCTGCATTTGCCTGACGATATTTCACTCAATATCCAGCGTGCGCACAGACTTGGTCGAGTGTCCCCTCTCCTTCCTTGTCAGCGAAGCCTAGAGCCGTGATAATGTATTTTCTAGAATACACTGACTTGTTGAAAGTTCTCTCAGTAGCCAGGGCCTCTCCTCGTCTTACATGGTCGGGCTCCACCTTGTTTTTTGCACAGGATTATGCCAGATCCACCGCAATTCGTCGCAAGGCCTTTTTGGACATGCGACCTGCTCTTCGTTCCATGGGTGCCAGATATGGTCTTTTTCATCCCTGCCTATTTAAGGTCACCTACAACAACAAGACTACAACATATGAAGATCCTACACGACTCCGGAGCTTCCTGAACTCCTGTGGCCACGCTGATATGGAACTTTCTAGTCTCTCCTCATCTCTCCCACCATGATTTGTTTCTGTAGATGTATTTTGACATTCCAGCATGTTATGTTCGCTGCTTTTATGTTCATACGTTCTTTAGATTCCATGTCCTCTTGCCAAGTTTGTTCTCTATTTTAGCCTCCGATATTGTACTTTTGGTCCCTCAGTTGATCCTGCTCTTTGCTTGTTCTATGCTTCTGTCGTTTGATGTTGCCTAACCTTGTTATTTCTCTTCCTCCACAGATCATTGTTCTGCGTTCTGTCCTGTTTCTCTGGTTGGACGTCTCACACTCCCCAAATGCCCTGCCTCTTCCAGTTGGCCTTACCTCCCTCCTCCCGTCTCCACGTACGTTCTTGCTGTTCCTTGTTCCTGATTGTACTCTCCCATGTTAACCCCCGTAAGTACCATCCATCCTTTTTTTTTGTTGTGTTTCTTTTTGTTCTATATTTCCCTTTTTTTGCCTTTTCCCTTCATACTTTCAGGTTTATTGGTGTCATTACCTTCTTCATTGCTCTTCTTTACTTCTCTTTCTTTTTTCTCTCTTCTCCTCATAATATATTGGCTCTCTTGGTCGTGCTTTTTTCTCCTTACATATTTTAATCATTTTTGGCCCTTATTTACCATTCTCTCTGAGCCTTACTGTAATCCTTATATTGTCCTCATTATTTTCTTGTCTTCTTTCTACTTACATGGCATCTCTGGTTCTTCTTTTACTTCTTCTTCCTTTGCTCATGCTACATCATTTCTAGTTCTACTTCATTTTTTCTTTTTTTTATGTCCTTACTTTCTAGAGGCTCTTTCTCGTTGTTCTATTCTTTATCTGTTTCACTCTTCTACTATCCCTTAATGTCAGTCCGAATTATTTCTTGGAACGTTAAAGGTCTTCATTCTCCTATCAAAAGACAAAAGATCATCTCTCACTTAGCCAAATTAAATGTAGATATTGCCCTCTTGCAAGAAACCCATTTGTCTGATATTGAAGCTGCTAAGCTCAAAAGAGGATGGGTAGGTGCAGTGTTTTCGTCTCCTGGTGATGGTAAGAGGAATGGTGTGGTTGTATTGGTCCGCAAATCTCTTGTTCATTAGCTCTTGGTTTCTGAGTCAGATCCTGAAGGAAGATGGTTGTTTGTCAAACTTTCCTTGAAGGGTGTCCCCATCTCCCTCCTTAATATTTACGCCCCTACTGGTGGTGATCCCGTCTTTTGCCGCTCAATGGCCTCTCGTGTTTCTGAATACATTGATGATAATTTTATTTTGGCGGGTCATTGCAATTTACCCCTTGATCCATTTTTGAACAGACACTCTAAAGCCTCTTTTATCCCTAATAAGTCTCATAAGCTCTTTGTACAAGCGATATCCCAACACAAACTCATTGATGCTTGGCGTCTTTGTAACCCTACCTCTAAAGAGTTTACATTTTATTCTCCGACTCATCACTCGCAATCACGTATTGACTACATTTTTCTTTCCCATCATTTGTCCCAGTCCCTCTCTCATGCTGATATTGGTCCCATCTTGTTTTCTGATCATGCCCCTGTTTTGATTAATATTGACTTCCTACCCAAATCCACTGGGCCAAAAAGATGGCGCTTTAATAATACTTTACTTCTTGATCCCAAATTCACCACCTCCTTTGTTGAATTCACCACAGAATTTTTTGCCATTAATGACTCACCCTTATTGCCTAAACACACTATTTGGGACGCTTATAAGGCGGCAGCCAGAGGTTTCATCATTGGCTTCGTTGCTAGTAAACGTAAGATTGCTTGTAGACGCACTAGCGATCTTCTTCTTACGATTAAAAAGTTAGAGCATTCTTTTTACACCTCCCACTCGCAGGAAAGTTTGACTGCTCTCATTGAAGTCAAGATGCGATTCAACAAACAATCCACCGAAGATGCCTCTTTATATTTGTTGAAATCCAGCTCAAAATTTTATGGGGGTAAGAATAAAGCGGGGAAGGTTTTAGCTAATTATTTAAAAGTTAAGCAAAATAAATTGAATATTGAGTCTGTTTACGATGTTAATTCTGTTTTAAAGCATACGGATGTTGACATTTTAGAGCAATTTTCCCATTTCTATTCCACACTCTACTCTTCTGAAACTCATCCCACTGCTCACTCTCTTGCTACTTTCTTTTCCAGCATTCAGGCACCTTCCAACTTTCCTGTTGATCTTTCTGCTCCTGAACTACCCATTTCTAGGGATGAATTAAATACTGCACTTCAGTCACTCAAGAAGGACAAAGCCCCTGGCCCAGACGGGTTCACAGTTGAATTTTACTTGCACTTTTCTAAACTGTTGGTACCTAGGCTGCATTCCCTTATTGAGTCCTTCATAATTAGTGGCGCTTCCTCAGGTACATTTTCAGACGCTCACATTTGCGTCATACCCAAAGAAGGGAAAGATACCCAGTACTGTAAGAATTATAGACCAATCTCTCTGGTTAATATTGACTACAAATTGTATGCCAAATCTCTTGCCATAAGACTGGACCCCTTTCTTCCTGAACTGTTAGGCCCTGAACAATCTGGTTTTGTTAAGGGCCGTTTTATTACAGACAACACTAGACTTCTGTTTAATGTTCTCTCCAAGTCCCCACAGTTCCAGGATTCGTTAGCAGCAATTGCCCTAGACGCGGAGAAAGCGTTTGACAGAGTAGAATGGACTTTCCTCTTCTCCGCCCTCAAATGGTTCGGGTTTGGTCCTAACTTTATTTCCTTCATTTCCTTTCTTTATTCTAGTCCCAGAGCGGCGGTTTGCGCCAATGGTCTAGTCTCCTCTTTCTTCAATTTGGGCAGAGGCGTTCGTCAGGGCTGCCCCCTTTCCCCCTTTCTTTTTAATCTGGCCTTGGAACCCTTTCTCTCAAGACTCCGTCAGAACCCTAATTTGCATGGCTTCCAAATTTCCCAAACGAACATCAAACTTGCTGCTTATGCAGATGATATCCTAATCTTAAAACTTTTAAACATTTCAATATTACTACTGCTATATAGATTTTCCCTTTGTGTCCGTCCCCCCCCCCCCCTCGAGCCAGATTAGCACACCTTTTGGGCTGATATTATTTAAAAGTTACACTAGCACCTTTATTATTCCTCCTCGCTTCCCAGGGGTGCTTGGCCGTCCTCGAGGCTAAGCTTACCGGGTCCCGGGTTGCTGCAGTTGGCGGCCATCTTGGGTTGGGCGCGATTGGACGAGCGCTCTAGTCGCTCTACTTAAGGAGGGGCTATTTTTCATAGCAGGCGATTATCTTCACAGACGCTTAAGGCTGCTCCCGAGCGGTCGCTCCTTTTTTAGATCTTAAAACTTTTAAACATTTCAATATTACTACTGCTATATAGATTTTCCCTTTGTGTCCGTCCCCCCCCCCCCTCGAGCCAGATTAGCACACCTTTTGGGCTGATATTATTTAAAAGTTACACTAGCACCTTTATTATTCCTCCTCGCTTCCCAGGGGTGCTTGGCCGTCCTCGAGGCTAAGCTTACCGGGTCCCGGGTTGCTGCAGTTGGCGGCCATCTTGGGTTGGGCGCGATTGGACGAGCGCTCTAGTCGCTCTACTTAAACGGTTAGGCATGCTTCCGCGCAGCGGACGCGGGCAGCGGACGCGCCGGACCTGCGCCGGAGTCGCGCCTGAGTCCAGCCCGTCTGCGCCCGTCCGCGCTCAGCCGGGCTCAGGGCACGGTAATCTGCTCATTCCTGTACAACGCACGGGTCCTAGGATCAGGTACACGAGGAATGATTTGATGTCACTACATGCCCCTAGATGTTTGGGTTGTAGCTATCGATGGGTAGAGGGTACCCCCTATTTGAACTGTGCCCTCTGTGGTGCGGCCCGTGTAACCAGGGACCAAACACTGTTATCCATGGCGCTGCTTAACTGTAGGTCCATACCCTGTCATGCCACTGAAATCCACTCTTTGATCATTGACCATAAGCTGGATGTGTTGTTTCTTACTGAAACTTGGTTAACCTCTAGCTCTGGTCCGGATATTGTAAAAGCCCTTCCATCAGGATACCTCATATTTCATCAGGACAGGCCTGATGGAAGGGGGGGAGGGGTAGCCATCCTATATAGAGACAATTTCATGTGCAAGGCTGTGGATTGCGGCATTAATAACTCAGAAAGCTGCCAATTCGTGTTGCGACTATCCCCCACTTTCTCTATATCAGGCCTCCTTCTTTACCGGCCCCCTGATACTATGGGTAACTTTGTAGACTCTTTTATTGAAGCAGTCATACCTTTAGCCGCGGCATCATCCAATTTTTTAGTTATCGGAGACCTGAACGTGCATTTTGATGACCCTCATGACAGATGGGCGAGAGACTTACAAGGCATGCTGGGTGCACTGGACCTTCACCTTGTTAACGTCGGTGCCACCCATGAGAGAGGCCATCAGCTAGATGTTATTTTTGCGAATTCAATAAATCTGCTTACCCTACATCCCTTGGCTCTTCCCTGGACTGACCACCATATGGTTCCCTTTAATTGGCAGTGGGTGAAAGGGAGAGACCCAGTACCTCAACGGCATACTGTGGAACGTATCTGGTCGAGGCTGCCTGTGGGAAGATGGGCAGCCGAGTTAGCAAGAACTTGTCCTCCCCCTGCTACCGACCCCACTATTGCGGACCAGCAGGTGGGTAATTGGATCACTAACACCTTGGACTCCTTGATCCCGAAAAAGAGGAGGCCTCTCAGAGAAAGAAGAGTTGGCTCTGCCCCTTGGTATACGCCCGAACTTAGGGTTCTCAGAACTTCATGCAAAAGATTAGAACGCGCTTGGAGAAGAGAGCGGACCGACGAAAATCGGAATGATTACAAGGTAGGGATGAGGAAGTACAAGGTGGCTTTGAAGGAGGCTAAAAAGAACTTTTTTAGTGTTCGGATCGAGAAGGCTAGCAATTCCCCAGGGGAATCTTTCAAGATCTTTAAAGAGCTGCTGAAGGCCCCGGCTCCCCCAGTTGTCTATGACGACCCGCAGGAGAAATGTGAGGAGCTCGCCAAGTTTTTTCACTTGAAAATCGAAAAGATTCTGTCCTCACTGCCAGCGATGTTGCAGAGCGTGGAAATGGACATCAGTTCAACAATAAGTCCCGCTGAGCTGCTATCGTTCGGCCCCTTCTCAGAGGAGGAGGTCGAAAAGGTCCTGAAAAAGATGAAGAGTGGGTCTCCAAGTGACCCGGCGCCTATGAAATCCCTTAAACAGGTGGCAAATGTTCTTTCCACTCCGCTTGCGGATCTTATTAATCTTTCGCTTGCACAAGGAATAGTGCCTCAAAGGTGGAAAGCCGCTGTTGTCAAAGCACTTTTGAAGAAACCGGGACTAGATCCGTCTAATCTGGCCAATTTTAGGCCCATTTCACTCTTGCCCGGTTTTTCTAAAGTTGCAGAAAAGCTGGTCAATTACCAACTTTCTTGCCATCTTGAAGACCACCATTTGCTCGGGGATTCCCAGACGGGTTTTCGCCCTGGTCAGGGGACAGATACAGCCTTACTGGCAGTGGTGGAGGAAGCAAGGAGCATTCTCGACTCAGGGGGGTCAGTGGCAGTGATCCTCCTGGACTTGAGCGCGGCCTTTGACACCGTTAACCATCAGGTGCTCCTCCAACGGCTGGCAGAGGTGGGTGTTAAAGGGATGGCCCTTGAATGGTTGAAATCCTTCCTCTCAGACCGGTCCTATCAAGTCTGGGAAGGGGGAGAACAGTCCACCTTGTTCCCTCTTCAATGTGGAGTCCCGCAGGGCTCATCTTTGAGCCCTACCTTATTTAACACCTATATGGCTCCCCTTGAAAGAGTGGTCTCCCCCTCAGGAGTGAAGATCATCAGCTATGCTGATGATACGCAGCTGGTTGTGGGCCTCACCCAGCTGGAAGAACATCCCGAAGTCCTTCATGACTGTCTCTCCAATGTCCATCGCTGGATGTCTCAGTCCGCGTTGAAGCTCAACGGTGACAAGACTGAGCTGATGGTGCTGGGCAAGGCCTGTCCCTCTCTCATTACCGGTTGCTGGCCGCGGTCCCTGGGTGATCCACCATCCCCCAAGAAGGAAATCAAGAGCTTGGGGGTTTGGTTGGAGGAAGATCTATCCTTCAGGACCCATGCTAGGAAAACCGCGGGGGTATGCTTTGGCTTGCTGCGTTCTGCTCGCAAAGTGCTACCTCTGCTCCCTAACTCTTCCAGGAAGCTTTTGATTCGCGGCCTAATCTTGTCGCGGCTTGACTTCGGGAACGCACTATTTTTGGGCGCCCCAGAAGCAACTTTCAAAACCCTTCAGCAGGTGCAGAATGCAGCAGCGAGGGTGTTAATGGAAGTGCCACGCAGACAATCAGCTGCCCCCGCCCTGAAAGCGCTCCACTGGCTCCCTGTTAAGGAGCGGGTGAAATTCAAGGCGCTATGTACGGCCCATAAAATCTTGTACGGCAGGGGCCCTTCTATTCTGTCTTCTATGGCACGCCCCTACAAGTCCACACACCCACTGCGCTCGGATCAAAGACATCTGATGCAGACTACAAGAGTAAAAAGAGCTCGCTCCGGGGGCCGACGCTTCTCGGTGCAAGTAGCGTCACACTGGAATTCCTTGCCCCTTAAGATCCGCGCTGAGCCCAATATCCTGCACTTCAGGAAACTACTTAAAACACACTTATTCCCAGTGTAGGACTGAGTAAGAGCCTTTCGCGTCTGTGTTCACAGCGCCGGGATGCCCCTGGGTAACTGCGCGCGTTACAAATTTTATATATATATATATATATACTTCTTGTATCCAATCCCGTCTCCTCTATTCCCGCATTCCTGGCTGAAGTTCATGTTTATTCCTAGATTTCTGGTTACAAGTTGAATAATGACAAATGCGAAATCTTACCCCTTACAAAATTCACTTTTAAACCTGATTTTGCGGCGTCTAATTTTACTTGGAGTCCCTCTCACATCAAGTATCTTGGTCTGCACATTACCCCCTCCCTCCCCTCCCTCCCCGACACTGTATCGTCATGTCTTAATAATTGTATTCAGAAATTATCTGATCTCACTTCTAGATGGCACCCGCTCTACCTCTCCTGGTGGGGTCGCCTTGATACGATTAAAATGATGCTCTCCCCAATAGTCCTCTACATCATCTCCAATATTCCAGTTCCTATCCCTGCCAAGTTTTTTAGGAAAATTAACACTATTCTTTCTTCATTCCTTTGGTCTAACAGGAAAGCACGTATGTCTCTGCTCAGACTACAACTCCCCAAGTCAGAAGGTGGGGTCAATTTTCCGGATTTTCCCTCTTATCACAAGGCATTCCTTTTGCGGCAAGCTTCCCTTTGGCTGCAGGAACCTGGTGAATCTTCCCCCTTATGGGTTATCATTGAACGTCTCGCTCTATCCCCTTTTACTTTCGCTGAGTACCTCTCATTTTCTCGTAAGCCCCAGCTTACCTCCACTCCTATCCATAAATTTACTACCAAATTGCTTCTCTCCACTTCCCCAAGTCCCCCGATCTCTGTAGCCGAATTTCTCAATTCCACTATTTGGCACAATAAGAGTATCTCCATCAACCATAAGCCCTTTTATTGGAAAACTTGGAGACAAAGGGGTTTGATCTGGGTATCCCAACTCTTTTCTAAGTCCAATTTCTTAACCTTTTCTGTTCTCAGCCAAAACTTCAATCTCCCTCATTTTTTTGCTCGTAAATATCTCGCGCTTAAGAATGCAGTTATGTCCACCTATGTCATTCTTTCTAATTCACCTATCCCTCTTGATTCTTCCAATCCTACCTCGCAGCTTCATTCCTTGCTGCGTACACGTCCCACGGCCTCCTCAATATACCATTCATTTCACACGAAGCTCACTTCTCGGCCAAAATCCAAGGTGGAAGAACAATGGGAATCTGATTTTGCCATCTCTTGGCCCACTTCTCTTTGGGATAAATTGTGGGTCAAAATCCGCAAGACATCCAGGGCTGCTTCTCTCACACAAACCCTTTTTTTTATTTACAACAGACTTCTACTTTCTCCCCAGGTGTTGAATAAGAGATTTTCTTCCCTCCCTGATTTTTGTTGGTCTTGTTTGGCACCTAAGGCCACTCTTTTTCACATGCTTTTTTCTTGCACCCTTGCGCACAATTTTTGGAAACAGGTTTGGGCCCAAATCAATGCCATATTCCACACTGCATACCCCTTCACCTATGTAAATATTTTTTTAGGGAGTCTTTCTCCTTGTTGGGATAATACTGATCTTGACACGCAAATTGTGGACTTGTTATTAGCCGTTGCATTTCAGCAAATCACTGTTAACTGGAAAAATTTTACTAACATCTCTTTCAGAGCATGGTGGTACAATGTGTGTCACAATCACAGGCTAGACACTCTTTTCGTGTACCCCCTCAGTTTAGCTACTAAACGATCTCAACTATGGTTTCCTGTGACCCGTTACCTAGATATTTGTGCTAAGCGTTCCTCTCATTTGTCTCCCATTCAGCAAGAAGTCCCTAAGCCCCCTTGATTGACCTTGTTGTTCCTTTGCATTTTTCTTTTTATATGATTCATTTTACTGTTCATTATTTCCAGCATTGCTCTTTTTTTTTTTCTCATATAGCCTCAATTATTTGTTATCCTCTGATTCATTGTATATTTTTCCTGCCATGTTTTACTTTTTCTCTCATACGGTAGTCATGTTTTAATTTTTCTTATGTATTGACACCTTTACTTACCCAATAAAATTTTCTGAACTTAAAAAAGATGGAAGCTAGTTGAATGAAGTATAGTGTTGCAGATGTTTGTTTGCGATGAAGCCTGGTTTCCAGCTCTCCATTTACAACAAATACTTCCACATCAAGAAAGGTGATAGAATTGTTACTGATGTGGGTAATGTGCAGGTTAAGCTCATTGTTGTTAAGTTTTGATATGAATTCTTCTGCATTACCTCTATTCCCTGGCCAAACCAGGAAGAGGTCATCTTTATATATCGGATACACTTTAGAACATTATCCCTCATGATGTCTGCATATTCAGTTGCCAAAATCATCCTCTCCCACCAGCCCATATGTAAGCAGGCGTAGCTAGGGGAAAAGCTTGCCCCCATAGCTACGCCTCTTACCTGATGATACACCTGCTGATTGAATAAGAAGTAATTATTCTCCAAACTAAATTTTGTAAGGTCCAATAGCATTTTGTTGTGTGCATAGAACTCTATAGGTCTAAAACCTAGATAAAATTCCAAAGCTCTCATTCCATCATCATGCTGAATGGATGTATACAAAATGGACACATCTAACGCAATGAGTAAGTATTCCTCTTGCCATTCAAAGTCACATATTTGTTGTAAAAAATCTGTGGTGTCTCGGATAAAAGATGGAAGGGTCTTGACATGTTCTTGAAAAAATGAGTCTATGTACACAGAAAAGTTTTCTTAAAGGCCCTGTTTGGCTGATGTTATAGGTCTTCCTGGTGGACAGGAAGTGTCCTTGTGTACTTTCGGTATCAGGTACATAATGGACATGATTGGATAACCATTTTTTTTAAATTTGAATTTGTCCTGGTTAATTGGACCCATGCTCTTTCAGGCCAAAAGTTTCAAATGTAGTTGATTTTGTACAGCCTTTGTCATTTGTCTATTGCTTAATCTGTAACACTCTCTGTCAGACAATTGACGTGATACTTCTTCCTGGTATTGTTTGAGTGGCCAGATGACCACGTTGCCACCCTTGTCAGAGCTGCGTACCACTATCGAATCGTTGTCCTGCAATTTCTTAACTAGTTGGTGATATTTATGTTGTTGGATGGTTCGATTCTTGGCTTCCCTTTGTATTCTGAAGTATAGTTTTTTTTACTTCCGACGTGACAAGGTCATGAAAAATATCAATCGAATCCCTCGGCATTACGGGCACAAATGTCGATTTAGGCTTAAACCCCGTATGACATTTAATTCCTGTGGAGTGAAATAATGTATGATCACATAAGTCGCTTGTAATGAAGATTACAATTACAACCACGTAATACTATGGATCACTGACTATTTGAAATACAATTGATGAATAAATACAACTGAAAAATAACTAAAGACGAATCAATTTGGATAAGCGATATCTGATCACTCCAGGAGTGCTTATATGAATTGTCTCTCCAGTGGTGAGAGCTACATTCTTGTTTTGGAGCATATTTTATTAAAATTTCCATCAATCTTCGTGAGAATTCCAAGTTGCATTCCCCCCAATCCCTAAGCATGTTGGGATTGGGGTTGTTATAGCTCAGAGCAAGCATGAGTCTATTGCCCCGGGGGACCCGGACCACCTTCTAATACTTAGAGAGGGACCGGTGTTCCCACCATTTGGCTTGCTCCGATCGCATCAATTTCCCTAGTTTCCTGTACAGTTTCCTTATATTGTTAACGGCACTGCCCTCGCATATATATATATATGTATATATATATATATGCAAGCTCCACAATTCCCTCGTCTTCTGGAAGGAAAAACGGCACTCGCGGGACTTAGTTTCAGCAAGATTTAATCGTTAAACCGAATACAAAACAGACGCGTTTCAGAATAGATCCTTCTTCAGTGTTTGCATTCCGCGCTGTGAGGCGCCATTAAAAAGAATCACATTGGTTGGCATAAACACAAACAAGGGACTTTGACGCACTGTGTTTTCATGCGCCATTTTAGAGTGGTAATTTATCCATTCTTCGCTGTGTTACAATTGATAAATGCAACATTGTATTCAATGAAAGATCATTACCAATTCACTAAATCATATAATCATACTGTTATAGTGACCAAGCGTTTAATTATAATCTTGCCGTGTATCGGCTGTTCGCAACCAGTAGAGACGGGTTGCGCATGTCCCTAGTTTGTCATTATAGAGCCGTGTATCGGCTGATGCTTCCCAATGTCTCAGGTTCCCAAGAAAATAATAGTTGATCATAACGCCATTTAATTTCATAGATAATGCTAATTGCCCAAATGAACCGCCAATTCTTACCCACCATTTAACCCATTCGGGGACTTAGATTGGAGATCTATAATGTATCGTGATTCTAGTCTTCGCAATTTCAATACCCTGTCTCCTCCCCTGATGTTGAATGGGACACAGTCTATGCTGAAGTGTTGCAACAGATCCCTGTTGCTGTTGTGTTTAAGGGCAAAATGGCGTGCCACAGGATAATTAAAATCTTTCTTTGTAATTGCACGCTTATGCTCCAGCACTCTTAGTTTTACACAATGTATAGTGCTCCCTATATATCTAAGTCCACAGGGACATTTTAGACAATAAACTGCATGTGTGGTATTGCAAGTCATGAATTTGTTAATCTTTTTGGCTGATCTTAAGCCTTTTATCTCATACGTCAACACCCTTTTACTGAATGCACAGGCCTTGCACCTCCCACAGGGGAAAAAACCTTTCATGTCATTTAGGGTTCCCTGTCTTGGTGGTACAATGTCTAAATGGCTATGCACCAGACTGTCTTTGAGTGACCGGGCCTTTTTGAAAGTAATTAAAGGTGCTGTTGGAATGTCTGCACCGATAATGGCGTCAGTCTTTAATATGTGCCAGTTTTTCTTCATTATTCTCCTCAGACTGTTAGCATCCTCCGAAAAGGTAGTTATCATTCGGAATTTGCCGGTTTGTTCTTTGCAAACTTTTTGCTGGAATAAATCCTTCCTGGGTGTTTTTTCTACTCTTTTAAGAGTGTTCTCGAGGAGACCTGGAGTATAACCTCTCTCTAAGAATCTATTAAGGCTTGCTGTAACTGCCAATTTAAAGTCGCTTTCTTTTGAACAATTCCTTTTCAGTCTGAGAAATTCCCCATACGGAATACTATTTTTTAGTCTTTGGGGATGACTGCTGGCAGCATGTAAGGTGATGTTTCCAGCGGTCGGCTTTCTGTATAAGGCTTTTCCTAGTATGGAATGGCTCGGTAAACCAAGCGGAGAAATACATAGAGCATTTGAATAAAAATGAGGTCAGCCTACAATCCTCAGGCGAGATAAGTTTAGTGGCAGCAAACTATCTAGACCTGAGAGTTGAGATACAGGAGGGTAAAATTACAACACCCTTATACAGAAAGCCGACCGCTGGAAACAGCACCTTACATGCTGCCAGCAGTCATCCCCAAAGACTAAAAAATAGTATTCCGTATGGGGAATTTCTCAGACTGAAAAGTTACAGCAAGCCTTAATAGATTCTTAGAGAGAGGTTATACTCCACGTCTCCTCGAGAACACTCTTAAAAGAGTAGAAAAAACACCCAGGAAGGATTTATTCCAGCAAAAAGTTCGCAAAGAAAAAACCGGCAAATTCCGAATGATAACTACCTTTTCGGAGGATGCTAACAGTCTGAGGAGAATAATGAAGAAAAACTGGCACATATTAAAGACTGACGCCATTATCGGTGCAGACATTCCAACAGCACCTTTAATTACTTTCAAAAAGGCCCGGTCACTCAAAGACAGTCTGGTGCATAGCAATTTAGACATTGTACCACCAAGACAGGGAACCCTAAATGACATGAAAGGTTTTTTCCCCTGTGGGAGGTGCAAGGCCTGTGCATTCAGTAAAAGGGTGTTGACGTATGAGATAAAAGGCTTAAGATCAGCCAAAAAGATTAACAAATTCATGACTTGCAATACCACACATGCAGTTTATTGTCTAAAATGTCCCTGTGGACTTAGATATATAGGGAGCACTATACATTGTGTAAAACTAAGAGTGCTGGAGCATATGCGTGCAATTACAAAGAAAGATTTTAATTATCCTGTGGCATGCCATTTTGCCCTTAAACACAACAGCAACAGGGATCTGTTGCAATACTTCAGCATAGACTGTGTCCCATTCAACATCAGGGGAGGAGACAGGGTATTGAAATTGCGAAGACTAGAATCACGATACATTATAGATCTCCAATCTAAGTCCCCGAATGAGTTAAATGGTGGGGAAGAATTGGCGGTTCATTTGGGCAATTAGCATTATCTATGAAATTAAATGTCGTTATGATCAACTATTATTCTCTTGGGAACCTGAGACATTGGGAAGCATCAGCCGATACACGGCTCTATAATGACAAACTAGGGACATGCGCAACCCGTCTCTACTGGTTGCGAACAGCCGATACACGGCAAGATTATAATTAAACGCTTGGTCACTATAACAGTATGATTATATGATTTAGTGAATTGATAATGATCTTTCATTGAATACAATGTTGCATTTATCAATTGTAACACAGCGAAGAATGGATAAATTACCACTCTAAAATGGCGCATGAAAACACAGTGCGTCAAAGTCCCTTGTTTGTGTTTATGCCAACCAATGTGATTCTTTTTAATGGCACCTCACAGCGTGGAATGCAAACACTGAAGAAGGATCTATTCTGAAACGCGTCTGTTTTGTATTCGGTTTAACGATTAAATCTTGCTGAAACTAAGTCCCGCGAGTGCCGTTTTTCCTTCCAGAAGACGAGGGAATTGTGGAGCTTGCATAATGTGCGGTACACCGCCGCATTTTGGCACCCGCCCTAAAGAGTGACTCGTACTTCGGTGTATTTGGAGCGATATATATATATATATATTACCTACTGGCGGTCGCCAGTAGGTAGTTATAGTTAGGACCACGTTTCCATAGGAAATCCGCAACATTCTATTTGGAATAACTTTTGCGCCGGTCGACGAATCCTCGCAAAATTTTCAAAATAGGTGGGGCGCTACACTCCGCTCCTTCCCTGAAAGTCTCAGGGGGATTCGTCAAGCGGGGGCTGAGAAAAAAGGGGGGTCCCAAAACGCATTTTTCCCATGCATTTTTCCATAGGACCTTTAGACACAGCTACAGCCCGAACGGCTGAACAGAGTTACTTGAAATTTGGCAGAGAGGTAGTCCTCAGGTCAAGGAAGTGCCTTTTGTAGGTCTGGTGTAAATCTGTTCAGTATTTCCTGAGAAAATAGCATTTAAAAGCATATATATATGTGGGCGGAGCCTAACCACACATCTCATCCTGAGATCTGATTGGCGGTCAGCACTTCATCCAAGAAGTGTTGGTAGCCATCTTGGGACCAATATACATGATAGCACCTCATTAAAAAGCATTGCAGTTAATAGAAGGTTTTAAGACTTTAGTTACATTATAAATCATTTGTTGATGGTACCATACTCATTTTAGGAATTGTGGTATGTTCTAAGGTGATTTCACCATGTGAAAAAGCCTTCTGCTGGGATATCATGATTGAGAGAAAAATATTTTCTCATGCTTTTACCACAGAGGTTTGGAAGGTGATCTATAGGCTAAACTGAGAGCTTATTTTCTGTAAATTCACATTATCTTTCTCAGTCATGTGAGAATGAAGTCTGACATTCTCAGTAAAACATGTACATCCAACAAGGGCAGAGACTGTCAGTTGATTCCTTTGTGTTCTACTGCAGCTTCCCGAGTGTTCCAAAGAACTACTAGAGCGCTAACAGTCCTACTTATGATAAAGGTATGGCACACCTGAAGCCATCTTGCTTGGATTAAAGTGGTAACTCTTAAAACATTTAATTTAAAAAGGAACAAAATGAGGGGGTTCATTTTTCCATAAAAAGTATGATTAGTGCTGCAGAAAGAAAAATTAGGGCACATTTTGAGTGACTTCTCAAATCCTCTTCTATTTCATTAAAAAATTCTGACATGCAGACTGAAACATGCACTTTCAATACCAGCAGCAGTTTTCCCTGGTGAGCAGTAGCTTTACTACAGTGTTCTAATGTGCAAAAAGAGTGCTAACATTCTGAATTTATGGCAAATGTGTGACGCATCTGAATGCCTTCTTGATGGAATCAAAGTAAAAAACTGAAAGTATTTCCTACTGAGGAGACTGCAGTAAATGAGGAAATTAGGAAACTTCATAACAAATAAGTCTCCCAAGATGGCCACCAGAGACAAAAGAGCCCAAATGTAGCCCAAATATCACCCAGATGTAGCCCAAGTATAGCCCAATGACAGAATGTCCCAGAATGTTCTTAAAAACAACTAGAGCGCTTACTGTCTTCATTATGACAAAAGTATGGCACACCTGAAGCCATCTTGATTGGAATAAACTGGTAACACTTAAAACATTTAATTTAAAAAGGAACACAATGAGGGGGTTCATTTTGCCATAGAAATTATGATTAATGCTGAAGAAAGAAAATGAGGGCACATTTTGAGTGACTTCTCAAATCCTCTTCTATTTCATTAAAAAATTCTGACATGCAGACTGAAACATGCACTTTTAATACCAGGAGCAGACTTCCATGGTGCAGTAGTTTTACTACAGTGATCTAATGAGCAACTAGAGTGCTAACATTCAGAATTTATGGCAAATGTGTGACATATCTGAATACCTTCATGATGGAATCAAAGTAAAAAACTGAAAGCATTTCCTACTGAGGAGACTGCAGTACATGAGGAAATTAGGAAACTTCATAACAAATAAATCTCCCAAGATGGCCACCGGAGACAAAAGAGCCCAAATGTAGCACAAAATCACCCAGATGTAGCCCAAATATAGCCCAATGACAGAAGTGTGCAAAACACTTATTATTTTGTGTTTTTGCAGTGTTATATAGTGCAGACTTGTCAGGTATTGGAGTGCTTTACATGAGCATTGGTTACATCACACAAGAACAAATTCATTTTGGTTGTAGACATGGGGAGACTAAGTGATTTGACCAGAATCACAGAATGTCGAGCTGAAGCAGAAACTTCAACCTGGTTCCCCAGTTGCAAAGTCTGCAGTTCTGGAAGTAACACCACATCCTCTCCCCTAAGTGCAACATTTAATCAAGTGGTCAACTGGATAAAAAAACATAAAGATAACAAATAATTTAAAAGTGCTTTGTCGCTATTTAAAAACTCAGAAAATATGTCCTTATTTTAGTCTTTTAGAGCACTAACCGTAATTTTGATGCCAATGAGACCCTCTCATATATGTAATATCTAAAGGAAATGCTCTAGGTATTACAGTTTTGATTACATCAAGATGATGTCAGGCGTTCCACACTTTTGTAATAAATATAGAATGTTAGCAATCTAGTTGTTCATTAGGATACTGTTGAGAGGCAGAGGCCAGGGGCACGGACTCTGAAAATTGAAGGCAGGTAGGAGGGTGCAAAGGCAACAATTTAACCACACTGAGCAGGCAGGAAGGGCCGTGGAAGCACAACAGACTATGGAGGGCAGTGGAAAGGGGGGCAGGGGCAACAAACCAACAATACAGGACTTGCAAGAGAGGCTGTTGGAGGGAAGATCTATTACGGGTCAAGGAAGCTAGGGGCGGTCCCCAGATCCCCGGGAGCCACCACAGAACTGAGCAGGAGAGTGAGTCAGGGACAAAAGGGGCACCTTAATTTGAGCCGGGGTGCCTAGGAACGCTTGCTCCAAAAATGAAGAAAACAGACATATGAGACATGGAATTGGAGGCAGAATACAATGGCAGTTTAATGAGAAGATGCAACTTCAAAGAAACCGCAGAATAGAGACATAAAGTACAAAATACAGAATCCAGATAATCATACAGCTGTCATGATATTCTCTGTATCTCAATTAATGTACTGACAGAGAGAGAGAGAAAACACATCTATAAATGCATCATGAGAAACAAGTTACACCAAGGAAAATGTTACCTAGGAACACTCACGTTTACTCTTAGAGCAAGCATTCCTGCCATTACAATACAAAATCTTTTAAATGCAAAAGTAAAGAGAACAATGGTTAAACATAACATGACATTTCATATAGGTAAAATAGAATAAGATACTTCAAGCAAAGCAGAGCAAGACATTTTAAGCAAAGGAAGACAAGAGCTCCCAGCTCTTGGGGAAAACCTGCACTGCCTGTTAACCTACTTACAGACGGCGAGGTAGTCCGTCGATATCTGTGGGTGCTCCCTTTTTATATCATTTTGTGGGCTCCTTTGCACGCTACATCTACCTACGTATGCTACCCAAAAGCTTCGTCTGCAGATTTTACCAGACATTTCGTCATTTACCCACTTAATGCTGACAATGGACTGGGTGAAACGGTCAGTCTCTCAGGCCAATCGCTTATCGTAAGTTCCATAGAGCAAGCAGAAAATAATGGGTATTGTACGGGAATTCAATATATTCATGTATAAAATCTCCTCCGTTCTCCTAACTTGACGCTCTGCGGTTGCCACTTCCTTAAAAGCGGGAAACCTGCCCAGGAAGCAAGTACCAGTCCAGGATGCAGCCTACTGTATGTCGACAGCTTATGGGGTATGTTGAACTTTGATACCGAGCACGGAGCACTCGGGTAGGGTGGGAGCTACTAGTTCGGAGCAGAAGGCCTCGCAGACCTGCCTTCAGACTGCTATACACTAAAATTGCAGAGCTATGGTCAATTTAACAAAGAGGCCTACATATTGAACAGAAGGGCCTACACAGGGGTTTTATGCTGGCTGAGTGGTAAGGATGTCTCAGGATAATTATATAGCAACACAGGACCCGCTGGTCAATTTAATACGGCCTACAAATGCAGCTGGCAGGGCAAGGACAAGGGTCTCATACTTCAGGTGTGGACAGAAAGGGCCAGGGGCCCCCTGTGATACAAAATCTACCCTCCTTCAAGGCTGTGGCAATGTAATAGACCATTGTGGGCAGAAGGAAGAGGCAATGGTAGTACAACCATACATGCCAACAGACCCGATTCAGCCAGGAAACGTCCAATGTTTTTAAGCTCAAATGGGCTTTATTTGATCTGTCTCCTGTCTACAATATCCTCTTTTTCAATGTAACTCAAAAGGGAAAATCAATACCCCAGTTTTTTTCCAAAATCTCCCGGTTACCAAGTTAAAAATGTTCGCAAGTATGGTACATTGGATCATGGAAGGAAATGGGATATGGACATGGACTTGGATAACAGAGGACAGGAGGGACATGGAGAGGTGCACCAAACTGACCCTGCAGGGCAGGCATCAGGGTTTGCAGCAGCACAATACACCACACAGGGCATGCAGGACGGGAGTGCAGCACAACAATCCATAGAAAGCAAGAGGGAGGGGACAGGACCATGCACATGGACAACAGAGAACAGAGGGGCAAGAGGCAATGGTAGCTAGCTGACCATAATGGACAGACAGGAGAGAAAGCTGCAGCATAACAGACCATAAAGGGCAGGAGGGACGGATCAGGGGCATTACAATGGAACAGACAAGCCAGGAGGGAGGGGCTGGGGGCAAGGGGGCAGGGCAGGAGCAGCAAGATAGCCATGGAGGTCAGGCAGGATGGGCACTAGAAGCAAGACACACCATGAAGAGCAACAGTGAGACTGTGATGGCAGACACACAGACCATGGAGGGAAGGTGGGAGGGGGTCAGGGGCAGCTAACTGACCACACAGGGAAGGTGGGAGGGGCCATGGCAGCACAGAAGACCATGCATGGCAAGTGGGAGGGTTAGTGGCAGCACAATGGCTATGATGGGCAAGAAGGAGGGTGGAGGGGCATGCACAAAGGACGATGGAGGATAGAAGGGAGGGTCAGGACCTGTGCACAGACAAGAAAGTTCAGGGGAAGGGACCTCACAACAGACCACACGGGGCAGGCAGGAGGAGCAGTTGCAGCACAACAGACCAGGGAGGGCAGAAGGGTGTGGCAGTACAATGGACCATGTAGGACAGGAGGAAGAGGATAGGGGCATGGCATGTGGACAGGCAGGGTGGAGGTGGCAGGGACAGGTTACAGTCATCTGACAATGCTAGGCAGGTGGGAGGGGAGTGGCAGCTCAACAGAACACTCAGAGTAGATAGGAGTGGCAGGTCCATGGGACATGGTGGGCAAAAAGGATGGAGCAGGGGCATGCACAAAGACATCGGAGGGCAGGGGGAAGGAGAATAGGGGCAGCAAGCTAAGCACAGAGTTTAAGCAGGAGGTCAATGATGGGGCATAAAATTGGGCAATGGAGGGCAGGAGGAGTGGACTGGTACATCATACTAAATTGAGGGCAGTGGCAGCACATCAGACCATGCATGGCAGGAGGGAGGAGGCTAGTCCATGGATTCACACAACAGAGGATAGGGAGGAGGGGGATGGGGCAGCAAGCTAACTGTTCAGAGAAGGCGGGTATTAGGAACTTTATTGTTTTTAAAACATTGTGTCTGTACGAACTACTTAAAATATGAACAAGTATGCAGCATAATCTCACTTTTATTCAGGAAGAAGAGGACGTTTGTGACTGTGACTCCGGGCTCACTTGGCAGAAACACCCCCTGACCCTCCACCCCCTATCGCAAAATGTAATGCCTGTGAAAAGGGTAGGTGAACACAGTGTTATATAGAACATAGTCCTGAGAGCACGATTGAAAATGAAAACTAGATATAGTGTATGGTATAAACTATGCACCAAAAAGTGTGATATAAGATGAACCGGGCGTGAAATATAATATGCAATACATTGTGCGCAATGACAGATTCATTGGAGAGCGTGAGATAGCACAGGCACTAGCGCGTGCTATGCGATATGCGCCTTGGAGTGTAATATGCACAGGGCAGTGTTGTGTAACCTAACTAGTCTCTAAAGTTGTAATATAAAATATGTGCTGGGGAGTGTAACGTTGCATATGCACTGTGACAAAGATATGGATCCCAGATTGTAATATGTATGGCATAGCACTGTGCGTTATAACATAGGCATCGAGAAAGGCACGTTAGATGGGGCAATATAACCCGTGCGAAGACAAGTGTGGCATGACATATTCACGGGGTGGTGTTACAGTGCACATGGGCTAGAGAGTGTTATAGCATATGCACTAGCTAGTGGAATACAACACAGAGGTGTGTGGCACTCGGCAGGCAATGGTGGGTGTAACACAGCATTGGGCTCTGTCAGGAGCGCGCTGTGACTCTCAAGTGATGTTCTTCCCCTTTCCAGAGAGTAAAATAAAAAGTATTACACATCCGGCAGTGGATGTGTGTTTTATTAACCCTGAGGGGGGTTTCTTGCATAGTTTTCGTCGAATTTTTGTCGAATCCCCTTTGAATGGCTTGGTGTGCATGTGTATTAAATGTGCCCGTCAATAGCTACCCAGGTTTGTATAAATAAACAACAAGGGTGTCTACCGGGATTAGGCACGGTAGGGCATCAGACATGTCAGAGCTTCACTAGTGGTGTAAATACATTCCACGTGGATTCATTGCATGCATAGTCGCCTTTTAATGTTTTAATGAATATCACGCAAATCTTCATGGTGATAGGTACGTACGGTTTGTCCAGCATGTCCTAGGTGTGTCTATAAATATATACTTATTAAAAATAATAAAAAACAGTGGCCGGCCCTGGGGATTGGGGTCAAAAAAATATAATTAGGAGACTGGCCCTGGGGGATGGGGTCATCAGGGCCAATAAATTAGAATAAGAAGGGGAACCAAACAGCCCCCCTTCTTAAAAAACTAAAATAAATAAAAGACTGGCATCGTGCCGGAGGCCATGCCCCCTCCGTGTAGCACTCTGCAAACGCGCCCTCAACAGGCATCTCCAGTATGCACCAGGGAGCTGCGCTGCAGCCAGGTGTTCTGAGGCCAAGCCCCTTTTTACACCTCTCTGCAACGCAGCTCTGTGGCGCTTACTGGAGGTACCTAGTGGTCTAGTTTGACCCTAGGGACCCTTAGGATTCAAGGGGACTTAATCTCTCAACTTAGAACAGCCACAGGGCGCGTTTACACAGTGGTGAAGGGAGGGGATGGGGCCTGAGGTGACGTGTGCAAACACGCACTATGGCACGTTTTAAATTGGGGATATAATTTCCCTTCAATACTGAGGGCCCCTGGGGGCTAACTAGCCCACCAAGTGCTTCCAGTAAGCGCCACTGAGCTGCATTGCAGAGAGGTGGTCCAGGCCGTGCCACTTTTTACACCTCTCTGCAACGCAGCTCTGTGGCACTTACTGGAGGTACCTAGTGGGCTAGTTGGACCCTAGGGACCCTCAGGATTCAAATGAACTTAATCTCCCAACTGAAAATGGACACAGGGCGTGTTTACACAGTGGTGAAGGGAGGGGACGGGGCCTGAGTTAACGTGTGCAAAAACGCCCTGTGGCCTGTTTTAAGAGGTAGTTTTAATCCCCATGCCCTATTATATACTAGGGGCTTACAGAGGAGGTCATGCTAATCACAGGGGGACCCCAACGCATAATGTTCCCTAGTGTATGTAGGAGTTTTCACTGTATTCTAAGTGTCTTTTAACATAGCACTGGCTCTAGGACTGGTTAGTCAGACTCAGTTACCACCAGTATCCGTCTGAAAAAGTTGAGGGTACAGGATGATTTTGCAACAAGGCTTCTTTCTGCTCTTCTTTTTGTTCTTTCTGCACGTTATCCTTCTTCCTGCACTTATCTTCGTATTTGAGGACTTCTGTTGCTTCTTTCTGCACTTCTTTTGTTTCTTTCGGTGCATTTTTTCTTCTTTCTTCACATGTCCTATCTCTGTAGGCATAGTTAGAAATTAGCATTTAAAAAACCTTTGAAATTCACAGAAAAAACCATAGGTTTCAGGCACGTTATAGTTAGGAATTAGCATTTAAAAAACCTCAGAAATTCACTGAAAAAACCATAGGTTTCAGGGGTGTTAAGTTAGCTGGACTTTTCACTTGTACAAAACCATTGAAATTCCCCCGTTATAGTTAGTTCAGCTAACTATAACTCGCGCGCCCGCAATGCACTGCTGATGACGTCACATATTACATCACTCATGACATGGTCAGTGACATCACTCATGACATCACTCATGACATCTCAAATGACATCACTGATGACATCACAGATGACATCATCCTTGTGATAGAGTGGCAGACCTCCTCTCACCCTAATATAACCTTTGATACACACATTCAAAAATAGAGACTAAAATTTTCAAAACAATGGACATACCAATACCAGTTACAACAACCTCTTCAGTAATTCTAAGATCCACATACACATCCACTCATTCACCAACAGTCCTATACAGTCACTCATACATGTACTCACTCATCATATGTACTCATACACCTATACATCCTGTTACACAATGCCACTCATCCATAGAGTTACTCACACACATAGTCACTCATGCTAATAAAGAATCAAACATATATTTACTTGCATATACAGTTATACACACACCACCACACTTACTTCTACGGAAACTTACACATACTTAGTCTTTTAAACAATCACTTATAGAAACACATACTTATTCATACAGGAACTCTTTCAATCTCTCACTCTCACATATACTCACATATATACACCAATAGTCACATATACTAGTTTAAAACATATGTAGTTACTCATAAAGACACTATTGAGACAGTCATTCACTCACTAACACACCCATACACACACTCATCCACCCATACAGTCCTGCACACATGCTGTGTTCAACACATACAAACAGTGAGTCACTCATTCATGCACCTATGCACTACGTAATACCCCCCACCGAACCATGCAGACACTCAGACTGATACTCAAAAAACCAACTAATAACCTATATAGACACCCATGTAGCTACTCACCAACCCATGCAGCCACTTATACACAAAGTGAGAGACTGATACAGATATTTACATATTTAAACATTACTCACTAAGCCATGTATTCACTATGATACACTTAATCAGTCAGTTACACAATCAATTTTTCAAAAACAAATCATCCATTTAGACACTTATATACCCATTTATTCTTCCATCGACCTTGAGATATACATATATAAAACATATTTAATTTTCAGAAAAACACACATTCACTGGATGATGTCATCAGTGATGTCATCAGTGATGTCATTTGAGATGTCATCAGTGATGTCATGAGTGATGTCACTGACCATTTCATGAGTGATGTAATATGTGACGTCATCAGCAGTGCATTGCGGGCGCGCGAGTTATAGTTAGCTGAACTAACTATAACGGGGGAATTTCAATGGTTTTGTACAAGTGAAAAGTCCAGCTAACTTAACACCCCTGAAACCTATGGTTTTTTCAGTGAATATATATATATATATATATATATATATATATAATCTACTGGCGGTCGCCAGTAGATAGTTATAGTTAGGACCGTGTTTCCATAGGAAATCCGCAACATTCTATTTGGAATAACTTTGGCGCCGGTTGTCGAATCCTCGCAAAATTTTCAAAATAGGTGGGGCGCTCCGCTCCGCTCCTACCCTGAAAGTCTAGGAGGGATTCGTCAAGCAGGGGGCTGAGAAAAAAGGGGGGTCCCAAAACACGTTTTCCCCATGCAATTTTTCATAGGG
The DNA here is from genome assembly GCF_964204655.1 of Triturus cristatus. NCBI lineage: Eukaryota > Metazoa > Chordata > Amphibia > Caudata > Salamandridae > Triturus > Triturus cristatus. The sequence continues at coordinate 727,225,857 of NC_140579.1, read as the reverse complement.
ACCTTTAGTCCAAGGTACAGCCCGAACGGCTAAGCAGAATAACTTGAAATTTGGCAAAGAGGTAGTCCTCAGGTCAGGCATGTGCCTTTTGCATATATAGTGTCAATCTGTTCAGTAGTTCCTGAGAAAATCAAAAGTAAAATTACATACATATCTGGGCGGAGCCTAACCACACATCTCATCGTGAGATCTGATTGGCTGTCAGTACTTCATCCAAGAAGTGTTGGCAGCCATCTTGGGACCAATATACATGATAGTACCTCATTAAAAAGCATTGCAGTTAATAGAAGGTTTTAAGACTTTAGTTACATTATAAATCATTTGTTGATGGTACCATACTCATTTTAGGAATTGTGGTGTGTTCTAAGGTGATTTTACCATGTGAAAAAGCCTTCTGCTGTGATATCACGAACCATGTTTGAGAGAAAACTATTTTCTCATACTTTTCCCACAGAGGTTTGGAAGGTGATCTATAAGCTAAACTGAGAGCATATTTTCTGTAAATTCTCATTATCTTTCTCAGTCATGTAAGAATGAAGTCTGACATTCTCAGTAAAACATGTACATCCAACAAGGGCAGAGACTGTCAGTTGATTCCTTTGTGTTCTACTGCAGCTTCCCAGAGTGCTCTAAAGAACAACTAGAGCACTAACAGTCTTACTTATGACAAAAGTATGGCCCACCTGAAGCCATCTTGATTGGAATAAAGTGGTAACACTTAAAACATTTAATTTACAAAGGAACAGAATGAGGGGGTTCATTTTGCCATATAAATTATGATTAGTGCTGCAGAAAGAAAAACTAGGGCACATTTTGACTTCTGAAATCCTCTTTTATATCATAAAAACATTCTGACATGCAGACTGAAACATGCACTTTGAATACCAGCAGCAGACTTGCCTGGTGAACAGCAGCTTTACTACAGTGATCTAATGAGCATCTAGAGTGCAAACATTCAGAATTTATGGCAAATGTGTGACATATCTGAATACCTTCTTGATGGAATCAAAGTAAAACACTGAAAGCATTTCCTACTGAGGAGACTGCAGTAAATGAGGAAATTAGGAAACTTCATAACAAATAAATCTCCTAAAATGGCCACCAGAGACAAAAGAGCCCAAATGTAGCCCAAATATCACCCAGATGTAGCCCAAATGTAGCCCAATGACAGAAGTGTGCAAAACACTTATTTTTTGTGTATTTGCAGTTTTATATAGTGCAGACTTGTCAGGTATTGGAGTGCTTTACATGAACATTGGTTACATCACACAAGATCAAATTCATTTTGTTTGTAGACATGGGGAGATTAAGTGATTTGACCAGAATCACAGAATGTTGAGCTGAAGCAGAAACTCCAACCTGGTTCCCCAGTTGCAAAGTCTGCAGCTCTGGAAGTAACACCACACCCTTTTCCCTTGGATGCAACATTTAATCAAGTGGTCAACTGGATAAAAAAACTAAGATTACAAATAATTTAAAAGTTCTTTGTCGCTATTTGAAAACTCAGAAAATATGTCCTCATTTTAGTTTTTTAGAGCACTAACCATAATTTTGATGCAAATAAGACCCTCTCATATATGTAATTTCTAAAGAAAATGCTCTAGGCATTACAGTTTTGATTACATCAAGATGACGTCAGGCATTCCACACTTTTGTAATAAATATAGAATGTTAGCAATCTAGTTGTTCATTGGGATACTGTTGAGAGGCAAAGGCCAGGGGCACGGACTCTGAAAATTGAAGGCAGGTAGGAGAGTGCAGAGGCAACAATGTGACCACACTAGGCAGGCAGGAAGGGCAGTGGCAGCACAACAGACTATGGAGGGCAGTGGAAAGGGGGGCAGGGGCAACAAACCAACAATACAGGACTGGCAAGAGAGGCTGTGGCAATATAATAGACCATTGTGGGCAGAAGGAAGAGGCAGTGGTCATACAACCATACATGCCAACAGACCCGTTTCAGCCAGGAAACGTCCAATGTTTGTAAGCTCAAATGGGCTTTACTTGATCTGTTTCCTGTCTACAATCTTCTCTTTTTCAATGTAACTCAAAGGGGAAAATGAATACCCCAGTTTTATTTCAAAATCTCCCTCTTACCAAGTTCAAAATGTTCGCAAGTATGGTACATTGGATCATGGTAGGCAGGAGGAATTGGGGTAGGGACATGGACTCGGATAACAGAGGACAGGAGGGACATTGAGAGGTGCACCAAACTGACCCTGCAGGGCAGGCATCAGGGTTTGCAGCAGCACAATACACCACACAGGGCATGCGGGACGGGAGTGCAGCACAACAATCCATAGAAAGCAATAGGGAGGGGACAGGACCATGCACATGGACAACAGACAACAGAGGGGAAAGAGGCAATGGTAGCTAGCTGACCATAATGGACAGACAGGAGAGAAAGCTGCAGCATAACAGACCATAAAGGGCAGGATGGACGGATCAGGGGCATTACAATGAAACCGACAAGCCAGGAGGGAGGGAATAGGGGTCTGCACATGGAAACAGAGGGCTGGGGGCAAGGGGGCAGGGAAGGAGCAGCAAGATGACCATGGAGGTCATGCAAGATGGGCACTAGAAACAAGACACACCATGGAGAGCAACAGTGAGACTATGATGGCATACACACAGACCATGGAGGGAAGGTGGGAGGGGGTCAGGAGCAGCTAGCTGACCACACAGGGAAGGTGGGAGGGGCCATGACAGCACAGAAGACCATGCATGACAAGCGGGAGGGTTAGTGGCAGCACAATGGCTATGATGGGCAAGAAGGAGGGTGCAGGGGCATGCACAAAGGACCATGGAGGATAGAAGGGAGGGTCAGGACCTGGGCACAGACAAGAGAGTTCAGGGGAAGGGGCCTCACAACAGACCGCGCAGGGCAGGCAGGAGGAGCAGTTGCAGCACAACAGACCAGGGAGGGCAGGAGGGTGTGGCAGTAAAATGGACCATGGAGGACAGGAGGAGGGGGATAGGGGCATGGCATGTGGACAGGCAGGGTGGAGGTGGCAGGGACAGGTTACAGTCATCTGACAATGCTAGGCAGGTGGTAGGGGAGTGGCAGCTCAACAGAACACTCAGAGTAGATAGGAGTGGCAGGTCCATGGAACATGATGGTCAAAAAGGATGGAGCAGGGGCATGCACAAAGACATCTGAGGGCAGGGGGAAGGAGAATAGGGGCAGCAAGCAAAGCACAGAGGCTAAGCAGGAGGTCAATGATGGGCCATATAATTGGGCAATGGAGGGCAGGATGAGTGGACTGGTACATCATGCTAAATGCAGGGCAGTGGCAGCACATCAGACCATGCATGGCAGGAGGGAGGAGGCTAGTCCATGGATTCAGACAACAGAGGATAGGGAGGAGGTGGATGGGGCAGCAAGCTAACTGTTCATAGAAGGTGGGTATTAGGAACTTTATTGTTTTTAAAATGTGCGTCTGTGCGAACTACTTAAAATATGAACAAGTATGCAGCATAATCTCACTTTTATTCAGGAAGAAGAGGACGTTTGGGACTGTGACTCAGGGCTCACTTGGCAGAAACATCCCCTGACCCTCCACCCCCATCGCAAAATGTAATGCCCGTGAAAAGGGTAGGTGGACGCAGTGTTATATAGAACATAGTCCTGAGAGCACGATTGAAAATGAAAACTAGATATAGTATATGGTATAAACTATGCACCAAGAAGTGTGATATAAGATGAACCGGGGCGTGAAATATAATATGCAATACATTGTGCGCAATGACAGATTCATTGGAGAGCGCGAGATAGCACAGGCACTAGCACTTGCTATGTGATATGCGCCTTGGAGTGTAATATGCACAGGGCAGTGTTGTGTAACCTAAGTAGTCTCTAAAGTTGTAATATAAAATATGTGCTGGGTAGTGTAACATTGCATATGCACTGTGACAAAGATATGGATCCCAGATTGTAATATGTATGGCATAGCGCTGTGCTTTATAACATAGGCATCGAGGAAGGCACGTTAGATGGGGCAATATAACCCGTGCGAAGGCAAGTGTGGCATGACATATTCACGGGGTGGTGTTACAGTGCACATGGGCTAGAGAGTGTCATAGCATACACACTAGCTGGTGGAATACAACACAGAGGTGTGTGGCACTCGGCGGGCACTGGTGGGTGTAACACAGCATAGGGCTCAGCCAGGAGCACGATGTGACTCTCAAGTGAGGTTTGTCTCCTTTCCAGAGAGTAAAATAAAAAGTATTACACATCCGGCGGTGGATGTGCGTTTTATTAACTGTGAGGGGGTTTCTTGCATAGTTTGGTCGAATTTTTTTCGAATCCCCTTTGAATGGCTTGGTGTGCATGTGTATTAAATGTGCCCGTCAATAGCTACCCATGTTTGTATAAATAAACGACAAGGGTGTCTACTTGGAGAGTACCCACCAGCGGGGGCGCCGGGATTAGGCACGGTAGGGTGTCAGACATGTCAGAGCTTCACTAGCGGTGTGAATACATTCTACGTGGATTCATTGTATGCATAGTCGCCTTTTAATGAATATCACGCAAATCGTCATGGTGATAGGTACGTACGGTTTGTCCAGCATGTCCTAGGTGTTTCTATAAATATATATTTAAAAAAAAAAAAAAAAAACAAAGGCCGGCCCATCCCCCGGGGCCATAAGTGGCCTGAGGAGTGGGGCAACACAGCCCCACTCCCAAAGAATAACATTTTTTTAAAAAAGGCCATGACCTGGGGGTTGGGGTCCCTGGGGCCGATTAAGGCCTTGGGAGGGCCGAATTATTTTTTTCAACAAAAAAAATTAGGGTGCAGGTCCTGGGGGATGGGGTCCCCAGGGCTAATAAATTAGAAAAAGAAAGGGGGCCACACAGCCCTCCTTCTTAAAAATAAATAAAAGACCGGCATCTCGCCGGAGGCCACGCCCCCTCTTTGCAGCACTCTGCAAACGCGCCCCCTGGCCAGTTGTAAGTTGAGGAATTAATTCCCCTTCAATACTGATGGTCCCTGAGGGCCAACTAGCCCAACAGGTATCTCCAGTATGCGCCAGGGAGCTGCGTTGCAGACAGGTGTTCTGAGGCCTCGCCCCTTTTTACACCTCCATGCAACGCAGCTCTGTGGCGCTTACTGGAGGTACCTAGTGGGCTAGTTTGACCCTAGGGACCCTTAGGATTCAAGGGGACTTAATCTCTCAACTCAGAACGCCCACAGGCCCTGTGGCGCGTTTTTAAGTTGGGGAAATAATTCCCTTTCAATCCTGAGGGACCCTGGGGTCCAACTAGCCCACCAGGTGCTTCCAGTAAGCACCACTGCTCTGCATTGCAGAGAGGTGGTGCAGGCCGTGCCACTTTTTACACCTCTCTGCAACGCAGCTCTGTGGCGCTTACTGGAGGTACCTAGTGGTCTAGTTGGACCCTAGGGACCCTCAGGATTCAAGGGGACTTAATCTCCCAACTTAGAACGGCTACAGGGCGTGTTTACACAGTGGGGAAGGGAGGGGACGGGGCATGAGGTGACATGTTCAAACACGCCCTGTGGTGCGTTTTAAGAGGTAGTTTTAATCCCCTGCCCTATTATATACTAGGGGCTTACAGAGGAGGTCATGCTAATCACAGGGGGACCCCAACACATAGTGTGCCCTAGTGTATGTAGGTGTTTTCACTGTATTCTGAGTGCCTTTTAACATAGCACTGGCTCTAGGACTGGTTAGTCAGACTCAGTTACCACCAGTATCCGTCTGAAAAAGTTGAGGGTACAGGATGATTTTGCAACAAGGCTTGTTTCTGCTCTTCTGTTTGTTCTTTCTGCACGTTATACTTCTTCCTGCACTTTTCTTCGTCTTTGAGGACTTCTGTTGCTTCTTTCTGCATTTCTTTTTTTTCTTTCTGTGCGTTTTTCCTTCTTTCTTCACATGTCCTATCTCTGTAGGCATAGCTAGAAATTAGCATTTAAAAACCTTTGAAATTCACTGAAAAAAACATTGGTTTCAGGCACGTTATAGCTAGGAATTAGCATTTAAAAAACCTTAGAAATTCACTGAAAAAATCATAGGTTTGAGGGGCGTTATAGTTAGCTGGACTTTTCACTCGTACAAAACCATAGAAATTCCTCCGTTATAGTTAGTTCAGCTAACTATAACTCGCGCGCCCGCAATGCACTGCTGATGACGTCACATTTTACATCACTCATGACATGGTCAGTGACATCACTCATGACATCACTCATGACATCACTGATGACATCACTGATGACATCATCCTTGTGATAGAGTGGCAGACCTCCTCTTCCCCTAATATAACCTTTGATACACACATTCAAAAATAGAAATTAAAATTTTCAAAACAATGGACATACCAATACCAGTTACAACAATCTATTCAGTAATTGTAAGATCCACGTCCACATCCACTCATTCACCAACAGTCCTAAACAGTCACTCATACATGTACTCACTCATCATATGTACTCATACACCTATACATCCTGTTACACAACGCCACTCATCCATAAAGTTACTCACACACATAGTCACTCATGCTAATAAAGAATCAAACATCCGTTTACCTGCATATACAGTTATACACACACCACCACACTTACAGAAACTTACACATACTTAGTCTTTTTAACAATCACTTATAGAAACACATACTTATTAATACAGGAACTCTTTCAATCTCTCACTCTCACATATACTCACTTATATACACCAATAGTCACATATACTAGTTTAAAACATATGTAGTTACTCATAGAGACACTATTGAGACAGTCATTCACTCACTAACACACCCATGCACACACTCATCCACCCATACAGTCCTGCACACATGCTGTCTTCAACACATACAAACAGTGAGTCACTCATTCATGCACCTATGCACTACGTAATACCCCCTCCGAACCATACAGACATCAGACACTTATACTGATACTCAAAAAACCAACTAATAACCTATATAGACACTCATGTAGCTACTCACCAACCCATGCAGCCACTTATACACAAAGTGAGAGACTGATACATATATTTACATATTTAAACATTACTCACTAAGCCATGTATTCACTAAGATACACTTAATCAGTCAGTTATACAATCAATTTTTCAAAAACAAATCATCCATTTAGACACTTATATACCCATTTATTCTTCCATCGACCTTGAGATATACATATATAAAACATATGTAATTTTCAGAAAAACACACATTCACTGGATGATGTCATCAGTGATGTCATCAGTGATGTCATTTGAGATGTCATCAGTGATGACATGAGTGATGTCACTGACCATGTCATGAGTGATGGAATATGTGACGTCATCAGCAGTGCATTGCGGGCGCGCGAGTTATAGTTAGCTGAACTAACTATAACGGGGGAATTTCTATGGTTTTGTATGAGTGAAAAGTCCAGCTAACTATAACGCCCCTGAAACCTATGGTTTTTTCAGTGAATATATATACATATATATATATATCCATAGAAAGAGGTGCTCCAAAAATTGAAGGGCCACTCACATCGTGTTTGCTTCCTTTATTTGCAAAGATTCACAGAGCAACAGCATCACATTCACAGCAGAATGCGCCGATTCTGCCATACGCGTTTCGAGCGTTTCCTCGCCCTTGATCTCTGGCTCGGCATCTCTGGAGAGTCAAGCAGCTACAGTGACGTCGCACTAGCGATGATTAAGTAAGTCCCGCCCGCTGGGCGTGTGTACCAAGTGCTTTATGGTCTTTGTAGTATAATTGTTACCGTAGTGGAAGCCGCTACACCATCTCCTTTAGTTCATTATTAAAAAGCCATAGTAGGTTGCTGTAAGTGTGCAATGTTGGCGCCCTGTTCTTTTCCGAGTCTTTGCAACAGGACACGTTGTTCACTCGGCGCCCTGTAATCACCAGCGCACAGATCTGCTCAGTCGGCAGTGGGGCTCCTTCACGGCCAGAGCGGGCCGTTATGTATCCATAGAAAGAGGTGCTCCAAAAATTGAAGGGCCACTCACATCGTGTTTGCTTCCTTTATTTGCAAAGATTCACAGAGCAACAGCATCACATTCACAGCAGAATGCGCCGATTCTGCCATACGCGTTTCGAGCGTTTCCTCGCCCTTGATCTCTGGCTCGGCATCTCTGGAGAGTCAAGCAGCTACAGTGACGTCGCACTAGCGATGATTAAGTAAGTCCCGCCCGCTGGGCGTGTGTACCAAGTGCTTTATGGTCTTTGTAGTATAATTGTTACCGTAGTGGAAGCCGCTACACCATCTCCTTTAGTTCATTATTAAAAAGCCATAGTAGGTTGCTGTAAGTGTGCAATGTTGGCGCCCTGTTCTTTTCCGAGTCTTTGCAACAGGACACGTTGTTCACTCGGCGCCCTGTAATCACCAGCGCACAGATCTGCTCAGTCGGCAGTGGGGCTCCTTCACGGCCAGAGCGGGCCGTTATGTATCCATAGAAAGAGGTGCTCCAAAAATTGAAGGGCCACTCACATCGTGTTTGCTTCCTTTATTTGCAAAGATTCACAGAGCAACATCATCACATTCACAGCAGAATGCGCCGATTCTGCCATACGCGTTTCGAGCGTTTCCTCGCCCTTGATCTCTGGCTCGGCATCTCTGGAGAGTCAAGCAGCTACAGTGACGTCGCACTAGCGATGATTAAGTAAGTCCCGCCCGCTGGGCGTGTGTACCAAGTGCTTTATGGTTTTTGTAGTATAATTGTTACCGTAGTGGAAGCCGCTACACCATCTCCTTTAGTTCATTATTAAAAAGCCATAGTAGGTTGCTGTAAGTGTGCAATGTTGGCGCCCTGTTCTTTTCCGAGTCTTTGCAACAGGACACGTTGTTCACTCGGCGCCCTGTAATCACCAGCGCACAGATCTGCTCAGTCGGCAGTGGGGCTCCTTCACGGCCAGAGCGGGCCGTTATGTATCCATAGAAAGAGGTGCTCCAAAAATTGAAGGGCCACTCACATCGTGTTTGCTTCCTTTATTTGCAAAGATTCACAGAGCAACAGCATCACATTCACAGCAGAATGCGCCGATTCTGCCATACGCGTTTCGAGCGTTTCCTCGCCCTTGATCTCTGGCTCGGCATCTCTGGAGAGTCAAGCAGCTACAGTGACGTCGCACTAGCGATGATTAAGTAAGTCCCGCCCGCTGGGCGTGTGTACCAAGTGCTTTATGGTCTTTGTAGTATAATTGTTACCGTAGTGGAAGCCGCTACACCATCTCCTTTAGTTCATTATTAAAAAGCCATAGTAGGTTGCTGTAAGTGTGCAATGTTGGCGCCCTGTTCTTTTCCGAGTCTTTGCAACAGGACACGTTGTTCACTCGGCGCCCTGTAATCACCAGCGCACAGATCTGCTCAGTCGGCAGTGGGGCTCCTTCACGGCCAGAGCGGGCCGTTATGTATCCATAGAAAGAGGTGCTCCAAAAATTGAAGGGCCACTCACATCGTGTTTGCTTCCTTTATTTGCAAAGATTCACAGAGCAACAGCATCACATTCACAGCAGAATGCGCCGATTCTGCCATACGCGTTTCGAGCGTTTCCTCGCCCTTGATCTCTGGCTCGGCATCTCTGGAGAGTCAAGCAGCTACAGTGACGTCGCACTAGCGATGATTAAGTAAGTCCCGCCCGCTGGGCGTGTGTACCAAGTGCTTTATGGTCTTTGTAGTATAATTGTTACCGTAGTGGAAGCCGCTACACCATCTCCTTTAGTTCATTATTAAAAAGCCATAGTAGGTTGCTGTAAGTGTGCAATGTTGGCGCCCTGTTCTTTTCCGAGTCTTTGCAACAGGACACGTTGTTCACTCGGCGCCCTGTAATCACCAGCGCACAGATCTGCTCAGTCGGCAGTGGGGCTCCTTCACGGTCAGAGCGGGCCGTTATGTATCCATAGAAAGAGGTGCTCCAAAAATTGAAGGGCCACTCACATCGTGTTTGCTTCCTTTATTTGCAAAGATTCACAGAGCAACAGCATCACATTCACAGCAGAATGCGCCGATTCTGCCATACGCGTTTCGAGCGTTTCCTCGCCCTTGATCTCTGGCTCGGCATCTCTGGAGAGTCAAGCAGCTACAGTGACGTCGCACTAGCGATGATTAAGTAAGTCCCGCCCGCTGGGCGTGTGTACCAAGTGCTTTATGGTCTTTGTAGTATAATTGTTACCGTAGTGGAAGCCGCTACACCATCTCCTTTAGTTCATTATTAAAAAGCCATAGTAGGTTGCTGTAAGTGTGCAATGTTGGCGCCCTGTTCTTTTCCGAGTCTTTGCAACAGGACACGTTGTTCACTCGGCGCCCTGTAATCACCAGCGCACAGATCTGCTCAGTCGGCAGTGGGGCTCCTTCACGGCCAGAGCGGGCCGTTATGTATCCATAGAAAGAGGTGCTCTAAAAATTGAAGGGCCACTCACATCGTGTTTGCTTCCTTTATTTGCAAAGATTCACAGAGCAACAGCATCACATTCACAGCAGAATGCGCCGATTCTGCCATACGCGTTTCGAGCGTTTCCTCGCCCTTGATCTCTGGCTCGGCATCTCTGGAGAGTCAAGCAGCTACAGTGACGTCGCACTAGCGATGATTAAGTAAGTCCCGCCCGCTGGGCGTGTGTACCAAGTGCTTTATGGTCTTTGTAGTATAATTGTTACCGTAGTGGAATCCGCTACACCATCTCCTTTAGTTCATTATTAAAAAGCCATAGTAGGTTGCTGTAAGTGTGCAATGTTGGCGCCCTGTTCTTTTCCGAGTCTTTGCAACAGGACACGTTGTTCACTCGGCGCCCTGTAATCACCAGCGCACAGATCTGCTCAGTCGGCAGTGGGGCTCCTTCACGGCCAGAGCGGGCCGTTATGTATCCATAGAAAGAGGTGCTCCAAAAATTGAAGGGCCACTCACATCGTGTTTGCTTCCTTTATTTGCAAAGATTCACAGAGCAACAGCATCACATTCACAGCAGAATGCGCCGATTCTGCCATACGCGTTTCGAGCGTTTCCTCGCCCTTGATCTCTGGCTCGGCATCTCTGGAGAGTCAAGCAGCTACAGTGACGTCGCACTAGCGATGATTAAGTAAGTCCCGCCCGCTGGGCGTGTGTACCAAGTGCTTTATGGTCTTTGTAGTATAATTGTTACCGTAGTGGAAGCCGCTACACCATCTCCTTTAGTTCATTATTAAAAAGCCATAGTAGGTTGCTGTAAGTGTGAATCCTTGCAAATAAAGGAAGCAAACACGATGTGAGTGGCCCTTCAAATTTTGGAGCACCTCTTTCTATGGATACATAACGGCCCGCTCTGGCCGTGAAGGAGCCCCACTGCCGACTGAGCAGATCTGTGCGCTGGTGATTACAGGGCGCCGAGTGAACAACGTGTCCTGTTGCAAAGACTCGGAAAAGAACAGGGCGCCAACATTGCACACTTACAGCAACCTACTATGGCTTTTTAATAATGAACTAAAGGAGATGGTGTAGCGGCTTCCACTACGGCAACAATTATACTACAAAGACCATAAAGCACTTGGTACACACGCCCAGCGGGCGGGACTTACTTAATCATCGCTAGTGCGACGTCACTGTAGCTGCTTGACTCTCCAGAGATGCCGAGCCAGAGATCAAGGGCGAGGAAACGCTCGAAACGCGTATGGCAGAATCGGCGCATTCTGCTGTGAATGTGATGCTGTTGCTCTGTGAATCCTTGCAAATAAAGGAAGCAAACACGATGTGAGTGGCCCTTCAAATTTTGGAGCACCTCTTTCTATGGATACATAACGGCCCGCTCTGGCCGTGAAGGAGCCCCACTGCCGACTGAGCAGATCTGTGCGCTGGTGATTACAGGGCGCCGAGTGAACAACGTGTCCTGTTGCAAAGACTCGGAAAAGAACAGGGCGCCAACATTGCACACTTACAGCAACCTACTATGGCTTTTTAATAATGAACTAAAGGAGATGGTGTAGCGGCTTCCACTACGGCAACAATTATACTACAAAGACCATAAAGCACTTGGTACACACGCCCAGCGGGCGGGACTTACTTAATCATCGCTAGTGCGACGTCACTGTAGCTGCTTGACTCTCCAGAGATGCCGAGCCAGAGATCAAGGGCGAGGAAACGCTCGAAACGCGTATGGCAGAATCGGCGCATTCTGCTGTGAATGTGATGCTGTTGCTCTGTGAATCCTTGCAAATAAAGGAAGCAAACACGATGTGAGTGGCCCTTCAAATTTTGGAGCACCTCTTTCTATGGATACATAACGGCCCGCTCTGGCCGTGAAGGAGCCCCACTGCCGACTGAGCAGATCTGTGCGCTGGTGATTACAGGGCGCCGAGTGAACAACGTGTCCTGTTGCAAAGACTCGGAAAAGAACAGGGCGCCAACATTGCACACTTACAGCAACCTACTATGGCTTTTTAATAATGAACTAAAGGAGATGGTGTAGCGGCTTCCACTACGGCAACAATTATACTACAAAGACCATAAAGCACTTGGTACACACGCCCAGCGGGCGGGACTTACTTAATCATCGCTAGTGCGACGTCACTGTAGCTGCTTGACTCTCCAGAGATGCCGAGCCAGAGATCAAGCGCGAGGAAACGCTCGAAACGCGTATGGCAGAATCGGCGCATTCTGCTGTGAATGTGATGCTGTTGCTCTGTGAATCCTTGCAAATAAAGGAAGCAAACACGATGTGAGTGGCCCTTCAAATTTTGGAGCACCTCTTTCTATGGATACATAACGGCCCGCTCTGGCCGTGAAGGAGCCCCACTGCCGACTGAGCAGATCTGTGCGCTGGTGATTACAGGGCGCCGAGTGAACAACGTGTCCTGTTGCAAAGACTCGGAAAAGAACAGGGCGCCAACATTGCACACTTACAGCAACCTACTATGGCTTTTTAATAATGAACTAAAGGAGATGGAGTAGCGGCTTCCACTACGGCAACAATTATACTACAAAGACCATAAAGCACTTGGTACACACACCCAGCGGGCGGGACTTACTTAATCATCGCTAGTGCGACGTCACTGTAGCTGCTTGACTCTCCAGAGATGCCGAGCCAGAGATCAAGGGCGAGGAAACGCTCGAAACGCGTATGGCAGAATCGGCGCATTCTGCTGTGAATGTGATGCTGTTGCTCTGTGAATCCTTGCGAATAAAGGAAGCAAACACGATGTGAGTGGCCCTTCAAATTTTGGAGCACCTCTTTCTATGGATACATAACGGCCCGCTCTGGCCGTGAAGGAGCCCCACTGCCGACTGAGCAGATCTGTGCGCTGGTGATTACAGGGCGCCGAGTGAACAACGTGTCCTGTTGCAAAGACTCGGAAAAGAACAGGGCGCCAACATTGCACACTTACAGCAACCTACTATTGCTTTTTAATAATGAACTAAAGGAGATGGTGTAGCGGCTTCCACTACGGCAACAATTATACTACAAAGACCATAAAGCACTTGGTACACACGCCCAGCGGGCGGGACTTACTTAATCATCGCTAGTGCGACGTCACTGTAGCTGCTTGACTCTCCAGAGATGCCGAGCCAGAGATCAAGGGCGAGGAAACGCTCGAAACGCGTATGGCAGAATCGGCGCATTCTGCTGTGAATGTGATGCTGTTGCTCTGTGAATCCTTGCAAATAAAGGAAGCAAACACGATGTGAGTGGCCCTTCAAATTTTGGAGCACCTCTTTCTATGGATACATAACGGCCCGCTCTGGCCGTGAAGGAGCCCCACTGCCGACTGAGCAGATCTGTGCGCTGGTGATTACAGGGCGCCGAGTGAACAACGTGTCCTGTTGCAAAGACTCGGAAAAGAACAGGGCGCCAACATTGCACACTTACAGCAACCTACTATGGCTTTTTAATAATGAACTAAAGGAGATGGTGTAGCGGCTTCCACTACGGCAACAATTATACTACAAAGACCATAAAGCACTTGGTACACACGCCCAGCGGGCGGGACTTACTTAATCATCGCTAGTGCGACGTCACTGTAGCTGCTTGACTCTCCAGAGATGCCGAGCCAGAGATCAAGGGCGAGGAAACGCTCGAAACGCGTATGGCAGAATCGGCGCATTCTGCTGTGAATGTGATGCTGTTGCTCTGTGAATCCTTGCAAATAAAGGAAGCAAACACGATGTGAGTGGCCCTTCAAATTTTGGAGCACCTCTTTCTATATATATATATATATATATATATATATATATATATATATATATATATATATATATATATATATATATATATGAAAATGTGCTCGGTCTCCCAAAACTTCCACTTCCACTGCGGCGATGAGAGAGACCCGGACTCCAAGATACGTGGCAAAGTAGGTTGTTTTTATTGTTTCAAGCCGTTTCTGACGCGTTTCGAGCACCTCCGTGCCCTTGTCCACATACGGAAAACCTTTAGTCCCCTTTCACTTTTATATTTTTATATTTTCGAATGCCACCTCCCCATCCATGTGATGCATCATGTGATGCCATTCGAAATCCATAGACATGGAAAACATTCATACTTATGTGTACTTTCAGTATTTCTATTTCCACAACAATCAAAGTACTTCATGTAAATAAAGTTCATCATGTGGACACATATAATACAATGGATATATAAATAAATAAATAAATATATAAATATTTGTCTCTACATATATCAAAGACATGTATAAAAAATTGTTAACCCACAATCTTTGTGTTACATATTATATCTGCTTAAATGCATTACTTTGTATAATAAAATCAGATGTGCTAAAATCCAATAAAATTATTATATAAGAAAGACTTGGCCTTTTAGTATTGTGTTGAACACCAGGATAATGCATATGGATATATATTGCCCATTTCATTTTAATATGTCCTATTTATATAACTGCGTTAATGCATGTTTAACATATTCCAAAAATATATCCCGGATTGGCCAATGCCACAAGATGAAACTATTTTAGCTATGACAAGAAACTAGGTTTTTACAATAATTGTTGCTTCATTCCAAGAAGATATATATGTGCACAGAATAATAAAGTAAAACAAAAAATGGAAGGTGCACCAGTCAGTAGAAGTCCAAAACAAATCGATATCTTTAGTTATCTCCTTTATTTTTCATACGGAAACTCAGCCAACGCGTTTCGTTCCACACTGGAACTTCTTCAAGGCTGCAATTAATTGACCTGACAACATAGAAAAACATTTATAATCTATGGACAACAAACATATATAACTTAAGACAACACTGTCATAATACAAACAATTTTACCAATGTATTTTAAAAACTTTCACAAACACAGGAATCGAACAAAGACATAAAAACCAATCATAAGGGATATTAAACATGTATAAATACAATCTGAGACAATGAGCAAATGAAACATAAATGACAAGACAAAACAAAATTATTTGAATAGTACATCTGAACAGCGTTGTAAGCCACAGTGTTACCATATTTCTATGGATAGGATATGATTATGGATTTCATTAATTTTCTAGTCCTAAATAATCAATTTCACCAGCACATTGAGAATATACGGACCTATGGCAAGAAAGGTCCATAGTATCTTGTGGTGTTAATACAAGATACAAGTTAATAGCGACAACACAGAAGATCAGGTGGGAGTACGGAATAGGACACAAATAGTGGAACGAAAAAAAAGGGAAATCCAAAACTCACCAAACGTAAGTCTTTGGACCAAACGAACAAGGCAATGTAATGTGTCTTAATTTCACCTTCATCAATAAAGTTCAAAGCAAGACAAGTAATCTGGTAAAAAGATAAATACAAATATATAAATATATTTAAATTTTTTAAAAAGCAACTCTAAAAATTGCTATATACCGTAACTCCAAAGCAAAAGAGCTCCAAACAGATATCTGACCACTATTCCTAAACTAGTAGATGGCCTATATAGATCCAATGTTAATAAACTCTCATGGTAAGTACAACAATGTCGAAATATTCAAACTAGTAACCATCTAAATGTGATTGATGTTCAGAGGCATGTTCTTCATGAGAAGAATGGATGGTAATTGATGATAATACAACACATAACATATAGTAAGATGCTCTAAATAGATGTACAGAGGCATGTTCCTCATAAGAAAAATGGATGGTAATTAATAAAAAAACGACACTTACCCTCCAAAATAGCGATGTATAACATATAGTAAGGTGCTCTAGGGTTGTCAGCGCTATAAGCATGAATTTAACTTGCGCTTCCACACAACGAACCAAAATTAGATGGGTTCCAATGATCTGAAGGGTATTAAATAAACACATAACCCACTAAGTATGGAGGTGACCTCCAGTAATACATAGCAACAAACATGAATACAACAATTATATGGGCGTATAGTATCGAAACGTAAAAAAGACATAGCTAGATCACTAGTTTTATTGAATACGTATCTTAAGAGAATAACGCCGATATACGTATGAAAAGTCGACGTAGGACAATATACGGCTATGCATATGGTAATATAACCACGAATTGGTACTGATTGTACCGCATCAATATTATGTTAAATGAGGAACACCCATTACAAATAAAACTGCATCCATTGTTAGAAACCGGCAGAATAATTAAATAGTCCGAGGCGGACAAACAAACAATTTAAACCTGCTGTGGGCAGCATCGCAGTCTAATGTCAAGTCCAAACAGTATCAAGCACAGATATTCGCTATAATTAACAATAAAACTTTTTCATAGTGTAACTCTCATTGGTATGAGCGACCACAAGCATCTAACAAACGATTATCAGCATATAGTAATAAAAAAGTAGGTAAACAGTAAGAGCACGAATACTGCGAACCTTAAGTAAGGACTCGTTGTGGATAGTACAGTATACGGTAATAATATAAAAAGTGAATAACCACCAAAGCACTAAGAAAACATACCTAGGAAGTCCCATAATACGAAAGGCAAACGTGTACTGCCAATCGATCCCAGGTGAAACTCTAACATTTTTAAAAACTTTCCGAAAATGCGCGCGAATCGAAAACACAGGTCACGTGATAACATGACCTCGAAGCCAGCAAAAATAGGAAAGAGAAAGAGGACAGCAACTATAGTCGCCATGATTGAAAAGTATAGACCACCTACCAAGTCTGTGTTGGTCAAATTATGAGAGGCTTATGGATATATCCAACGTCACTTTTTGTGCAAGAGAGGTGTAATTGAAAAAAAAATTATTATACGCAATGAACATAAGAGAATACAAGAGTACCGCGTAACCTGTAATCGGTATTTGCACAACGTGCACGTCACCCGCGTGATTTGGCAATCCCACATCGCGAGTTTGAATATAAAAAGAACGCGTAAAGTGGGAACAGTCATTTGATCGTCCAAGGACAAATATATATTAGATGAAAAAGGATGTCAGAACACATGATCTATCTATTTTGTCATGATAGCGAAAGTGAGTTAAACTAAGTGCAAAGCACACGAATTAAGAGAGCCCTACTTCCTCATTTTATATAGATGGAGAAGAGCTATATCATAAAGGCTGTAACTCAAGGAGTAAAACACCTATGCTATATATACACAATATATCCATGTAGCACAGCAAAAGCAATCGGTATTAGTTACAGGTACATGTTACAACAGAGAAAGGTATGCAAATAAGGATAATATGTATTACAGGAAAAAGTGCATCTCTGAATCAGAATTATGGCCTAGTGTGGTAGCCCGAAGGCGACATATCCATTTAGATTCTAGTTTCCTGAGTAGTAAAGCCCGGTTGGAACTTCTCTTCCCTGGAGGGACATGATCAATACCATGAAACCAGAAATTATTATTGCCAATATGTTTGTTGTTATAGTGGTCCGTGATGGGGTATCTGGTATCTCTGTTTAGAATAGCTCTTCTGTGTTCCTGTATGCGTATTTTTAAGCACCTTGTAGTGCTTCCTACATAGATAGTGTTACATTCACATCCAAGGACGTATACTACATGAGTGGTATTGCAATTCATAAAGTAGTTCAAATGATAGGTACGAGGATTATTATAGGAAAAAGATTTGATTTTGTTTTTTCCATTGCTACAGATATTGCATGTCCCACAGGTAAAAAAACCCCTGGGTTTTTTAGCAAGCCAATTTGTAGAACTTTGGGGAGTTACAATATAGCTGGGACAAAGCTGTTTTCTTAAGGATGTGCCTCTCCTATATGTAATTGCTGGCTTAGTGGTGATACAGTCCTTAAGTCCTGAGATGGAAGTGAGAAGGTGCCAGTTTTTGCGTAGAGCATTAAAAATGCTACTGCTATGAGTTGTGTATTGTGTAATAAACCTAAGTTTCTTTTCGTTTTGGTGGTTGACTCGTTCAGTTGTTTTATTAGCTAATGTGGAGATCCTATTTGTACATATGATTCTCTCTTCTGCCTTGTTTAGTATTGAATCATTGTAGCCTCTATTTTCAAATCGTTTCTTAGTTTTCTTGATGTTAGAAAGAAAAATATCCTCTGTACTGCAATTCCTTCTAATGCGAATCATTTCGCCAAACGGGATATTATTAATGACTGACTTAGCATGGGCACTGGAGGCATGCAGGACAGCATTGCATGCCGTCTCCTTTCTGTACAACTGGCTCTGTATTTCCCCATCCTCAATAAAGAAATTGATGTCAAGGAAATTGATATTATCTTTATGAAATGACATTGTCAGTCTGACATTAAAGGCATTATCATTAAGGTACTCAAAATATTGCTGTAAGCTCTCCACAGACCCTGACCAAAGGCAAATGATGTCGTCGATGTACCTCCCCCAAAAGACGATAAATTCAGTCCAGGGGGAGGCACCACGGGCCCAGGCGTGCTCCTTCTCGTACCACCCCATGAAGAGGCATGCGTACGAGGGAGCAAACCCGGAACCCATCGCTACGCCCTTGATCTGTTGGTACCAATGGTCATCATGTAAAAAAAAGTTATTCATGAGTATCATTTCCACCATTTCCACAATCATTTCATTATATTCATAATGCTCTGCACCGTCTCTATCAAGGAAGGAGCGCATGGCCATCATGCCGAAGTGTTTGTCAATACATGTGTACAAGTTGACAACGTCGAAGGTCACAAATAAAAGTTCATCCGACCACTGAAAGTCTCTAAACTTCACCAGAATGTCTTTACTGTCCTTAATGTATGAAGGAAGGTCAAGGACGAATTTCTTTAATTTAAAGTCTACAAATTTGGAAAGGTTCTCAGTGGATGATCCCACCCCCGAGATGATAGGTCTGCCTGGTGGGAATACCCCCCCTTTATGTATTTTTGGCAAGACATAAATACAGGGATAAGATGGACAATTGACTAGCAGATATCTATATTCTTCTTCAGAAATGAGGCAGGTATCTCTCCACTCATTAAGTCTGCCATTAATCATTATAATCAATGCAGGGATGGGATTGTGTGCAATAGATCTATAACAGGAAGTGTCACCCAACTGCCGATTTATTTCGTTCAGATAGTCCAAACGATTCATCACGACTATATTGCCGCCCTTATCGGCCTCCCGTATTACAATATTAGTATCCTCTTTGAGGCGTTGTAGGGCCAGTCTTTCAGATTGTGAGAGGTTCTGAATTGGTTTAGGCTTATATTTATTGATATTTTCCAAGGTATATAGTTCCTCAGATATGTTTTTATGGAAAACATCAATATTGGAATTATAACCAAAGGAGGGTGTAAATTTGGATTTAGGGCGAAGGCCACTTTCTACATGGCCGTCTTGTCTGATGTCAAAATCATTGAGAAGAGTGGGCATGTCATAAACATCATCATCACAGATTGAGAGGAGGCACTGGATATTTCGAACCTCAGCAATTGTGTGAGTACTCGGTTCACTAATAGGAATAGCCTTTGGTTCTTCAGGTGTTTTATTGGAGAAGAAATCATGCAGTTTTAATGTCCTGATAAATTTGTATAAATCCACATGTGCATTGACCAGGTCACCACTTTGAGTTGGACAAAAATTTAAACCTTTACTTAATACGGTTATCTCTTCTTCATCCAATACTTTATTTGAAAGATTGATAATTTTCAAGTGACAATCATCATCAACATTAGCAAAAGGCAAATCATTATTCAGCATTACTTGATGTTTGTCTTTTTGGTTCTGCCCACTGAATCCGGTTTTCCGGTTGTAGTTTTGGAATTTGCCTGTTTTCCTCCTCCCTCCCCGTCTGGTTTTTGTTCTTCCCTTTTTTGTTGCAATCTGTTCGAAATGCGTAATTTGGCCAGTTCTTTCTGGAACGGAGTGGCACCTTCTCCTAAAGGGACATCATTGGTCATAGATGATGATGCCGTACTTCCCTGTGATGACACTGATAAATTACTTGTGGAACTAATGTCATCGCTTTCTCCCTTTTCCTCTCTATATCTCTTCTTATCCTCCCACCCCTGTACGTTATCAAATTTCTTATGGAAAGTGTAGATTCTTCCATCACGATAATCTTTATCGTCTCTCTTAATTTTCCTTAATTTCTTATCTTTCAAATAGATCTGGTGATTGTCTATAATTTGTTTGAGGATAGCATAGTTTTTCTCTATTAGGTCCTTCTCTTCCATCTCACTAATCAATTTTTCAATTACACTAATCTCTTCCTGAAGTTTCTCCCCCTTTTCCATTGCGTGTTTAACTAAGATTTTCATCATGATTTGAGATGCTCCTTCCAAATTACACTCCCATTCTTTCAGAAGAGCATCACTTAGGTCTTCGAAGGTGGGGAAGATTAGAATACGTAAGCCCCTTGGAACCTTGCCATTTTCCATATACTGATTAAGGGTAACCCCGTCCCACCACCGGCTTAATTCTTGTTTTTTCAAGCGTTACAATCGTATGAATAATGTTTTTAAGCTGTTTTTTGTGTAGATTCTTGACTGGTTTTGTCTTTAGAGGTCCCTGTACCAAAAAGATTATGCGCCATTTCTTCCCGGCCATCATCAAATTTTGACATATTGAACAAGTTGATTTTATACAATTCGCGGGATACGTGCACAAACAGTCAACAGAAAATGGTTAAACAAGATAGGAACTACGACTGACTACTAGTTTGGCACTTAATATCCCAAAGTCTCTCATTAAGTATTTAGATCCTGTGCACAATGCTTCCGGGGTGTGTCGTAGAACAACCCCACTGGCAAGCAGTTACAGATAAGATAAACAAAAAATGGAAGGTGCACCAGTCAGTAGAAGTCCAAAACAAATCGATATCTTTAGTTATCTCCTTTATTTTTCATACGGAAACTCAGCCAACGCGTTTCGTTCCACACTGGAACTTCTTCAAGGCTGCAATTAATTGACATGACAACATAGAAAAACATTTATAATCTATGGACAACAAACATATATAACTTAAGACAACACTGTCATAATACAAACAATTTTACCAATGTATTTTAAAAACTTTCACAAACACAGGAATCGAACAAAGACATAAAAACCAATCATAAGGGATATTAAACATGTATAAATACAATCTGAGACAATGAGCAAATGAAACATAAATGACAAGACAAAACAAAATTATTTGAATAGTACATCTGAACAGCGTTGTAAGCCACAGTGTTACCATATTTCTATGGATAGGATATGATTATGGATTTCATTAATTTTCTAGTCCTAAATAATCAATTTCACCAGCACATTGAGAATATACGGACCTATGGCAAGAAAGGTCCATAGTATCTTGTGGTGTTAATACAAGATACAAGTTAATAGCGACAACACAGAAGATCAGGTGGGAGTACGGAATAGGACACAAATAGTGGAACGAAAAAAAAGGAAATCCAAAACTCACCAAACGTAAGTCTTTGGACCAAACGAACAAGGCAATGTAATGTGTCTTAATTTCACCTTCATCAATAAAGTTCAAAGCAAGACAAGTAATCTGGTAAAAAGATAAATACAAATATATAAATATATTTAAATTTTTTAAAAAGCAACTCTAAAAATTGCTATATACCGTAACTCCAAAGCAAAAGAGCTCCAAACAGATATCTGACCACTATTCCTAAACTAGTAGATGGCCTATATAGATCCAATGTTAATAAACTCTCATGGTAAGTACAACAATGTCGAAATATTCAAACTAGTAACCATCTAAATGTGATTGATGTTCAGAGGCATGTTCTTCATGAGAAGAATGGATGGTAATTGATGATAATACAACACATAACATATAGTAAGATGCTCTAAATAGATGTACAGAGGCATGTTCCTCATAAGAAAAATGGATGGTAATTAATAAAAAAACGACACTTACCCTCCAAAATAGCGATGTATAACATATAGTAAGGTGCTCTAGGGTTGTCAGCGCTATAAGCATGAATTTAACTTGCGCTTCCACACAACGAACCAAAATTAGATGGGTTCCAATGATCTGAAGGGTATTAAATAAACACATAACCCACTAAGTATGGAGGTGACCTCCAGTAATACATAGCAACAAACATGAATACAACAATTATATGGGCGTATAGTATCGAAACGTAAAAAAGACATAGCTAGATCACTAGTTTTATTGAATACGTATCTTAAGAGAATAACGCCGATATACGTATGAAAAGTCGACGTAGGACAATATACGGCTATGCATATGGTAATATAACCACGAATTGGTACTGATTGTACCGCATCAATATTATGTTAAATGAGGAACACCCATTACAAATAAAACTGCATCCATTGTTAGAAACCGGCAGAATAATTAAATAGTCCGAGGCGGACAAACAAACAATTTAAACCTGCTGTGGGCAGCATCGCAGTCTAATGTCAAGTCCAAACAGTATCAAGCACAGATATTCGCTATAATTAACAATAAAACTTTTTCATAGTGTAACTCTCATTGGTATGAGCGACCACAAGCATCTAACAAACGATTATCAGCATATAGTAATAAAAAAGTAGGTAAACAGTAAGAGCACGAATACTGCGAACCTTAAGTAAGGACTCGTTGTGGATAGTACAGTATACGGTAATAATATAAAAAGTGAATAACCACCAAAGCACTAAGAAAACATACCTAGGAAGTCCCATAATACGAAAGGCAAACGTGTACTGCCAATCGATCCCAGGTGAAACTCTAACATTTTTAAAAACTTTCCGAAAATGCGCGCGAATCGAAAACACAGGTCACGTGATAACATGACCTCGAAGCCAGCAAAAATAGGAAAGAGAAAGAGGACAGCAACTATAGTCGCCATGATTGAAAAGTATAGACCACCTACCAAGTCTGTGTTGGTCAAATTATGAGAGGCTTATGGATATATCCAACGTCACTTTTTGTGCAAGAGAGGTGTAATTGAAAAAAAAATTATTATACGCAATGAACATAAGAGAATACAAGAGTACCGCGTAACCTGTAATCGGTATTTGCACAACGTGCACGTCACCCGCGTGATTTGGCAATCCCACATCGCGAGTTTGAATATAAAAAGAACGCGTAAAGTGGGAACAGTCATTTGATCGTCCAAGGACAAATATATATTAGATGAAAAAGGATGTCAGAACACATGATCTATCTATTTTGTCATGATAGCGAAAGTGAGTTAAACTAAGTGCAAAGCACACGAATTAAGAGAGCCCTACTTCCTCATTTTATATAGATGGAGAAGAGCTATATCATAAAGGCTGTAACTCAAGGAGTAAAACACCTATGCTATATATACACAATATATCCATGTAGCACAGCAAAAGCAATCGGTATTAGTTACAGGTACATGTTACAACAGAGAAAGGTATGCAAATAAGGATAATATGTATTACAGGAAAAAGTGCATCTCTGAATCAGAATTATGGCCTAGTGTGGTAGCCCGAAGGCGACATATCCATTTAGATTCTAGTTTCCTGAGTAGTAAAGCCCGGTTGGAACTTCTCTTCCCTGGAGGGACATGATCAATACCATGAAACCAGAAATTATTATTGCCAATATGTTTGTTGTTATAGTGGTCCGTGATGGGGTATCTGGTATCTCTGTTTAGAATAGCTCTTCTGTGTTCCTGTATGCGTATTTTTAAGCACCTTGTAGTGCTTCCTACATAGATAGTGTTACATTCACATCCAAGGACGTATACTACATGAGTGGTATTGCAATTCATAAAGTAGTTCAAATGATAGGTACGAGGATTATTATAGGAAAAAGATTTGATTTTGTTTTTTCCATTGCTACAGATATTGCATGTCCCACAGGTAAAAAAAACCCTGGGTTTTTTAGCAAGCCAATTTGTAGAACTTTGGGGAGTTACAATATAGCTGGGACAAAGCTGTTTTCTTAAGGATGTGCCTCTCCTATATGTAATTGCTGGCTTAGTGGTGATACAGTCCTTAAGTCCTGAGATGGAAGTGAGAAGGTGCCAGTTTTTGCGTAGAGCATTAAAAATGCTACTGCTATGAGTTGTGTATTGTGTAATAAACCTAAGTTTCTTTTCGTTTTGGTGGTTGACTCGTTCAGTTGTTTTATTAGCTAATGTGGAGATCCTATTTGTACATATGATTCTCTCTTCTGCCTTGTTTAGTATTGAATCATTGTAGCCTCTATTTTCAAATCGTTTCTTAGTTTTCTTGATGTTAGAAAGAAAAATATCCTCTGTACTGCAATTCCTTCTAATGCGAATCATTTCGCCAAACGGGATATTATTAATGACTGACTTAGCATGGGCACTGGAGGCATGCAGGACAGCATTGCATGCCGTCTCCTTTCTGTACAACTGGCTCTGTATTTCCCCATCCTCAATAAAGAAATTGATGTCAAGGAAATTGATATTATCTTTATGAAATGACATTGTCAGTCTGACATTAAAGGCATTATCATTAAGGTACTCAAAATATTGCTGTAAGCTCTCCACAGACCCTGACCAAAGGCAAATGATGTCGTCGATGTACCTCCCCCAAAAGACGATAAATTCAGTCCAGGGGGAGGCACCACGGGCCCAGGCGTGCTCCTTCTCATACCACCCCATGAAGAGGCATGCGTACGAGGGAGCAAACCCGGAACCCATCGCTAAGCCCTTGATCTGTTGGTACCAATGGTCATCATGTAAAAAAAAGTTATTCATGAGTATCATTTCCACCATTTCCACAATCATTTCATTATATTCATAATGCTCTGCACCGTCTCTATCAAGGAAGGAGCGCATGGCCATCATGCCGAAGTGTTTGTCAATACATGTGTACAAGTTGACAACGTCGAAGGTCACAAATAAAAGTTCATCCGACCACTGAAAGTCTCTAAACTTCACCAGAATGTCTTTACTGTCCTTAATGTATGAAGGAAGGTCAAGGACGAATTTCTTTAATTTAAAGTCTACAAATTTGGAAAGGTTCTCAGTGGATGATCCCACCCCCGAGATGATAGGTCTGCCTGGTGGGAATACCCCCCCTTTATGTATTTTTGGCAAGACATAAATACAGGGATAAGATGGACAATTGACTAGCAGATATCTATATTCTTCTTCAGAAATGAGGCAGGTATCTCTCCACTCATTAAGTCTGCCATTAATCATTATAATCAATGCAGGGATGGGATTGTGTGCAATAGATCTATAACAGGAAGTGTCACCCAACTGCCGATTTATTTCATTCAGATAGTCCAAACGATTCATCACGACTATATTGCCGCCCTTATCGGCCTCCCGTATTACAATATTAGTATCCTCTTTGAGGCGTTGTAGGGCCAGTCTTTCAGATTGTGAGAGGTTCTGAATTGGTTTAGGCTTATATTTATTGATATTTTCCAAGGTATATAGTTCCTCAGATATGTTTTTATGGAAAACATCAATATTGGAATTATAACCAAAGGAGGGTGTAAATTTGGATTTAGGGCGAAGGCCACTTTCTACATGGTCGTCTTGTCTGATGTCAAAATCATTGAGAAGAGTGGGCATGTCATAAACATCATCATCACAGATTGAGAGGAGGCACTGGATATTTCGAACCTCAGCAATTGTGTGAGTACTCGGTTCACTAATAGGAATAGCCTTTGGTTCTTCAGGTGTTTTATTGGAGAAGAAATCATGCAGTTTTAATGTCCTGATAAATTTGTATAAATCCACATGTGCATTGACCAGGTCACCACTTTGAGTTGGACAAAAATTTAAACCTTTACTTAATACGGTTATCTCTTCTTCATCCAATACTTTATTTGAAAGATTGATAATTTTCAAGTGACAATCATCATCAACATTAGCAAAAGGCAAATCATTATTCAGCATTACTTGATGTTTGTCTTTTTGGTTCTGCCCACTGAATCCGGTTTTCCGGTTGTAGTTTTGGAATTTGCCTGTTTTCCTCCTCCCCCCCCGTCTGGTTTTTGTTCTTCCCTTTTTTGTTGCAATCTGTTCGAAATGCGTAATTTGGCCAGTTCTTTCTGGAACGGAGTGGCACCTTCTCCTAAAGGGACATCATTGGTCATAGATGATGATGCCGTACTTCCCTGTGATGACACTGATAAATTACTTGTGGAACTAATGTCATCGCTTTCTCCCTTTTCCTCTCTATATCTCTTCTTATCCTCCCACCCCTGTACGTTATCAAATTTCTTATGGAAAGTGTAGATTCTTCCATCACGATAATCTTTATCGTCTCTCTTAATTTTCCTTAATTTCTTATCTTTCAAATAGATCTGGTGATTGTCTATAATTTGTTTGAGGATAGCATAGTTTTTCTCTATTAGGTCCTTCTCTTCCATCTCACTAATCAATTTTTCAATTACACTAATCTCTTCCTGAAGTTTCTCCCCCTTTTCCATTGCGTGTTTAACTAAGATTTTCATCATGATTTGAGATGCTCCTTCCAAATTACACTCCCATTCTTTCAGAAGAGCATCACTTAGGTCTTCGAAGGTGGGGAAGATTAGAATACGTAAGCCCCTTGGAACCTTGCCATTTTCCATATACTGATTAAGGGTAACCCCGTCCCACCACCGGCTTAATTCTTGTTTTTTCAAGCGTTACAATCGTATGAATAATGTTTTTAAGCTGTTTTTTTGTGTAGATTCTTGACTGGTTTTGTCTTTAGAGGTCCCTGTACCAAAAAGATTATGCGCCATTTCTTCCCGGCCATCATCAAATTTTGACATATTGAACAAGTTGATTTTATACAATTCGCGGGATACGTGCACAAACAGTCAACAGAAAATGGTTAAACAAGATAGGAACTACGACTGACTACTAGTTTGGCACTTAATATCCCAAAGTCTCTCATTAAGTATTTAGATCCTGTGCACAATGCTTCCGGGGTGTGTCGTAGAACAACCCCACTGGCAAGCAGTTACAGATAAGATAAACAAAAAATGGAAGGTGCACCAGTCAGTAGAAGTCCAAAACAAATCGATATCTTTAGTTATCTCCTTTATTTTTCATACGGAAACTCAGCCAACGCGTTTCGTTCCACACTGGAACTTCTTCAAGGCTGCAATTAATTGACATGACAACATAGAAAAACATTTATAATCTATGGACAACAAACATATATAACTTAAGACAACACTGTCATAATACAAACAATTTTACCAATGTATTTTAAAAACTTTCACAAACACAGGAATCGAACAAAGACATAAAAACCAATCATAAGGGATATTAAACATGTATAAATACAATCTGAGACAATGAGCAAATGAAACATAAATGACAAGACAAAACAAAATTATTTGAATAGTACATCTGAACAGCGTTGTAAGCCACAGTGTTACCATATTTCTATGGATAGGATATGATTATGGATTTCATTAATTTTCTAGTCCTAAATAATCAATTTCACCAGCACATTGAGAATATACGGACCTATGGCAAGAAAGGTCCATAGTATCTTGTGGTGTTAATACAAGATACAAGTTAATAGCGACAACACAGAAGATCAGGTGGGAGTACGGAATAGGACACAAATAGTGGAACGAAAAAAAAGGAAATCCAAAACTCACCAAACGTAAGTCTTTGGACCAAACGAACAAGGCAATGTAATGTGTCTTAATTTCACCTTCATCAATAAAGTTCAAAGCAAGACAAGTAATCTGGTAAAAAGATAAATACAAATATATAAATATATTTAAATTTTTTAAAAAGCAACTCTAAAAATTGCTATATACCGTAACTCCAAAGCAAAAGAGCTCCAAACAGATATCTGACCACTATTCCTAAACTAGTAGATGGCCTATATAGATCCAATGTTAATAAACTCTCATGGTAAGTACAACAATGTCGAAATATTCAAACTAGTAACCATCTAAATGTGATTGATGTTCAGAGGCATGTTCTTCATGAGAAGAATGGATGGTAATTGATGATAATACAACACATAACATATAGTAAGATGCTCTAAATAGATGTACAGAGGCATGTTCCTCATAAGAAAAATGGATGGTAATTAATAAAAAAACGACACTTACCCTCCAAAATAGCGATGTATAACATATAGTAAGGTGCTCTAGGGTTGTCAGCGCTATAAGCATGAATTTAACTTGCGCTTCCACACAACGAACCAAAATTAGATGGGTTCCAATGATCTGAAGGGTATTAAATAAACACATAACCCACAAAGTATGGAGGTGACCTCCAGTAATACATAGCAACAAACATGAATACAACAATTATATGGGCGTATAGTATCGAAACGTAAAAAAGACATAGCTAGATCACTAGTTTTATTGAATACGTATCTTAAGAGAATAACGCCGATATACGTATGAAAAGTCGACGTAGGACAATATACGGCTATGCATATGGTAATATAACCACGAATTGGTACTGATTGTACCGCATCAATATTATGTTAAATGAGGAACACCCATTACAAATAAAACTGCATCCATTGTTAGAAACCGGCAGAATAATTAAATAGTCCGAGGCGGACAAACAAACAATTTAAACCTGCTGTGGGCAGCATCGCAGTCTAATGTCAAGTCCAAACAGTATCAAGCACAGATATTCGCTATAATTAACAATAAAACTTTTTCATAGTGTAACTCTCATTGGTATGAGCGACCACAAGCATCTAACAAACGATTATCAGCATATAGTAATAAAAAAGTAGGTAAACAGTAAGAGCACGAATACTGCGAACCTTAAGTAAGGACTCGTTGTGGATAGTACAGTATACGGTAATAATATAAAAAGTGAATGACCACCAAAGCACTAAGAAAACATACCTAGGAAGTCCCATAATACAAAAGGCAAACGTGTACTGCCAATCGATCCCAGGTGAAACTCTAACATTTTTAAAAACTTTCCGAAAATGCACGCGAATCGAAAACACAGGTCACGTGATAACATGACCTCGAAGCCAGCAAAAATAGGAAAGAGAAAGAGGACAGCAACTATAGTCGCCATGATTGAAAAGTATAGACCACCTACCAAGTCTGTGTTGGTCAAATTATGAGAGGCTTATGGATATATCCAACGTCACTTTTTGTGCAAGAGAGGTGTAATTGAAAAAAAAATTATTATACGCAATGAACATAAGAGAATACAAGAGTACCGCGTAACCTGTAATCGGTATTTGCACAACGTGCACGTCACCCGCGTGATTTGGCAATCCCACATCGCGAGTTTGAATATAAAAAGAACGCGTAAAGTGGGAACAGTCATTTGATCGTCCAAGGACAAATATATATTAGATGAAAAAGGATGTCAGAACACATGATCTATCTATTTTGTCACGATAGCGAAAGTGAGTTAAACTAAGTGCAAAGCACACGAATTAAGAGAGCCCTACTTCCTCATTTTATATAGATGGAGAAGAGCTATATCATAAAGGCTGTAACTCAAGGAGTAAAACACCTATGCTATATATACACAATATATCCATGTAGCACAGCAAAAGCAATCGGTATTAGTTACAGGTACATGTTACAACAGAGAAAGGTATGCAAATAAGGATAATATGTATTACAGGAAAAAGTGCATCTCTGAATCAGAATTATGGCCTAGTGTGGTAGCCCGAAGGCGACATATCCATTTAGATTCTAGTTTCCTGAGTAGTAAAGCCCGGTTGGAACTTCTCTTCCCTGGAGGGACATGATCAATACCATGAAACCAGAAATTATTATTGCCAATATGTTTGTTGTTATAGTGGTCCGTGATGGGGTATCTGGTATCTCTGTTTAGAATAGCTCTTCTGTGTTCCTGTATGCGTATTTTTAAGCACCTTGTAGTGCTTCCTACATAGATAGTGTTACATTCACATCCAAGGACGTATACTACATGAGTGGTATTGCAATTCATAAAGTAGTTCAAATGATAGGTACGAGGATTATTATAGGAAAAAGATTTGATTTTGTTTTTTCCATTGCTACAGATATTGCATGTCCCACAGGTAAAAAAAACCCTGGGTTTTTTAGCAAGCCAATTTGTAGAACTTTGGGGAGTTACAATATAGCTGGGACAAAGCTGTTTTCTTAAGGATGTGCCTCTCCTATATGTAATTGCTGGCTTAGTGGTGATACAGTCCTTAAGTCCTGAGATGGAAGTGAGAAGGTGCCAGTTTTTGCGTAGAGCATTAAAAATGCTACTGCTATGAGTTGTGTATTGTGTAATAAACCTAAGTTTCTTTTCGTTTTGGTGGTTGACTCGTTCAGTTGTTTTATTAGCTAATGTGGAGATCCTATTTGTACATATGATTCTCTCTTCTGCCTTGTTTAGTATTGAATCATTGTAGCCTCTATTTTCAAATCGTTTCTTAGTTTTCTTGATGTTAGAAAGAAAAATATCCTCTGTACTGCAATTCCTTCTAATGCGAATCATTTCGCCAAACGGGATATTATTAATGACTGACTTAGCATGGGCACTGGAGGCATGCAGGACAGCATTGCATGCCGTCTCCTTTCTGTACAACTGGCTCTGTATTTCCCCATCCTCAATAAAGAAATTGATGTCAAGGAAATTGATATTATCTTTATGAAATGACATTGTCAGTCTGACATTAAAGGCATTATCATTAAGGTACTCAAAATATTGCTGTAAGCTCTCCACAGACCCTGACCAAAGGCAAATGATGTCGTCGATGTACCTCCCCCAAAAGACGATAAATTCAGTCCAGGGGGAGGCACCACGGGCCCAGGCGTGCTCCTTCTCGTACCACCCCATGAAGAGGCAGGCGTACGAGGGAGCAAACCCGGAACCCATCGCTACGCCCTTGATCTGTTGGTACCAATGGTCATCATGTAAAAAAAAGTTATTCATATTACAATAATTGTTGCTTCATTCCAAGAAGATATATATGTGCACAGAATAATAAAGTGCAAATGCCATGTGCAAAAAAATGTCTGGTTGATGCTCAGTACAAACGAAGGGACAGCCGTCCCTAATGATTTGTTTAAAGTGATTGTGCCTATAATTTATAGTACATGTGTCTATGGATTCATTCTTTTAAAGTGATAAAATTATTCGAATAAAATAGGAGTGAAAGTGTAGATAAAAAAATCTATATAGATATAGCTGCCTGAAGTTAGTTCTGCAATGAAGGGAAAAGAATGTAACAACACTTATAATATCATCTTAAGTGAATATAAATCCCTTCAGCCTATAATGTGCTCTGCACAATGATGTAGCTATCTAAAAAAAACTATTGTGGTATAAAAACCGAAAAAAGTGCTGAAGGAAAATATTGATTACAAGAAATTGTGGAGATCCTCAGTATTATTCAAACCTCTTGGAGCTTTACAGTCTAGTTCAAGAATCATACGTGATTCTAATTGGCGCAGGAGCTTCTCCCTGTTGCCTCCCCTTAACAAAGGTGGTACTGCTGAGATTACGTAGTACCTAAGGCAATTCAAGTTGTTGTCGTGGCATGCCTTGAAATGTCTGGCAACTGGGTATGCTGTGTCGTTATTGACAATAGCTCTGAGGTGTTGTAGAATTCTGACATGCACCTGCAGCTTGGTGCTGCCCACATATTGTAAACCACAGGTGCATGTCAGAACATAGACGGCATATTCTGTCCTACAGTTGTAGTTGCCTTTGATAGTAATCTCATCATCCAAGAAGGGAGTACTATATTTGGTTTTGTTTTGCCCAAATTTGCACGCCCTACAGGTAGAGCATTTAAAAAATCCCTGTCTAGATTGTAGCCAAGTTTTTTTCTTTTTCGGGTTTGACTCTGGATTGCTCCTGACTATTTGAGCTCTTATGGATATACCCTTCCTGAAAGTTATGGTAGGATCATTGGTTAGTGTAGGTGCCAATACTGCATCAGTGTGCATAATAGGCCAATTCTGTTTGACAATTGATCGTAATTTTCTTTGCTGTCGATTAAAGGTAGTTATCAATCTGGGTGTACTGTTTTCAGATATTTTTTCCTGATTCTTTGGGGTATCAGGGTTCAGTAATGAGTCTCTGGGCCTACTGGATGTTTTGGCTATAGCTTCTGTGAGAATGCCTTCACTGTAGCCTCTACTCCTGAATCGCATTGCTGAATCTTTTATGCACACATCCAAGTCTTCCTTGGTGCTGCATATTCGTTTGAGGCGAAGAAATTCCCCATAGGGGATACTCTTAATCAGGTGATGGGGGTGTGCACTGTTTGCATAAAGTGTAGAATTCCCTGCCAATTTTTTCCTGTGCAGTGTGGTTGCTATAATCCCAACTTTTATGTATACTTTGACATCTAGGAAATCTACACTTTCTTTGTCAATTTGGGATGTGAATTTAAGATTAACATCATTCGTATTCATGGCATTAACAAAAGTGTTTGCACTCTCCACATCACCCTGCCACACAATGAACACGTCATCTATATATCTGAAAAAATGTTTGACACGTTTATCAAAAAGGCCTTAGTGGGTGGCCCCAAGAGCCCGCTCCTCCCACCAACCAACCATCAAACAGGCATAGCTGGGGGAGAAGCAAGCTCCCATCGCCACCCCTCTCAGTTGCCTGTACACTTGATTGTCATACAAGAAGAAATTGTTATTCAAACACCATTGGATCAAATCAATCAGGATTTTGTTGTGATTGTGGTATTCTATTGGTCTGGTCTTCAAAAATTCTTGAATTGCTTCTATTCCTGAACAATGTTCGATACATGTATACAAGGACTCTATATCTAGGGTCATCAATAGCATATCATTAGTCCATACGATGGTGCTTAGTTTGTTTAAAAAGTCTCCCGTGTCCTTGACATATGTCGGTAGTGCTTTAACCATAGGTTGCAAAAAGAAGTCTACATACTGGGAGACATGTTCTCCCATGCTGTTTATAGCAGAGATTATTGGACGTCCTGGAATAGGGTTTGTATTTTTGTGAGTCTTGGGGATGAAATAGATTGATGGCATTTTAGGATATTCCACCCATAAGTACTTGAACTCGTCCATTGATATTAATCCTTCTCTTTTGTATTGATGTAGTTTTTCGATAGATTTTCTCTCGCTTTACTGTATTCCTGTATGGTCGATTTTTCATAGCAATTTAAGTCAGAAAGTTGTCTTGTTGCTTCTTTTGTATATTCATATTTAGGCCAGATCACAATGTTACCACCTTTGTCTGATTGCATTACCACAATTTCTTGGTTTCTTTGGATCTTCTTAATCAGTCTTGCATATTTAATTTCTTTGTGTTTTTTATTTCGTTTTTTCCGCTTTACTTTACGATAAAGTTGTTTTATGTCCTCTGTGACCCTTTCGTGAAAAATGTCTATCGCATCTTTGGGCATCATGGGGATGAATGTCGATTTGTTCTTAAAGGGACTGCTGCCAGCTCCTTGTTGTGAAATGCCCATGTCAAGTAAATTTTGCTGTGTTGAGACGTTAGACGATTGATTGTCATTGTCATCGTAAAGTTCCTGTATTGTTGAAAGGGCCGAAATGTCCGATACCTGTAGATTGCTCGTTGTTTTCAGTCTTGTTTGTTCATTTTTGTTTGCCGCCAATCCATTCTTAATGGCAAAGAATTTCTGGAGTTTTAGTTTCCTAATGAAACAAAACAGATCTACTCTTGTTTGCGCATAATTTAAATCTTCAGATGGACAGAAGGAAAGACCAAGCATTAGTGTTTGTTTTTCTGCTTTTGTAAAGTTCAAATTGGACAGATTAATGATAGTATTGTCCTCCATGTTATCTACTTGCGCCAGTATTTTCTTGTAGGCTTTTGATTTGGTTTTTTTGCGTCTTTCCCTCCGTCTGACATTTCGTCGTGTATTTGCTGTTTTCGTGGTCTCAGCGTGTTGCGACGTTCCAGGGCTATAAAATCGACCTCTTCCCCCAGATTGAGTCGAGTTGCTTCTGTTGTGACGTTGGAATTATGAAGACTTCCACATTCCGAACCGGTATCACTGGTCAGTGAGTCTGAATCCATTGCTGCTGTTGTAGAAGCCCTCGCATCATTAGATTGGCATCTTTCCATTGGATCAATATTCTGTTTGCTTCTCGCGTCTAGTTTCATTTTTCTAGCGTTAACATATTTGCGTGCAAATGTGTATATTTGACCATTCTCATAGTCGGCTTGGTCACGTGCGAACTTGAGTATTTTTCTGTTTTTGATTTTCTCTTCCTGTTTCTTCAAACGTTCATTTATTTCTTTGCGTGTCTTACTTATATATTCATTTTCTTCCAGTTTGGTAATCTGTTCATTGATGTTATCAATTTCTTTGACCAATTCTAGCCGTTCTATTTCGGCATATTTAATTAGAATGCATACAAGGTTCATGGATGCCGCAAGATTGCTTTCTCCCCACTCCTTCAACATCAGAGGATTGGGGTTGTCGAAACTGGGCGCTAGTAAAATCCTTAAGCCTCGAGGTACACGACCCACTTCCTGATACTTAGTGAGTGATTTATTTTCCCACCATTTGGTCACTTCGCTTTTCATACACTTTTCCAATTTTCTTAGTAGGATTTTGGCGTTTCCGCTGTCATTGTTTTGATTACCATCATTGCTTAATCCCGAACCAGTTGCAGAGACTTTTGGCACATTGCTGAACAATACCTCAGCTGCAGCTTCTCTTTCCCGGACTACTTTCGCTGACATAATCGGCAATTACGAAAGCCAAGCCTTGTTGATTGGGGCTACTGGCAACAACCTTTGTCCACACCTCCCAACCTACACAACAGCTATTCGAAAACTCACCGATATGGCAGCGTCGTTGAAGAGTCCTCCGACTCTCTCACTGGCGATTACCTTCGTCGGCGTGTACTTTTCTTAGCCGTGGTAGGGGGCAGCCACCGAAAAAAATCCGTTCAGGATGCCTCGGAAAAACACAGGTTGTGGGCGGCTGCCTGCTCAAAGGGAGGGGGTCCGTTCACGGAATCAACCCAGTTCCGTTATTCGAAATGAAAATGTGCTCGGTCTCCCAAAACTTCCACTTCCACTGCGGCGATGAGAGAGACCCGGACTCCAAGATACGTGGCAAAGTAGGTTGTTTTTATTGTTCCAAGCCGTTTATGACGCGTTTCGAGCACCTCCGTGCCCTTGTTCACATACGGAAAACCTTTAGTCCCCTTTCACTTTTATATTTTTATATTTTCGAATGCCACCTCCCCAGTCATGTGATGCATCATGTGATGCCATTCGAAATCCATAGACATGGAAAACATTCGTACTTATGTGTACTTTCAGTATTTCTATTTCCACAACAATCAAAGTACTTCTTGTACATAAAGTTCATCATGTGGACACATATAATACAATGGATATATAAATAAATATATAAATATTTGTTTCTACATATATCAAAGACATGTATAAAAAATTGTTAACCCGCAATCTTTGTGTTACATATTATATCTACTTAAATGCATTACTTTGTATAATAAAATCAGATGTGCTAAAATCCAATAAAATTATTATATAAGAAAGACTTGGCCTTTTAGTATTGTGTTGAACACCAGGATAATGCATATGGATATATATTGCCCATTTCATTTTAATATGTCCTATTTATATATATATATGTCTTTAAATAGGATAAGATCTGAGAATTCCCAGGAAATAATCCAGCGGCACACCAAAGGACAACACAATAAGTTTTTATTGTGCTAAACGAACAGAACTACGCGTTTCGGCGAAGCCTTTGTCAAGTTAGTGACCTTTGCCCAAATTCCCCTAGAAATACAGGTCAAGGTTAATGGACAAGGAAGAAACATTTTATCGCATGATTAGATGTGAACAAAAGTCGTCATAATATCAACAGTAGTATTGCTTACATAACGAAAAATAAATGCTATTAGTCATGACATTAATTCATTGAAAACACAAGTCCGCCTGAAAGTAAATAAATGAATATGAGTACAGATATTTCTCATGGATACAATCACGAGGCATTTTCTGCATCTCCGGTGTCCCAACCATAACAAGTGTTGGTGGTAACACGGTGGAATTTTCTTTGAAACAAAAGTTATCCCAACTTGAGAAATTATCTAAAAGAGAGATAAATAAATGGTGGGAAATTACTTCACTGACCAACTACATAGAAGTAAATAGAGTACCTAGAGGACTCAGAATCGCCATAATCCCATCCTATGAGAATCCAAACCCGGAATTATTGAAAGAATGGTCGTCGTTCATGGCCAAAACATGCAAAGGCATGTTGGAGATGCTGGTAAAGTACGCAAAAATTGACTTGGAAAACTACCAGGAAGGAACTATTAGAACTGAGACAAGATCTGGAGAAATTCAATACTGAAAAAGCTGTTATTGATTTTCAGAAACAATTGGTTGGCAAATTAAAGACCTATGAAGACACCATTAAGGCTAAAAAACAAAGAAAATCTTTGCGGGACAAGAAAGATTATGCTGAAGGTCGCATCTTAACATATGCGAAACGCTTTGATTGGGCACAGAGAAACTTACACATTATCCAACGACAAAGACAACAAGAACTATTATCAACTGGTTCCAGTTCTGAATTAAGTTCGGATACAGAGGTCCAGAGTATCCCTTTAGGAGCACGTCCCCTGACCTTCTTACACGAGTTCCAAATTCTAAAACAGAGGAAGGATCAGGAAGAGAGACCACAATCCAAGAGAGGAAGAGGAAAAGGAAGAGGCGCAAAAAGAGGGAGAGGAGCAGGAACAAGAAAATACTCAGATTAAGGAATAGACGTGGTGGTAGGACCAAATCGATATCACTACCATCCGCCACAGATAAACAGACCGATAAATCAGTGATTAATCTGTCTTCTAGAGACATCACAGCAGAATAAGTATCACTACTACAATTAGGGCTTTCCTTTTGCCCCACAACGGACATTAACTTTGTAAATACACAGATTGATTTGTTCCTATATATCCGTAAGTTGAAACTTATGAAGATCTATAAAATAAATACTAAACCTAAAATACCAAGAATGGGCTGTGCACTAGAAGAAGATGATATTAACCTTAATATCGAAGATGCAAACCTCATCATGAACTTATAACAAATGGAGGAAGATGTGACCGAGTTGTCTGTCAAAGAGAAAAGCAGAATATTAAATAATTCAGGATGCAGACCAGATGCGACATACTGTACAGGCTTAAGATCTAAGTCCAAATTCAACCCAAATGTCCCGCATGACAATATCGAGACATTTAACCAAACCATGATTTGGGAAATCAATAAACTAAAGGAACAGAAGACCAGAAGAAAAAATGATGATAATGTAACCAAAACACAAAGGAAAGCTTTGAGAGCTCTTTCCAATGACACCAGCATAATAATTAAACCCTCAGATAAGGGGGGCAATGTGGTTGTCATTCACGTCTCCCAATACAATCAAGAAGCTTTAAGACAATTGAATGATACTGGGGGATGTACAGAGCTTCAATTGTAGACTACCACACACTGCTAGAAAGTTGGCGGGTGGGTGGTTTATTGTCTGCAGATGAATTCTCCTTCTTGAAAAATGAAAATCCACGTGTTCCATGT
Organism: Triturus cristatus; assembly: GCF_964204655.1. NCBI lineage: Eukaryota > Metazoa > Chordata > Amphibia > Caudata > Salamandridae > Triturus > Triturus cristatus. The sequence goes on along the minus strand of NC_140579.1, from coordinate 727,188,071 downwards.
TTTTACTTACCACCCAAAATTCACAAGCACCCCACTAGACCACCGGGAAGACCAATTGTATCCTCAAATGGAGGATTGTTAGAAAATACCTCGATCTTCCTAGACCTCTTTCTTGCACCCTATGTCACCAAACTAAGATCATATTGCAGAGACAGCACTGATTTTTTACACAGAATACACGATATTACATGGGAAAATAACTATCACATGATAGCTTTAGACGTATGTTCCCTTTATACGTGTATAGACCAACAAAAAGGTGTCGAGGCTTGTATGTACTTCTTAAAACAAAGACACATATCACTGTGGGAACACACCCAAATGTTAAAGAGAATGATGCTCTTCTGCTTAGAGGAAAATATTTCATTTTTGAAAAAACATTGTATCGCCAAAAGTCCGGAACTGCGATGGGAACATCTTTCGCACCCAGCCTAGCGAATCTTTTCCTAGGGTGGTGGGAGGAATGTGTGGTATGGGTGGATGAAAATGAGAAATACATAAAACACATCCCAATCTGGATCAGGTATATTGACGACCTGTTCCTGATATGGGATGGACCTCTAGATTTGGCACAAGAATTCATAAATAAATTGGGGAATAATGACCTAAACTTGTCATTCACTCACTCCATCAGCACATCACATTGTGAATTTCTGGATGTAGCCATTAACATAGAGGATAATCGGATAGTGACCACCCTTTTCTGAAAAGAAACTTAAGGAAACACTTTGCTTCACGCAAATAGCAATCACCCTGTACCACTACGAAATAGCATTCCCTTCGGAGAGTTCCTTCGGGCTCGAAGGAACTGTAACACGGAAGGTGGCTTCTCCAAAGAAAAACGAATCATGGAGATGAGATTTAAACAAAGAGGCTACTTGCCGAAGGTAATCTCCACGGCAACTAAGAAAGTTGAGAGTATCTCATGCAATGAAGCACTTTTCTCCTTGCGTAACAAAATGAAGAAAGAAACAGTGATACCTAGGCTTATTACCACCTATAATAGCAGATCCAATACTTTAAGGTTCATAATAAAGAAACATTGGGGATTACTTGAATCTGACCCCATAATGGTACTGAGATAGGCACCACACCTCTAATAACATATAAAAAATCCAAGTTCCTTAAAGACCAACTTGTACACAGTTACCAGAATACACAGGATAACATAACGTGGTTGGGAACTGCGAAGGGCTTCAAAAAGTGTGGCTCTTGCAAAGCATGTAAGCATAGTAACAATCGTGACAGCTATACCGTAGGGCACAACAAAAAAATAAGAAGAACTTTCAGTAAATTCATAACCTGTATCAGTGACTATACGATTTATGTCCTGGAATGCCCCTGCGGCAAAAATTACGTGGGTAGCACCAAATTGCAATTAAAGACCCGTATATTGCAGCACATGAGAGCGGTGACGAATGTCGACCTCAACTACCCTGTAGCGAGGCATTATCAAGATAAACATCAGAGCAATGCTGAACTGATTACATTTTTCGGCATTGACAGAATCTCACCACTTCCTAGAGGTGGAAATCGAGAGAAACTTCTAAGGATTACTGAGTCAAAGTACATTATCGAACTCAACACCAAAATCCCCAATGGGATGAATTATGGTGAAGAACTGGCCACTCACATAGGGGAGTAGATCTTGTCATTTTTTCTCCCTTTATTTGTTCTCCCGATCTGAATGTAACATTTTAACACTTCACCTTTTTAAAGTATGGGAGTCAAGGGCAAACTCATAAGGATGATTTGTTGAAGAACCTATTTTGAACGTTGATTTATTGATCAATCTGTCTATCACTAGCTAGACTTAGTGTAGTGTTGTATATATACTGCCCTGACATACTGATCATCTTTCACTTGGTGTATTCATTAGTATTGATTAGTATTATGTTTATTATTGGGTCACTTTCACTTTTTACGAACATTTTTTGACCCATGCCCCTGAATAACCCCTCTTGTAATGGTGTACATTGTTATGTAGATATTGTGACAGGAGACTAATCGCTGTGATAAATTGTTGAACTGCTCTTGTCGAACTTGAAATTGATATATTTTGCTAATTATATGTCCTTATGATTAGACTAAGCATAGGCACTAGCCTTGAATAAGATATCTATATTTGGAAAATGTTTTCTTGATCACAATACGATTGGACACTTGCCTGTAACAGGAATATATTCTGGGTACATTACCCGTAGATGTGGAAAATGCCTCGTGATTGTATCCATGAGAAATATCTGTACTCGTATTCATTTATTTACTTTCAGGCGGAATTGTGTTTTCAATGAATTAATGTCATGACTAATAGCATTTATTTTTCGTTATGTAAGCAATACTACTGTTGATATTATGACGACTTTTGTTCACATCTAATCATGCGATAAAATGTTTCTTCCTTGTCTATTAACCTTGACCTGTATTTCTAGGGGAATTTGGGCACAGGTCACTAACTTGACAAAGGCTTCGCCGAAACGCGTAGTTCTGTTCGTTTAGCACAATAAAAACTTATTGTGTTGTCCTTTGGTGTGCCGCTGGATTATTTCCTGGGAATTCTCAGATCTTATCCTATATAAAGACATTTTTAGCGGAGTTGCGACCGCTGCAGGCACCGGCGATTTCGCAACGACCTTTTTGGAAACATATATATATATATATATATATATATATATATATATATATATATATATATTACCTACTGGCGGTCGCCAGTAGGTAGTTATAGTTAGGACCCCTTTTCCATAGGAAATCCGCAACATTCTATTTTGAATAACTTTGGCGCCGGTTGACGAATCCTCGCGAATTTCTTAAAATAGGTGGGGCGCTACGCTCCGCTCCTACCCTGAAAGTCTCGGGGGGATCCATCAAGCGGGGGCTGAGATAAAAGGGGGGTCCCAAAACGCGTTTTTCCCATGCATTTTTCCATAGGACCTTTAGAACGAGCTACAGCCCGAACGGCTGAACAGAATTACTCGAAATTTGGCAGAGAGGTAGTCCCTAGGTCAAGGAAGTGCCTTTTGTAGGTTTGGTGTAAATCTGTTCAGTAGATTCTGAGAAAATAGCCTTTAAATCAATATATATATCTGAGCCCGCTTACGGTACGCTTACCGTACGCTTACCGTAAGCGTACGGTGGCGTGCGCGAGCGCGATTCTGATTGGCTCTTAGATCTTAGTAAACATTCGAATCGGCCGAAACCAGGAAGCGGCGGCCGCCATTTTGTGTATTTCACTCTGAAAAAAAAGAGTGAAAACAAGAAAAGGGGGCAATGAGGAGAGTTACAGACCCCCTAACATTTGTAAGGGGGTCAAAGAAGGACAGAAAAGTACAAAAAAAACATTTATTGATTTTTAAAAAAATCACGGGGTACGCGTACGGTAAGCTTACGGTAAGCGTACGGTAAAAAAAAAAAAAAAAAAAAAAGAAAAGCAGATTTAAGAGTTTAGATATTAGGGAGCTCTAAAAAGAGCTGTTGTGTTTATGAAGTCATTTTTTTAGTGGTACCTACAAGTAAGTACCGATGCAGAGTCTAAGGTTCAAAAGGAAGACTCTGTTCCCTTCATCATTGAAGTGCACACCATCTCCTCTATAAATGTCTTGCATGTCATAACGCAAGTTGTTGTGGTAAATGGCACCCATACCATAGTCACGGAGGAAAGCAGAAACAGATTTGTTGACGTGCTTTCTTGCTTTGTCAATCTGTGGACAGAAATGATTGGACCAGTTCCATTTTTGCCTTTGGCATATGTTGGAAAACACAAAGGCAGTTTTAGGGAAAAGAGAAAACAGTTGTGCAAAGGTGTCCTTCATAAGCATTTCCAGACCTACCCCAGTCAAAGTGCCTAGGTCATTGCCACCACAGTGCACTATTATGAGGTCAGGGTGTTGGATTTGCATGAAGGATTTCACCAATGGCATCAATTGGTGCCACTTTAACCCTCTCTGACCAATCCATTTAATGTCTACATTTGGCAAAGCAAGGTCTCTCACCATATCTGTTTTCTCTGCAAACTTTTCACTCCAGAAGACATAGCTGTGCCCTACAATCCACACTGTGAACTTCTTCAAAGGAGATCTGGATGCACTCAGGAGGTGTCTTTCAGTAGAATGGCAATATGAAAAGAAAGACAGTTTGGAAATGGAGGCATACATATTTTTTTCAAAACAAAAAGAACTGATTGGCTGTTTCATACCATTCTAGAATAAAAACTAGGCTGTATGTGTAAATTAATAGAAGCATGTTTTGTATTGGTACAAAAAAATGTGTAACCAAAGAACAGTACTATGGATTTGCTGTTAGGTTTGAAAAGTCAAGCACTCTTGCTCTGTGGAATTGAAACATTGTTTGGCGAACTTCTGACCTAACTCAACACAGCAGTGTTCCATGAGCTGTTGCTATGGTAGCAGGCAGAAGTCAAGTTGGGGGAAGGGTACTAGGCAGAAGTCAAGTTGGGGGAAGGGTACTTTTGGAAAAGGGTTGGTTTTCAACCAATAGAAATGTGTGATTACATTTGAAAAAAAGGGGGAAGCACTGAGATTTGAAACTTACATGTATATGTGTGGAAAAATAGAGGGAAAGTTTGCCATTATCTGGTTCTGCTGAGAGGAGAGAGGTGAACAAAACAGAGATCCTGGCTCTGATAATCTGCTGTTTGAGTGTCACATTTCTTTCACAACTAACTAATTTTAAAGGTGAGTTTACAGTTTGAGAGGGGATGTATGTGGTAACTTAAGAAATGAATAATAGAAATGGAAATTGTTTTTGTTGTAGTTGCGTTTATCATTTTCTGTTTTGGGAGAAATTTAAATGTGAGGAACATGTAAAATAATATGGAGTATGTTTTCACAATAAATTAAGGTGTACTGGAAAAAAAAAGAATAGTTTAAGGGTTTGAGGTTGGACTCAGTAATGCAAATACATTCAGCATCACTAAGGCTGGTTGCCCTTGCTGGAGTGTAGGCAGTCACCGAGAATACACATGGTGGTGGTCTGAAAAAACAGTTTGGACATGTGCATTTAAATAAATCAAAAAAAGTGGTTTCATAATGTGTCAGTCTGTAAAAGTGATTTTCACTTGCCCCGAAAAAAAAAAGAGCAGTAAGTGTGCTTTCAAATTGGCAAAGAAATTTCGTTTTGGGACTAATGTGAAAACATGACTCTGTGTGCAGAGAGGAATTATAGGCAGAGATTTATTGCGTATTGCTCTGGTGATTTCACAGTTGCATTAGATGGAAAGGGGGAGCGAATTTTTGGGGGAAGAGGCAGACTCTTAGCACACACCCATGTGCTTGCCATGTATAATCATGCACAGTATTTACAAGCGAGTGGGGTTTTCAGGTTTCAGTCTGTAATGCAAATACATTCAGCATCACTAAGGCTGGTTGCCCTTGCTGGAGTGTAGGCAGTCACCGAGAATACACATGGTGGTGGTCTGAAAAAACAGTTTGGACATGTGCATTTAAATAAATCAAAAAAAGTGGTTTCATAATGTGTCAGTCTGTAAAAGTGATTTTCACTTGCCCCGAAAAAAAAAAGAGCAGTAAGTGTGCTTTCAAATTGGCAAAGAAATTTCGTTTTGGGACTAATGTGAAAACATGACTCTGTGTGCAGAGAGGAATTATAGGCAGAGATTTATTGCGTATTGCTCTGGTGATTTCACAGTTGCATTAGATGGAAAGGGGGAGCGAATTTTTGGGGGAAGAAGCAGACTCTTAGCACACACCCATGTGCTTGCCATGTATAATCATGCACAGTATTTACAAGCGAGTGGGGTTTTCAGGTTTCAGTCTGTAATGCAAATACATTCAGCATCACTAAGGCTGGTTGCCCTTGCTGGAGTGTAGGCAGTCACCGAGAATACACATGGTGGTGGTCTGAAAAAACAGTTTGGACATGTGCATTTAAATAAATCAAAAAAAGTGGTTTCATAATGTGTCAGTCTGTAAAAGTGATTTTCACTTGCCCCGAAAAAAAAAAGAGCAGTAAGTGTGCTTTCAAATTGGCAAAGAAATTTCGTTTTGGGACTAATGTGAAAACATGACTCTGTGTGCAGAGAGGAATTATAGGCAGAGATTTATTGCGTATTGCTCTGGTGATTTCACAGTTGCATTAGATGGAAAGGGGGAGCGAATTTTTGGGGGAAGAAGCAGACTCTTAGCACACACCCATGTGCTTGCCATGTATAATCATGCACAGTATTTACAAGCGAGTGGGGTTTTCAGGTTACAGTCTGTAATGCAAATACATTCAGCATCACTAAGGCTGGTTGCCCTTGCTGGAGTGTAGGCAGTCACCGAGAATACACATGGTGGTGGTCTGAAAAAACAGTTTGGACATGTGCATTTAAATAAATCAAAAAAAGTGGTTTCATAATGTGTCAGTCTGTAAAAGTGATTTTCACTTGCCCCGAAAAAAAAAAAGAGCAGTAAGTGTGCTTTCAAATTGGCAAAGAAATTTCGTTTTGGGACTAATGTGAAAACATGACTCTGTGTGCAGAGAGGAATTATAGGCAGAGATTTATTGCGTATTGCTCTGGTGATTTCACAGTTGCATTAGATGGAAAGGGGGAGCAAATTTTTGGGGGAAGAAGCAGACTCTTAGCACACACCCATGTGCTTGCCATGTATAATCATGCACAGTATTTACAAGCGAGTGGGGTTTTCAGGTTTCAGTCTGTAATGCAAATACATTCAGCATCACTAAGGCTGGTTGCCCTTGCTGTAGTGTAGCAGTCTGGACATGGGCTTTTTAAAAAATCTGAAAAGTGGTTTTATAATGTGACAGTTTGTAAAAGTTATTTTCACTTGCCCAAAAAAAAGAGCAGTTAGTGTGCATTCAAATTGGCATAGAAATTTCGTTTTGTGACTATTGTGAAAAGAAATGTAGTAATATATTTAAATACAATAAAGGAATTTTTTTTTAGTTTTTTTCAGGTATTGCTGAAGAGCAGTGAACAAAATTTAAGATGCCTACAAAATCCAGAGTTCAAAAAACGCTAAAAAAAAAACTATATTTGAAGACAACTGGAGGACCAAAGTTAGTAGAAGATGCTCATGTTGGGAAAAAGAAAAAATCTTCTGGTAAGCAGAAAAAACAATTTCTTAAAAATATATTCAAAACAAGGAAAAATGTACAAAATGTCTGTACTGGAAAGAATGTTACGAAACGAACAGAACAGGAAAAAATTGAGAATTTAGTTAATGCAAATATACCTTCTGCAACTGAAAAGATTTACATAAACAGAAAAACAGCGTTTAAAGAGATACGTAGAAAAATGTTTCAGAGAAGAGTTATGTCCAATTTGATAAAGGATGTGAAGAAATATAAGCAAAAGGCAAAATATTACAAGAGAAAAAAAGAAATTGAAGCCATTGCAGCAAAGGCATTAGAATTAAAAAGGAAACTATTCATATTAATTTTGAATAGGATGCGTACATTAGACAAAATGGTTAATGTACTGAAATCACATAGCAAAAGGAAAAGAGTAGTGAACAGAACAAACTTTTGTAAAGTGTTTTTAGGAAAGTGGATGCATAGTTCAAGTAGTGAACCTTTTTTTAATGAAGAGAGCTATTTTCAAAGTAATAGTTTGCTGCATGCAGTTGACACCAGAGTTCGTTCATACGAAGTAACAAATGGTTGCATAATGGAGAAGGAGATAATGGTTCCAAGAGATGAGGTACAAGTGATGGCAGATGAGGCAATGGGGAGACGTCCTAAAGCCCCAGTGTACACTTGGAATTGTAGTAGTATTTGCACTGTGCGTCAGGAATCTATTGACAAATTTCGAGAGTTTCTAAGAGAATATAGTAAAAAAAGTGTAAAACAGAAGATTAAGGTGCTTCAAAGTCTGGATCCATGCAGAGTGAGAGAGAATACTGGTTTGCAGGGTCATTCTCTGGCTTGTCTATCTAGAAAAGTGTGCAATAGTGTTTTCCATCATTTTAGGATGCTGGCTGTTCATCATACTGAAATGAGAAAGTTTGTGAGACGGTTGTATTTTGCCAAAAGTCCAGCAATAAAGTTAAATGAATTGAATAGGGCTCTGTTCCGAGGAACAGTATCAGATGTAGAGAAGGTTGTTGATGAAATTCAGTTTTGTTACTTTGGTCCTGAACAAAACAGTGCAGAGAAGGACACAGTAAATGAGGAAGAAGTGGAAGAGAATGTAGAACCCTCTGTAAGTAACACATTTAATGATCACATAACAAAATTTGCAATAGTCTCTAATGAAAGACCAAATTTTACTTGTATTTGTTGCCGCAGAACTCATTATAGAAAACAAACTAGGAATGTTGATCTCTACAGAAAGAGTGAAAATGAAGATAATTATAAGTGGAAGGATTTTGCCACATATATATTTCTAGAAAATTGTTTTGAATTGGGTGAAGATCAGCGTATTTGTAAATACTGTTACAACAAGTTAGAGGAAAATAGAATGCCGACCAGAGCTGTACATAATAATTTAGAATTGGATGCTATTCCTGCTGAACTTTCTGAATTAAATACATATGAGTCTATACTCATTCAATGTGTTCATCCGTTCCAGACCATAGTACGTATGGAGCCCAAAACTGGTAAATTACCTCCTTCAGATTTACTGAGAGGTTTAAAAGGTAGAGTGGTGTATTTGCCCTTGGATTTGAAAAAAAATATGGAAACTATTGATGCGGATACTTTGGAAACTGAACCATTAATTATTCTGGTTAATGGTGTACCTACAAAGAATAAGAAGATTTGGCAGGAGCTGGTAGATGTGCGGAAAGTACAAAGAGCAAATTTGTATTTGAAAAAAAATAACAAATGGTATGAATCAATTTATATAGAAGAAGAAGAAGAAGAAGAAGATTTACAAGAAGACACAGAAATACCAACTGGACAAATTGAAAAAGTGGACAAGTCAAAGGAAGAAGAAATTTATGAACATTTTAGCATACATCCTCTTCATTCGAAAGAAGTTATGGGAGACAATATTGATCTCTTTCAGATGAAGAAAGCAAAAGGAACTCCCGTGAGTGTATGGGAGGAGAGCTTGGAAGCTCGATGTTTTCCCCAGCTGTTTCCTAAAGGAAAAGGAGGACGATACGATGAACGTCCAGAACAGATTCCAGCTTCTGAGTATCGGACTACAAGACTATATGCTGAAGATCCCAGATTTCGACAAAGTATTCCTTATTTGTTCCATCTTTTATTTGAAAGCGACTTGTCTGCACTGTCTTATGCAGTAAATCACATTTTAAAAAGTGGAGTACATTTACAAAATGTGTCTGCTAAGGATTTTATGGAGAAAGTGCAGCACCGAGATGATCATTTGGAAACACAACTGATCAATCTGATGGCTTGTCAGCGTGGGACAAATGAATATTGGTACCGACGCCATGGTGAACTAAAATGCATGTTACGGAATTTAGGAACACCAACATGGTTCCTTACCCTAAGCTGTGCCGAGTACGCTTGGGATGATTTACTGGATTTTCTACGAGAGGCCAATTCAAACATTAAAAACATCGAATACAAGACAGCAGGAGAACTGTGCTCATTGGATCCGGTTAATGTTTGCAGATATTTCAATCATAGATTTGAGGCTATGATGTCCTTCATCTGCAATAAAAAAAATCCACCCCTTGGAGAAGTAGTGGATTTCTTTTGGAGAAAAGAGTACCAGGCAAGAGGTGCTCCTCATATTCATATGCTGTTGTGGATCAAGGATGCCCCAAAGTTTGGAACAGATGCTGATGAAGCAGTGTTATCTTACATTGAAGAATATGCAACATGTGCTATACCAAAAAGCACAGAAGAGAACAAGTTAAAGGAGCAAGTTTTACGTTTCCAAAGTCATCGGTGTGGAAAATACTGTCGACGGAAATACAAGAGCAAAGAAAAATACTACACTAAATGTCGATTTGGATTTCCTAGACCTGTTCTTTCAAATGGAAGAGTCAACAGTTTTATGTCAGCTGTGAGACATACTATCACAAGAAAATCACCTAAGAATACCTACAACCTAAAAAGAAAAGAAGAATCAAAAAATATAAATGACTACAACCCAGTCATTTTATCCATGTGGAACGCTAACATGGATATACAGTATGTAGCTGACAATTCCATTGCTGTTGCTCGATATGTAACGTCTTACATTACGAATTCAGAAAAAACAGAATTGAAAGAAATGTGGGAAGAGATTTCTCACGAGAAGACTGTCAGTAAGAAGCTGTACAGTTTCAGTTTGAAGATGTTATCGCATCGAGAAATTGGATCCTACGAATGTTCAGATAGGTTATCTTCTGCAAGTCTCTACTCGAAGTCAAGAAGAATAATTTGGGCAAGTTTAGGCCTTGCAGCAATGAGAAATCGGGTACTGAAATCTGTAGGAGAAATTGAATATTTGGCCGAGAATGACCCAGAAAGTACAGATATTTTGAAAACAAACATGTTGGACACATATTATCCCAAGAGAAGTCAACATTTGGAGAACATGTGTCTCTATGAAGTGCTGCAGAACTACATTTATTCACGGAAAGCCACAGAAGACATCAATAATGGAAAATATAAAGTCGTTGGTGAGGAAGGATGTTTGGTGAAGCAAACAAAAGGAAGTTTGATAAATCACCGGAAGCTGAGTTGCGACACTACTGACAAGAAGGAATTTTACTACTTGGCTCTTTTACAGTTGTTTAAACCATGGCGTACAGAGGATGAACTACTGGGAGAATTCCAGAGCTATGAAGATTCTTTTAATGCTTGCAAAGACTGCATACAATGCAGTACATTCTCAACTTATCTGCAAATGTTAAATGAAGAAATTGATCAGGAAACTACAATTGCAGCAGAAATCGCTAGAGATAGTTCTCAGGACAGCCAAAGTTCAGGAACACTCAGTCAAGATCCCCTAGGACAACCAATCATTGAAAATGAAGCATCAATAGCCATGAATGAAGTGGAAACGGCTATGAATCAAGCTCAAGAAGAATTTATAGACTTAGAAAATTTGGAAAGACAACTGAATCAAGAGCAGCAACAAATTTATGAAGAGATCAAAAACAAAATTGATCACGGATTTCTACATGAAAAAAAAGAGTGCTCATGCACATCATTTCATCCAATCAGGATGTATGTAAGCGGACAAGCTGGAACTGGAAAAAGTTTCCTAATAAAAGTCATCAGAAGCTACCTAAAGCAAAAAACGGATTCTACTTTGTCTTGTGTGGTTACTGCTCCAACTGGGTTACCAGCATATAACATAAAAGGAATCACTTTACATCGTTTGCTAATGTTACCAGTGGAGCATGAGAACAAAATACAATTCAACAAGCTAACTGGAGAAGCATCCTTGGAAGTTTCAAGAGTATTGAAGAAGATGCAAGTTCTCATTATTGATGAGGTGAGCATGGTATCAAACTTAATGCTTGCCTTTGTGCATTTAAGCATGCAGCAAATTTTGAAGACAGACTATGACATGTTATTTGGTGGAAAACACGTCATAGTTTTTGGAGATCTTTTGCAACTTACTCCAGTTAAAGGACAACCAGTGTTTAATACTGTCACACATGAGGACACGAAGAAGTCATTGGGAAGCATCGGAAATACAAATATTTGGTCCTTCTTTGAGTACAAGGAACTTACTACTAATATGAGGCAAGCAAACGATGAAGAATATGGAAGTATTCTGAAAGATATCAGGATTGGACTACTCACAGAAGTTGGCAAAAAAACATTACAGAGTCGACTGCTACATAATTTATTTCCAAAGGAAGAAATAGTTGCAGAGAAGATATACAAGAACATTGCAGAAAACAAAAGTGTCATCTGCTTAATGCCAACTCTACGTGAATGCTCAATATTCAATGAGGAGCTTTTGAAATTGGAAAAGGAAGAGATCAGGAAATTGGAAGCAGTGGACAAAATTGAGGATGGAAGAATTAGTGTCACAGTAACAGGCAAACTGAAAAATAAATTGGACTCACTAGAGAAGAACATCTCCAAAACAGCTGGATTAGAAAAAAATCTATATGTTTGCATGAACTGTAGAGTATTTTTAAGGAGAAATTTGGATGTTGAAAAAGGTTTAGTTAATGGAGCGATGGGAAGAGTTGTGGGTTTTATTAATTACCAGAAAAAAGAAGGAGTTGAATGTTTAAAAATAAAATTTGATCAGATAGAAGAAGTTAAAGATATTTGTCGTTGTACAGTACGTTTTATGCTTGTGAAAGACTTATATGTACGTAGGAAGCAGTTTCCGTTTTCTCTAGCATATGCTGTAACTATTCACAAATCTCAAGGATTGACTGTAGATTGTGCATTTGTGAACATTGGTTCAACTGTGTTCAAAGAAGGTATGGCATATGTAGCTTTGTCACGAGTGAAAACATTATCAGGTTTATTCATGATAGACTTTGATGACTCAAAAGTTAGTGCTGATACAAACTGTGTAAAGGAGTATAATAGATTAAGAAGAAGCTATGCTCCTCATTTAGGTCAGTATCCTGTGTTGGAGAAACGTGTAGTTTCTCGTAAAAGAAAAAATGAGAATATCTGGAATGAAGATGTAGAGAAGAGGAAAAAAAAGAGGAGTGATGTAATTGCAAGCAAAAAGAAAAAGGAAAATGAAGAACAGGTTGTAGGATGTCATTTTGAAAATAGCTCTGGTGTCAACTGCTACGCAAATGTAGTGCTGAATGTTGCATTTTATCTGAAAAGTTTGCAAGAGCAGATAATAGTAAATCAGGGAAAAAGATTCTGTTCAGAGCTGAGTCTCCTTTTTCAAAAGCTGAGTAAAGATAAAACTCAAATAGAAAGTGCTACTGAAATTAGAAAACTTTTAGATGTATGTTCAGGACGAACACAGTTTTCTCAAAATGAACAGCAAGATGCACATGAATTTTTGATGTATTTTCTTCAGGTAGTGGAAGAAGAAGGAGTTCCCATTGACATTTTTTTTGGTCTCTCTTATAAATGGGAACATAGTTGTGATAATTGTTATAATATATGTGGCTCTATTGTTGATAATGAAAGATTTATTTATTTGACATTGCCAGAGAGTAAAACAGTCACTTTTGCAAAATTAGTTAAAGATGCTATTCATAGCATGAAATGTAGTGAGTGTCAATCTGACATGTTTTCTACATTAATTTTAAAGGAATACGGACAGTATGTAATTTTAATGATGCAACGATGTAGAGCTGATGGTTCAAAATTTGATACTTTAATAAAGAAGTTTACAGGACAGCAATTATCAATTTCAGGAAAAACTTTTGTAACTGTTGCAATAATTTTCCATGATGGACCTACTGTTACTTCTGGACATTACACAGTTTATCTTAAATGTGAAAAAGGCTGGACACTGTGTAATGATTCCCAATTGATTTTCAAACAACGTTTGCCTTTTGATTTAGCAAATTCCTATCTAATCTTCCTGAAACCTAAATTTTAGACAGATTTGGCAAGATCTCGACAAAATAATTTTACCATTTTACTGGATTACCATTACAATTTTGTAGAAAAAAGATTTTTTAAATTATCATTTGGCCTAATGGAAAGATAACCAATTGTAATGTGGACTTTTTAAATTTTTAATGAAACTTTGAAAAACCAATAATTTAGAGATTATCGGTAACTTCTGCACATTTTAAATTTTGGAATGTTATTGGACTGCCATTGGAAATTTTTTCAAAAATGATTTAAAAAATTACTATTTGGCCATGCGGAAAAGTAACCAATTCTATTGTGGACTTAATAAATTATTCAAAAAATTTTCGTGAACCAAAATGTTACAGAGAATCGGTGAGATCTGGACAAATTAAACTTTAGAATTTTATTGGATTACCGTTGGAAATTTATTCCAAAAAAAAATTTAAAATTACTATTTGGTCTAAAGGAAATGAAATCAGATGTATTTTGGAGTTATTTGAGATATAATATTGTGATTATACTTCTGAAACAAACATATCAGACGGTATTTTAAAGAAATAAGTATTGGTATTAGATTATATTTTTTTAGAATATTATGCATTTCTATAATGTTAAGTTTAAGTAAAAAGAGATTCTGGGCTTTTTTATTACAATCTTTGTGATTGTTATTTTTTTTTGCCCGCTGTAAAATGATGAATGCAATTGCTTTCACAATTTATAGTGAAATGCAATATATTCTGAAAACAGCAAAAATAAGGCAAAAATATTTTTTGGAAAAAAATGTAAATATGTGTACTGTATTATAAAATGTTTTAAAAATATTAATACTTTTTTCTTTTTTTTCAGATTCATATAGAAAATTTTCGAAAATTAGAACCATTTTTAAAGCTATTTTTAAAAAAAACAAATGAATAAATATTTTTTTGAGTGAGTATGGTAAGTCAATAATAATAATTGTAGTCTCTCAAGGACCTTGTAATGTGATAATTGATTTTTAGTGTTTTTTTAAAAAAAAAAAAAAAATTACGCGTACGGTAAAAAAAAAAAAAAAGTTTTTAAAAACATATATAAAAAATAGATGAAAGGTAAGGTTGGCTCTTAAAAGAGCCGTTGTGTTCATGCAGGGACAGAGGAAAGAAAGATTGGGAATATTAGACGGTACGACAAGTGTGCTGATCTATTTTACTGTTCACTAGGGAAACACTGGTCTCCCTATAAGTAATTAGATCGTGACAAGTGGCGCACCGTACTTCAACCCTCGCAAACCGAGGGTTAATTTCCAGAGGGCCAGCAAAAGGAGATTCTCCCCCCACAGATGAAGGGCTCACCTGACCTGCAGAAGAAGGAGTCAGCCCTGCAGATGATGGTCCAGGCTGAGCTGCTGTGGATGTACTGGCTTGTCTTTCTGAAGAGTTACCTCCAAAAAGATGACCATGTGTCCTTCTGTGTACATCCTGGAGGTGTCTCTTCATGGTGTGATTCCCAAAGGAATACTTCCTGTTAGGATTACCTCTAGAAAGTACACGCTTACACAGCTTACAAGTCACTAAGGGTGCATTTACCTTTTGCTGGCCTTCAGGAAAAGTAAAATAATCCCATACATAAGAGGGCTTTTGTTTCCTCGATATCTGCCTCAAGACAGTGCTGCTAGTGCTAGCCTCACTCTCAGAAGAGCTCTGCTGTTCTGCCATCGTATCCCAAAGACAAACCAGCTCCTTCTCCCAAGGGATCACAAGCAGAAATGAGGGGAATGGGTGTGGTGTAGGAGAGTTCTAGAACTGAAAGTAGTTTCAACCAATCAAAAGTTGTGTTTCATGATCACATGACCTACCGTACGCTTACGGTACGCTTACGGTACGCTTACGGCAAAAGTGCGCATGCGCATAAAAAAGACACGCGCTTGCGCGCATGCGCATAACAGTCACTCCCGGCACTTCCGCGTAACGTGCGCGTGTAGCGTACACGCGTACGCGTCCCACGCGGAGTACGCGCAGCTACGCAAATTGCGTAACTATACGCAAGCAGCGTAGGAAAATTACGGATGTTGCGTAAACCGTACGCTTACCGTGAGCTTACGGTACGCGTACTAAAAAAAATAAAAAAAAAATAGAAAAAAAGTACTGCAAATAAATTTTACATGTTTATTTTAAAAAATATATAAAAAAAAACATATTAAAGAATTTTAAAAATTTAATCATAGTCTTTATAAAAGGTAAGAAAATTAAAATAAAAATATGTTAGAAAAAATAGAAGAAAAAAAAAAATTAGCATTTAAAAAATCTTGCAAATTCACTGAAAAAACCATGGGTTTCACACACGTTATAGTTAGGAATTAGCATTTAAAAAACCTTGCAAATTCACTGAAAAAACCATGGGTTTCACACACGTTATAGTTAGGAATTAGCATTTAAAAAACCTTAGAAATTCAGTGAAAAAACCATAGGTTTCACACACGTTATAGTTAGGAATTAGCATTTAAAAAACCTTAGAAATTCAGTGAAAAAACCATAGGTTTCACACATGTTATAGTTAGCTGGACATTTTACAATGCACTGCTGATGACGTCACATGACGTCACATATTACATCACTCATGACATGGTCAGTGACATCACTCATGACATCACTGATGACATCTCAAATGACATCACTGATGACCTCACTGATGACATCATCCTTGTGATAGAGTGGCAGACCTCCTCTTCCCCTAATAAAACCTTTGATACACACATTCAAAAATAGAGACTAAAATTTACAAAACAATGGACATACCAATAACAGTTACAACAACCTCTTCAGTAATTCTAAGATCCACATACACATCCACTCATTCACCAACAGTCCAATACAGTCACTCATACATGTACTCACTTATCATATGTACTCATACACCTATACATCCTGTTACACAATGCCACTCATCCATAGAGCTACTCACACACATAGTCACTCATGCTAATAAAGAATCAAACATACATTTACTTGCATATACAGTTATACACACACCACCACACTTACTTCTACGGAAACTTACACATACTAAGGTGCCGATTACGATCCGTTAAAAACTGCGTACGAACCGTCGGTCGGAGCGAATTCCCCGTCCGACTCGTACCCGGTTGTAAAACTTTACAAACATGGAATTACGATTCGCACGGAAACACCATTTCCGTACGAATCGTAAAAAACACCGACCGACGAAAATATACATACGAATGTGATCCGGGAATGCTGCGACGTGACGTCGGGACGCTTTCAGGCAGCGTTTCACGAACCAGGAATTACGATTCGAACCGACAGCAGTCCGGACGGCAATATTTTCACGGCACCCAAAAAGTGCCGCAAAAGCGAAGTACGGCGCGAATCGACCAGAGTAGGTGGCCCGGTACGCGCCGACCCCCCCCCAGCCCCCGTAGGTACGCGCCGACCCCCCCCCAGCCCCCGTAGGTACGCGCCGACCCCCCCCCAGCCCCCGTAGGTACGCGCCGACCCCCCCCCAGCCCCCGTAGGTACGCGCCGACCCCCCCCCAGCCCCCGTAGGTACGCGCCGACCCCCCCGTGTGTACACCCGTGTACGGTGCGTACCCCCCGTGTACGCTCGAGTCGGACCCCCCCGTGTACGCTCGAGTCGGACCCCCCCGTGTACGCTCGAGTCGTACCCCCCGTGTACGCTCGAGTCGGACCCCCCCGTGTACGCTCGAGTCGTACCCCCACCCGTGTATGTACGGTGCGTACCCCCAGCACGTAGCGCTGGGGGTACGCACCGTACATACACGGGTGGGGGTACGACTCGAGCGTACACGGGGGGGTCCGACTCGAGCGTACACGGGGGGGTTCGACTCGGGCGTACACGGGGGGGTTCGACTCGAGCGTACACGGGGGGGGTACGCACCGTACATACACGGGTGGGGGTTCGACTCGAGCGTACACGGGGGGGTCTGACTCGAGCGTACACGGGGGGGTTCGACTCGGGCGTACACGGGGGGGTTCGACTCGAGCGTACACGGGGGGGTTCGACTCGAGCGTACACGGGGGGGGTACGCACCGTACATACACGGGTGGGGGTTCGACTCGAGCGTACACGGGGGGGTCTGACTCGAGCGTACACGGGGGGTACGCACCGTACACGGGTGTACACACAGGGGGGGTCGGCGCGTACCTACGGGGGCTGGGGGGGGGTCGGCGCGTACCTACGGGGGCTGGGGGGGGTCGGCGCGTACCTACGGGGGCTGGGGGGGGGTCAGCGCGTACCTACGGGGGCTGGGGGGGGGGTCGGCGCGTACCTACGGGGGCTGGGGGGGGGGTCGGCGCGTACCTACGGGGGCTGGGGGGGGGTCGGTGCGTACCTACGGGGGCTGGGGGGGGGTCGGCGCGTACCTACGGGGGCTGGGGGGGTACGGCACGTACCGGGCACCTGTTTGGACGTCTCCATGGTTGTTATGGGAGTTCGGTGCGGACGGTCTTTTCACCATACGGTTGTACATTCGGACGCCCGGGATGGATCGTGATTCCCCGGTCGGAGTTCACCTTTCACGTTTGTACGGTGAATCGTACGAGGACGTGTCGGACACATTTTCCGACCCGAGGACGTGTGGGGAAATATTCCCAGTGCGGTTCGTATGGACTTTTTACCATGCGAATCGTGATTGCCAGTTCGTACGGCACTTGTACGATTCGTACGGTAAAAAGACCAGATACGAGTCGTACGGGGACATTTTTTACCGGATCGTGATCGGCACCTTAGTCTTTTAAACAATTACTTATAGAAATACATACTTATTCATACAGGAACTCTTTCAATCTCTCACTCTCACATATACTCACATATATAAACCAATAGTCACATATACTAGTTTTAAACATATGTAGTTACTCATAAAGACACTATTGAGACAGTCATTCACTCACTAACACACCCATACACACACTCATCCACCCATGCAGTCCTGCACACATGCTCTGTTCAACACATACAAACAGTGAGTCACTCATTCATGCACCTATGCACTACGTCATACCCCCCACCGAACCATGCAGACACTCATACTGATACTCAAAAAACCAACTAATAACCTATATAGACACCCATGTAGCTACTCTCCAACCCATGCAGCCACTTATACACAAAGTGAGAGACTGATACAGATATTTATATATTTAAACATTACTCACTAAGCCATGTATTCACTATGATACACTTAATCAGTCAGTTACACAATCAATTTTTCAAAAAGAAATCATCCATTTAGACAGTAATATACCCATTTATTCTTCTATCAACCTTGAGATATACATATATAAAACATATTTAATTTTCAGAAAAACACACATTCACTGGATGATGTCATCAGTGAGGTCATTTGAGATGTCATCAGTGATGTCATGAGTGATGTCACTGACCATGTCATGAGTGATGTAATATGTGACGTCATCAGCAGTGCATTGCGGGCGCGCGAGTTATAGTTAGCTGAACTAACTATAACGGGGGAATTTCATTGGTTTTTTACGAGTAAAATGTCCAGCTAACTATAACATGTGTGAAACCTATGGTTTTTCACTGAATTTCTAAGGTTTTTTAAATGCTAATTCCTAACTATAACGTGTGTGAAACCTATGGTTTTTTCACTGAATATATATATATATATATATATATATATATATATATATATTCACTAAAAAATGCCCCTGCATTGAAGACACACTCCTCCAGCCAGTAAGTACAAGACCTTTTATTGCTCAGGAACAGGATTCCAGCTCCACTTTTATGTCCATTTGCCTAACGCGTTTCAGAGCATTCATGCTCTTTCATCAGAGGCAGATTAAAAAAGCACATCTCTTTTGCACGTACCCACAGTTCCCTGCGTGCTCAATTGGTTTGTATTAGCCTCCGGTGTGCCATTCTTAATTAATTCAGTTCACATTGCACGCCGGAACTTGTAGTTTTCATTTAGTGCACAATATTACCTCCAGTGGTTGTGTGCCTTTTTAAACATTTTCTGGACCGATAACAGCCCTCCAGTGGGTCCCAGAGCTGAAAGCTGGCTCCACCATTACAGCAATATATATATATATATATATTTTTTGTAATTCACCAAATCGCCCTGCTGCAAGGACGCACTCCACAGACAGATGGTTTCAAGAACCTTTATTTTTCAAAACCAGCAAATGCATTCTGAGTGTTCATTTCTGCCGACGCGTTTCAAAGCACACAAGCTTCTTTTTCAAAGGCAATGCTTGTCGAGTTACGGAGCTGTTGACGCACTGATATATATATATATATATATGTCTATATATATATATATATATATATATATATATATATATTATCTACTGGCGGTAGCCAGTAGATAGTTATAGTTAGGACCGTGTTTCCATTGGAAAGCCGCAACATTCTATTTGGAATAACTTTGGCGCCGGTTAACGAATCCTCGCGAAATTCTCAAAATAGGTGGGGCGCTCCGCTCCGCTCCTTCCCTGAAAGTCTCGGGGGGATTCGTCAAGCGGGGGCTGAGAAAAAGGGAGGGTCCCAAAACCCGTTTTCCCCATGCATTTTTCCATAGGACCTTTAGTCCGAGCTACAGCCCGAACGGCTGAACAGAATTACTTGTAATTTGGCAGAGAGGTAGTCCGCAGGTCAAGGATGTGCCTTTTGTAGGTCTGGTGTAAATATGTTCAGTAGTTCCTGAGAAAATAGCATTTAAAGCAATATATATATCTGTAAGCGCGCTCCGTGCGCTTACGGTAAGCTTACTGTACGCGTACGGTGCCGTGCGCGAGCTCAAATCTGATTGGTTGTCACATGACTGTAAACATTCGAATCGGACGAAATCAGGAAGTGTCGGCCTCCATTTTGTGTGTTTCACACAGAAAAAAAAAAGGGAGATAACGTGAAAAGGGGGCAAGGAAGAGAGTTACAGACCCCCTAACATTTGAAAGGGGGTCAAAGAAGGACACAAAAGTACGAAAAATACATTTATTAATTTTTAAAAAAAAATCGCGGAGTGCGCGTACGGTAAGCTTACCGTACGCGTACGGCAGAAAAAAATAAAATAAAATAAAATAAAATTCAGGTTTAAGTGTTTAGATATTAGGGGGCTCTAAAAAGAGCCGTTGTGTTTAAGAAGTGATTTTTTAGTGAAAGAGCCGTTGTGTGTATGAAGTGATTTTTTAGTGGTACCTACAAGTAAGTACCGATGCAGAGTCTAAGGTTCAAGAGGAAGACTCTGTTCCCTTCATCAGTGAAGTGTACACCATCTCCTCTATAAATGTCTTGCATGTTGTAACGCAAGTTGTTGTGGTAAATGGAACTCATACCATAGTCTCGGAGGAAAGCAGAAACAGATTTGTTGACGTGCTTTCTTGCTTTGTCAATCTGTGGACAAAATTGATTGGACCAGTTCCATTTTTGCCTTTGGCATATGTTAGAATACGCAAAGGCAGTTTTAGGGAAAAGTGAAAACAGTTGTGCAAAGGTCTCCTTCATAAGCATTTCCAGACCTACCCCAGTCAAAGTGCCTAGGTCATTGCCACCACAGTGCACTATTATGAGGTCAGGGTGTTGGATTTGCATGAAGGATTTCACCAATGGCATCAATTGGTGCCACTTTAACCCTCTCTGACCAATCCATTTAATGTCTAAGCAAGGTCTCTCACCATACCTGTTTTCTCTGCATACTTTTCACTCCAGAAGACATAGCTGTGCCCTACAATCCACACTGTGAACATCTTCCAAGGAGATCTGGATGCACTCAGGAGGTATATTTCAGTAGAATGGGAAAATGAAATGAAAGACAGTTGGAAAATGGAGGCATACATATTTTTTTTAATAAAAAGAACTCATTGGCTGTTTCAAACCATTCTACACTCAAAACTAGGCTGCATGTTTACATTTTTAGAAGCATGTTTTGTATTGGTTCAGAAAATTGTGTTCCCACAGAAGATTAAATTGGATTTGCTGTAAGGTTTGACAGGTCAAGCAGTCTTGCTCTTAGCAATAGAAACATTGTTTGATGAACTTCTGACCTCTCTGCTCACACCAGTGTTCCATGAGCTGTTGCTATGCTAGGAGGTAGAAGTCATGTTGGGGGAAGGGTGCATTTGGAAAAGGGTTGACATTTTCAACCAATAGAAATGTGTGTTTCCATTTGAAAAAATGTGGGAAGCAGTGTTATTTGAAGTTAACATGTATATGTGTGGAAAAAGAGAGGGAAACATTGCCATTATCTGGTTCTGCTGAGAGGAGAGAGGTGTACAGAACAGATATCCTGGCTCTGATAATCTGCTGTTTGAGTGCCACATTTCTTTCACAACTAAATAATTTTAAAGGTGAGTTATGAGTTTGAGAGGGGATGTATGTGGTAAATTTAGAAATGAATAATAGAATTGGGATTCCTTTTGTTGAAGTTGTGTTTTTCATTTTGTGTTTTGGGAGAAATTTAAATGTAAGGAACATGTAAAATATTATGGACTATGTTTTCACCATAAATTAAGGTGTACTGGTATGAATGAGGAATACTGTTTTCTCCATAGAATCAGAAGATGACTCTGTGTGCAAAGAGGAATTGTTGACAGAGATTTATTTGGTGTTACTCTGGTAATTGTAGATTTGCATTACTAGGAAAGGGGCATCTTTTTTACTGTAGGAGTAGACTCTTAGCACACACCCAGCTGCATATCCTGTAGAATCAAGCTTAGTATTTACAACTGAGTTGTGTTTGAGGTTGCAGTGAGTAATGCAAATACATTCTACATCACTAAGGCTGGTTGCCTTTGCTGGAGTGTAGTCATTCACCCAGGTTACACATGTTCCTGGTCTCAAAAAGCTGTTTGGACATGTGCTGTTTTCAGATTCTGAAAAGTGGATTGAAAAAGTGTCAGACTGTAAAAGTACTTATCACTTGCCAAAAAAAGAGTAGTAAGTGTGCTTTCAAATTGGCAAAGAAATTTTGTTTTCTGCCTAATATCAAACCATGACTCTGTGTGCAAAGAGAAATTGTTGACAGAGATTTATTGCGTATTACTCTGGTAATTTTAGATTTGCATTAGTAGGAAAGGGGCAGCTATTTTTCAGCAGAAGCAGACTCTTAGCAACACACCCAGCTGTTTATCCTGTAGAATCATGCATAGTATTCACAACCGAGTGGTGTTTGAGGTTGCAGTGAGTAATGCAAATACATTCTACATCACTAAGGCTGGTTGCCTTTGCTGGAGTGTAGTCATTCACCCAGGTTACACATGTTCCTGGTCTCAAAAAGCTGTTTGGACATGTGCTGTTTTCAGATTCTGAAAAGTGGATTGAAAAAGTGTCAGACTGTAAAAGTACTTATCACTTGCCAAAAAAAGAGTAGTAAGTGTGCTTTCAAATTGGCAAAGAAATTTCGTTTTCTGCCTAATATCAAACCATGACTCTGTGTGCAAAGAGGAATTGTTGACAGAGATTTATTGCGTATTACTCTGGTAATTTTAGATTTGCATTAGTAGGAAAGGGGCAGCTATTTTTCAGCAGAAGCAGACTCTTAGCACACACCCAGCTGTTTATCCTGTAGAATCTTGCATAGTATTCACAACCGAGTGGTGTTTGAGGTTGCAGTGAGTAATGCAAATACATTCTACATCACTAAGGCTGGTTGCCTTTGCTGGAGTGTAGTCATTCACCCAGGTTACACATGTTCCTGGTCTCAAAAAGCTGTTTGGACATGTGCTGTTTTCAGATTCTGAAAAGTGGATTGAAAAAGTGTCAGACTGTAAAAGTACTTATCACTTGCCAAAAAAAGAGTAGTAAGTGTGCTTTCAAATTGGCAAAGAAATTTTGTTTTCTGCCTAATATCAAACCATGACTCTGTGTGCAAAGAGGAATTGTTGACAGAGATTTATTGCGTATTACTCTGGTAATTTTAGATTTGCATTAGTAGGAAAGGGGCAGCTATTTTTCAGCAGAAGCAGACTCTTAGCACACACCCAGCTGTTTATCCTGTAGAATCATGCATAGTATTCACAACCGAGTGGTGTTTGAGGTTGCAGTGAGTAATGCAAATACATTCAACATCACTAAGGCTGGTTGCCTTTGCTGGAGTGTAGTCATTCACCCAGGTTACACATGTTCCTGGTCTCAAAAAGCTGTTTGGACATGTGCTGTTTTCAGATTCTGAAAAGTGGATTGAAAACGTGTCAGACTGTAAAAGTACTTATCACTTGCCAAAAAAAGAGTAGTAAGTGTGCTTTCAAATTGGCAAAGAAATTTCGTTTTCTGCCTAATATCAAACCATGACTCTGTGTGCAAAGAGGAATTGTTGACAGAGATTTATTGCGTATTACTCTGGTAATTTTAGATTTGCATTAGTAGGAAAGGGGCAGCTATTTTTCAGCAGAAGCAGACTCTTAGCACACACCCAGCTGTTTATCCTGTAGAATCATGCATAGTATTCACAACCGAGTGGTGTTTGAGGTTGCAGTGAGTAATGCAAATACATTCTACATCACTAAGGCTGGTTGCCTTTGCTGGAGTGTAGTCATTCACCCAGGTTACACATGTTCCTGGTCTCAAAATGATGTTTGGACATGTGCTCTCTTCTGATTCTGAAAAGTGGATTGAAAATGTGTCAGACTGTAAAAGTACTTATCACTTGCCAAAAAAAGAGTAGTAAGTGTGCTTTCAAATTGGCAAAGAAATTTCTTTTTCTGCATAAAATCACACCATGACTCTGTGTGCACACAGGAATTGTTTTTAGATATTTAATTCGTGATGGTTTTATTGTGATTTTCACTTGTAGGAAAGGGGTACATAGTATTTTAAGATTTGAAAAGATCATAAAAAATATAGTAATATATTTAAATAAAATAAAGGAATTTTTTTTTAGTTTCTTTCAGGTATTGCTGAAGAGCAGTGAACAAAATTTAAGATGCCTACAAAATCCAGAGTAAGGAAAAAACAGAAAAAAAATCTATATTTGAAGACAACTGGAGGACCCAAGTTAGTTGGAGATGCTCATGTTGGGAAAAAGAGAAAGTCTTCTGGTAAGCAGACAAAAGATTTTTTTAAAAATATCTTCAAAAAAAGGAAAAATGTACAAAATGTCTGTACTGGAAATACTGTTTTAAATAGAAAACTACAGGAAAAAATGGAGCATTTAGTTAATGCAAATGTACCTTCAGAAACAATAAAGATTAACTTAAAAAGAAAAACAGCGTTTAAAGAGATTCGTAGAAAAATGTTTCAGAGAAGAGTTATGTCCAATTTGATAAAGGATGTGAAGAAATATAAGAAAAAAACGAAATTTTATATGAGAAAAAAAGTAATTGAAGCCATTGTAGCAAAGGCTTTAGAATTAAAAAGGAAACTATTCATTTTAATTTTGAACAGGATGCGTACATTAGATAAAATGGTCAATGTACTGAAATCACAAAGCAAAAGGAAAAGACTAGTGAAAAGAACAAACTTTTGTAAAGTGTTTTTAGGAGAATGGATGCATAGTTCAAGTAGTGAACCTTTTTTTAATGAAGAGAGTTATCTTCAAAGTAATAGTTTGCTGCATGCAGTTGACACTAGAGGTTGTGCTTATGAAGTGAAAAATGGTTGTATAATGGAGAAGGAGAAAATGGTTCCAAGAGATGAGGAACAAGTAATGGCGGATGAGGTTATGGGGAGACGTCCTAAAGCCCCAGTGTATACTTGGAATTGTAGTAGTATTTGCACTGTGCGTCAGGAATCTATTGATAAATTTCGTGAGTTTCTAAGAGAATATAGTAAAAAAAAGTGTTAAACAGAAGATTAAGGTGCTTCAAAGTCTAGATCCATGCAGAGTGAGAGAGAATACTCGTTTGCAAGGACACTCTCTGGCTTGTCTATCTAGGAAAGTGTGTCAAAGTGTTTTTCACCATTTTAGGATGCTGGCAGTTCATCATACTGAAATGAGAAAGTTTGTGAGACGATTGTATTTTGCTAAAAGTCCAGCAATAAAGTTAGATTAATTGAATAGGGCTCTGTTCCGTGGATCGGTATCAGATGTAGAGAAGGTTACTGATGAAATTCAGTTTAGTTACTTTGGTCCAGAACAAGAGAGTGCAGGTAATGACACAGTTATCGAGGAAGATGTGGAAGAGAATGTAGAACCCTCTGTAAGTAAGAAATTTGATGATCAAATGACAAAATTTGCAATCATCTCTAATGAATATTACTTGTATTTGTTGCCGCAGAACTCATTATAAAAATCAAACCAGGAATGTTGATCTCTACAGAAAAAGTGAAGAAGAAGATAATTATAAGTGGAAGGATTTTGCAACATATATATTTCTGGAAAATTGTTTTGATTTGGGTGAAGATGAGCGTATTTGTAAATACTGTTATAACAAGTTAGAAGAAAATAAAATGCCAGCAAGAGCTGTACATAATAATTTAGAATTGCATGATATTCCTGCTGAACTTTCTGATTTAAATACTTATGAGTCTATACTCATTCAATGTGTCCATCCGTTCCAGACTATAGTACGTATGGAGCCAAAAACCGGTAAATTACCTCCTTCAGATTTACAGAGAGGTTTAAAAGGTAGAGTTGTCTATTTGCCATTGGATTTGAAAAAAAATATGGAAACTATTGATGCAGATACTTTGGAAACTGAACCATTAGTTATAATGGTTAATGGTGTACCTACAAAGAACAAGAAAATTTGTCAGGAGCTGGTGGATGTACGGAAAGTACAAAGAGCTAATTTTTATTTGAAAAAGAATAATAAATGGTATGAATCAATTTATATGGATGAAGATGAAGAAGATTTAAGTGGAGCCACAGAAACACCAACTGGGCAAATTGAAAAGGTGGACAAGTCAAAAGAAGAAGAAATTTATGAACATTTCAGCATACATCCTCTTCATTCAAAAGAAGTTATGGCAGATAGTATTGATCTGTTTCAGATGAAAAAAGCCAAAGGAACTCCCGTGAGTGTATGGGAGGAGAGCTTGGAAGCTCGTTGTTTTCCCCAGCTGTTTCCTAAAGGAGAAGGTGGACGATACGATGAACGCCCAGAACAGATTCCTGCTTCTGAGTATCGGACTACAAGATTATATGCACAAGATCCAAGATTTCGACAAAGTATTCCTTATTTGTTCCATCTGTTATTTGAAAGTGACCTGTCAGCACTATCCTATGCAGTAAATCACATTTTAAAAAGTGGAGTACATCTACATAATGTGTCTGCTAAGGATTTTATGAATAAAGTGCAGTAGCGAGATGATCATTTGGAATCTCAATTGATCATTCTGATGGCTTGCCAGCGTGGGACAAATGAATATTGGTACCGACGCCATGGAGAATTGAAATGTATGTTACGGAATTTAGGAACTCCAACATGGTTCCTTACCCTAAGCTGTGCCGAGTACGCTTGGGATGATTTACTGGATTTTCTTCGAGAGGCAAATTCAAACATTAAAAACATCGAATACAAGACAGCAGGAGAATTGTGCTCATTGGATCCGGTTAATGTTTGCAGATATTTCAATCATAGATTTGAGGCTATGATGTGCTTCATCTGCAATAAAAAAAATCCACCTCTTGGAGAAGTTGTGGATTTCTTTTGGAGAAAAGAGTACCAAGCAAGAGGTGCTCCTCATATTCATATGCTGTTGTGGATCAAGGATGCCCCAAAATTTGGAACAGAATCTGATGATGCTGTTTTAAGTTTCATCGAAGAATATGCAACATGTGCTATACCAAAAAGCACAGAAGAGAAAAAGTTAAAGGAGCAAGTTTTACGTTTCCAAAGTCATCGGTGTGGAAAATACTGTCGACGGAAGTACAAGAACAAAGATAAATTCTACACTAAATGTCGATTTGGATTTCCTAGACCTGTTCTTTCAAAAGGAAGAGTAAACAGTTTTATGTCAGCTGTGAGACATACTATTACAAGAAAATCACCTAAGAATACCTACAACCTAAAAAGAAAAGAAGAGTCAAAATATATAAATGACTACAACCCAATCATTTTATCCATGTGGAATGCTAACAGGGATATACAGTATGTAGCTGACAATTCCATTGCTGTTGCTCGATATGTAACGTCTTACATTACTAAATCAGAAAAGACTGAATTGAAAGAAATGTGGGAAGAGATTTCTCACGAGAAGACTGTCAGTAAGAAGCTATACAGTTTCAGTTTAAAGATGTTATCGCATCGAGAAATTGGATCCTACGAATGTTCAGATAGGTTATCTTCTGCAAGTCTCTACTCGAAATCAAGAAGAATAATTTGGGTAAGTTTAGGCCTTGCAGCAATGAGAAATCGGGTACTGAAATCTGTTGGAGAAATTGAATATTTAGCACAGTTCGAACCTGAAAGTACAGACATTTTAAAAACAAACATGTTGGACACATATTACCCAAAAAGAAGTAATCACCTTGAAAACATGTGTCTCTATGAAGTGCTGCAGAACTTCATTTTTAAACGGAATGCCACAGAAGACATCAACAATGGAAAATATAAAGTCAGTGGTGAGGAAGGATGTTTGGTGAAGCAAACAAAAGGAAGTTTGATAAATCACCGGAAGGTGAGTTGCGACACTACTGACAAAAAGGAATTTTACTACTTGGCACTTTTACAGCTGTTCAAACCATGGCGTTCAGAGGATGAACTACTTGGAGAATTCCAGAGCTATGAGGACTCATTTAATGCATGTAAAGATACGATTGAATGCAGTACTTTCACAAATTATGTCCAAATGTTAAATGAAGAAATTGAACATGAAGCTACAATTGCAGCTGAAGTAGCTAGAGACAGTTCTCAAGACAGCCAAAGTTCAGGAACGCTCAGTCAAGATCCCCTTGGACAACCAATAGAAAATGAAGCTGCAATAGCCATGACTGAAGTGGAAATGGCTATGAATCAAGCTCAAGAAGAATTAATAGACTTACCAAATTTGGAAGAACAACTGAATGAAGAACAGCAACAAATTTATGAAGAGATCAGAAACAAAATTGATCACGGATTACTATATGAAAAAAAAGAGTGCTCATGCACATCATTTGAACCAATCAGGATGTATGTGAGCGGACAAGCTGGAACTGGAAAAAGTTTCTTAATAAAAGTCATCAGAAGCTACCTACAGCAAAAAACGGATTCAACTTTGTCTTGTGTTGTTACTGCTCCAACTGGGTTAGCAGCATATAACATAAAAGGAATTACCTTACATCGTTTTCTAATGTTACCAGTGGAGCATGAGAACAAAATAGAATACCACAAGCTAACAGGAGAAGCATGCTTCGAAGTGTCAAGAGTGTTGAAGAAGATGCAAGTTCTCATTATTGATGAGGTGAGCATGGTATCAAACTTAATGCTTGCCTTTGTGCATTTAAGAATGCAGCAAATTCTAAGGAGAGACTATGACGTGTTATTTGGTGGAAAACATGTCATAGTTTTTGGGGATCTTCTACAGCTTACTCCAGTTAAAGGACAACCAGTGTTTAATACTGTGACACATGAAGACACAAAGAAGTCATTGGGAAGCATTGGTAATGCAAATATTTGGTCCTTCTTTGAGTACAAGGAACTTACTACTAATATGAGGCAAGCAAACGATGAAGATTATGCAAGTATTCTGAAAGATATCAGAATTGGACTACTCACTGAAGTTGGCAGGAAAGCATTACAGAGTCGGTTGCTACATAATTTATTCCCAAAGGAAGAAATAGTTGCAGAGAAAATATACAAGAACATTGCAGAAAAGAAAAGTGTAATCTGCTTAATGCCAACTCTACGTGAATGCTCAATATTCAATGAGGAACTTTTGAAATTGGAAAAGGAAGAGATTAAGAAATTGGAAGCAGTGGACAAAATTCAGCATGAAAGAATTACAATTACATTAACAGGCAAACTGAGAAAAAAATTGGATTCTCTAGAGAAGAAAATTTCGAAACAGCTGGATTACAAAAAAATCTATATGTTTGCATGAACTGTAGAGTATTTTTAAGGAGAAATTTGGATGTTGAAAAAGGTTTAGTGAATGGAGCTATGGGTAAAGTTGTGGGTTTTGTGAACTACCAGAAAAAAGATGGGATTGAATTTTTAAAAATAAAGTTTGATCAGATTGAAGAGGTTAAAGACATTTGTCGTTGTTCAGTCCGTTTTTTGCTTGTGAAAGACTCATGTGTACGTAGGAAGCAGTTTCCGTTTTCTCTAGCATATGCTGTAACTATTCACAAGTCTCAAGGATTAACTGTAGATTGTGCTTTTGTGAACATTGGTTCAACTGTGTTCAAAGAAGGTATGGCTTATGTTGCTTTGTCACGAGTGAAAACATTATGTGGTTTATTCATGATAGACTTTGATGACTCAAAAGTTAGTGCTGATGCAAATTGTGTAAAGGAGTATAATAGATTAAGAAGAACCTATGCTCCTCATTTAGGTCAGTATCCTGTGTTGGAA
Organism: Triturus cristatus; assembly: GCF_964204655.1. Classification (NCBI taxonomy): domain Eukaryota; kingdom Metazoa; phylum Chordata; class Amphibia; order Caudata; family Salamandridae; genus Triturus; species Triturus cristatus. The sequence continues at coordinate 727,158,252 of NC_140579.1, read as the reverse complement.
AAACGTGTTGTTTCTCGTAAAAGGAGAATTGAGAATATCTGTAATGAGGATGTAGAGAAGAGAAAACAAAAGAAGAGTGATGTAATTGCAAGCAAAAAGAAAAAGGACAATGTTGAAGAGGTTGTTGGTTGTCATTTTGAAAATAGCTCTGGTGTCAACTGCTACGCTAATGTAGTGCTGAATGTTGTATTTTATCTTGAAAGTTTGCAAGAGCAGATAATAGTAAATCAGGGAAAAAGATTCTGTTCTGTGCTGAGTCTCCTTTTTGAAAAGCTGAGTATTGATAAAACTAAAATAGAAAGTGCTACTGAAATTAGAAAACTTTTAGATGTATGTTCAGGATGTACACAGTTTTCTCAAAATGTACAGCAAGATGCACAGGAATTCTTGATGTATTTTCTTCAGGTACTGGAAGAAGAAGGGGTACAAATAGAAAATATGTTTGGTCTCTCTTATAAATGGGAACATAGTTGTGAAAACTGTTTCAATACATGTGGCTCTAATGTTGATTCTGAAAGGTTTATTTATTTAACATTGCCAGAGAGTAAATCAGTCACTTTTACTAAATTAGTTAAAGATGCTAATCATAGCATGGAATGCGGTGAATGTAAATCTGACATGTTTTCAACGTTAATTTTAAAGGAATACGGACAGTATGTAATTTTAATGATGCAACGATGTAGAGCTGATGGTTCAAAATTGGATACTTTAATAAAGAAGTTTACAGGACAGCAATTATCAATTTCAGGAAAAACTTTTGTAACAGTTGCAATAATTTTCCATGATGGACCTACTGTAACTTCTGGTCATTACACAGTTTATCTAAAATGTGAAAAAGGCTGGACAATGTGTAATGATTGTCAATTGGTTTTTAAGCAACGTTTGCCTTTTGATTTAGCAAATTCCTATCTAATCTTCCTGAAACCTAAATTTTAGAGAGAATTGGCAACATCTGTACAAATCAATTTTACCATTTTATTGGATTACAATTGGAATTTTCTAATAAAAAGATTTTTAAAATTAGCATTTGGCCTAAAGGAAAGGTAACCAATTGTATTGTGGACTTATTTAATTCCTAATTAATCTTTCGGAAACCAAAATTTTAGAGAGAATTGGTAACATCTGTACAAATCAAATTTTGGAATTTTATTGGATTACCATTGGAAATTTAATCAAAAAAGAATTTAAAAGTTACCATTTGGCCTAAAGGAAAGGTAACCAGATGTATTGTGGAGTTATTTGAGATATAATATTTTTGTGATTATGCTTCTGTAACAAAATTGTCAGACGGTATTTTTTAGAAATAGTTATTGTTATTAGATGATATTTTTATTGAATATTTTGCATTTCTATAATGTTATGTTTAAGTGAGAAGAGATTCTGGGCTTTTTTAAAACAATCTTTGAGATTGTTATTTTTTTTTTGCCCGCTGTTAAGTGATGAATGCAATTGCTTTCACGATTTATAGTGAAATGCAATATATTCTGAAAACAGCAAAAAAATGGCAAAAAATTGTTTTTGGAAAATATGTAAATACGTGTACTGTATTATAAAATGTTTTATTAAATATTAATACTTTTTTCTTTTTTTTTCAGATTGAGAAAGAACATTTTCGAAAAATAAAACCATTTTTCTAGCAATTTAAATAAAATATTAATTGATATTTAATTTTTTGGGTGGGTCAGGTAAGTCAGAAATTTCATGGTCCCTTTTTTCCACTTCTCCTCAATCAGATTTTCAGTTTTTCGTTATAATCCCTCAAGGACCTTGTAATATGGTAATTGTTTTTTAGTGTTTTTAAAAAAAAAAAAAAAAAAAATACGCTTACCGTACGCGTACGGTAAAAAAAAAGATAAAAAAGTATAAAAAAAATAAATAAAAAAAGTTGAAAGGTAAGGTTGGCTCTTAAAAGAGCCGTTGTGTTCATACAGGGACAGAGGAAAGAAAGAATGGGAATATTAGCTGGTAGGACAAATGTGCTGGTCTATTCTGTTGTTAATTAGGGGAACACTGGTCTCCCCACGAACAATTAGACCATGACAATTTGAGCACCGCATTGTAACCCTCGCAAATCGAGGGTTAGTTTCCAGAGGACCAGAAAAAGGTGATTCTCCCCCCACAGATGAAGGGCTCAGCTGAGCTGCCAAAGATGTACTCGGCTGAGCTGCTGTGGATGTGCTCGGTCGACTTACTGAAGGGTTTGCTCCAGTATGTCGTGCATTTGTCCTAGGGTGTACATCCTGAAGGTGTCTTAACATAGTGAGATTCCCAAAGGAATACTTCTTGTTAGGATTACCTCTAGAAAGTACACGCTGGCAAAGCTTGCAAGTAGCTAAAGGAGCATTTACCTTTTTCTGTCCCTCTGGAAACGTAAAATACTCCCATATAAAAGAGCTCTTTTGTTTCCTCCTTCTCTGCCTGATGGTGGTGCTGCTAGCCTCACTCGAAGAAGAGGACTGCTGGTCTGCCATTGTATCCCAAAGACAACTCAGCTCCTTCTCCTAAGGGATCACAAGCAGAAATGAGGGGAATGGGTGTGGTGTAGGAGAGTTCTTGAACTGAAAGTAGTTTAAACCAATCAAAAGTGTTGTTTCTTGATCACATGACCCACCGTGCGCGTACGTTACGCTTACGGAGTGCTTACGGAGCGCTTACGGTAAAAGTACGCATGCGCGTATAAAAGACACGCGCACGCGCGCATGCGCATAACAGGCACGCCCCAACACTTCCGCGTAACGTACGCGTGTAACGTATGCGCTTACGCGCCGCGTACGCAGTACGCAGGTCTACGTAAATTGCGTAACCATACGCAAACAGAGTAGAAATATTACGTACATAAAGCAAAACGTGCGCTTACGGTAAGCTTACCATACGCGCACGTAAAAAAAAAAAAATAATTGGAAAAAAAGAATCACTATGTTATACTAATATATCTTACCTGTTTGGTTAAAAAAAAAAGGTGAAAAAAATCTATATTGCAGAATTTTTTACATTTTACAATAGTGTTTAAAGAGAATATAAAGTAAAAATAAAAAGATGTAAAAAACCTTGCAAAAAAAAAAAAAAATCACACACGTTAAATATAAGAATTAGCATTTAAAAAACCATACAAATTCACTGAAAAAACCATGGGTTTCACACACGTTATAGTTAGGAATTAGCATTTAAAAAACCTTGCAAATTCAGTGAAAAAACCATAGGTTTCACAGACATTATAGTTAGCTGGACATTTTACTCGTAAAAAAACAATGAAATTCCCCCGTTATAGTTAGTTAAGCTAACTATAACTCGCGCACCCGCAATCCACTGCTGATGACGTCACATATAACATCACTCATGACATGGTATCTGACATCACTCATGACATCACTGATGACATCTCAAATGACATCACTGATGACATCACGGATGACATCATCCTTGTGATAAAGTGGCAGACCTCCTCTCACCCTAATATAACCTTTGATACACACATTAAAAAATAGAGACTAAAAAATAAAAAATTAATGGAAATTCCAATACCAGTTTCAACAAACTCTTCTGTAATTCTAAGAACCACATACACATCTACTCATTTACCAACAGTCCTATACAGTCACTCATACATGTACTCACTCATATGTACTCATACACCTGTACATCCTGTTACACAATGCCACTCATCCATAGAGTTACTCACACACATAGTCACTCATGCTAATAAAGAATCAAACATCCATTTACCTTCATATACAGTTATACACACACCACCACACTTACTTCTACGGAAACTTACACATACTTGGTCTTTTAAACAATCACTTATAGAAACACATACTTATTGATACAGGAACTCTTCCAATCTCTCACTATCACATATACTCACTTATATACACCAATAGTCACATATACTACTTTAAAACATAAGTAGTTACTCATGGAGACACTATTGAGACAGTCATTCACTCACTAACACACCCATACACACACTCATCCACCCATACAGTCCTGCACACATGCTGTCTTCAACACATACAGTGAGTCACTCATTCATGCACCTATGCACTACGTAATACCCCCCACCAAACCATGCAGACACTCAGACTGATACTCAAAAAACCAACTAATAACCTATATAGACACCCATGTAGCTACTCACCAACCCATGCAGCCACTTATACACAAAGTGAGAGACTGATACAGATATTTACATATTAAAACATTACTCACTAAGCCATGTATTCACTTTGATACACTTTATCAGTCAGTTACAAAATATATTTTTCAAAAAAAATCATCCATTTAGACACTTATATACCCATTTATTCTTCCATTGACCTTGAGATATACATATATAAAACATATTTAATTTTCAGAAAAACACACATTCACTGGATGATGTCATCAGTGATGTCATCAGTGATGTCATTTGAGATGTCATCAGTGATGTCATGAGTGATGTCAGTGACCATGTCATGAGTGATGTTATATGTGATGTCATCAGCAGTGGATTGCGGGTGCGCGAGTTATAGTTAGCCTAACTAACTATAACGGGGGAATTTCATTGGTTTTTTACGAGTAAAATGTCCAGCTAACTATAATGTCTGTGAAACCTATGGTTTTTTCACTGAATTTGCAAGGTTTTTTAAATGCTAATTCCTAACTATAACGTGTGTGAAACCCATGATTTTTTCAGTGAATATATATATATATATATATATATATATATATATATATATATATATATATATATATATATATATATATATATATATATATATATATATATATATATATATATATATATATATATATATATATATATATATAGTCTACTGGCGGTCGCCAGTAGTTAGTTATAGTTAGGACCTAGTTTCCATATGAAAAGCGTTTTTTGTTTTCCCAATAACTTTGGCGCCGGATGTCGAATCTTCGCAAACTGTTCAAAACTTATGGGGCGCTCCGGTCAGCTCCTATCCTGACAGTTTTGAAGTGATTCGCCAAGCGGGGGCCAAGAAAAAAGGGGGGTCCCAAAACGTGTTTTCTCCATGTTAATTCCCATTGGAAACTTTAGACACGGCTACAGCTCGAACTGTTGAATGGAATTGCACCAAATTTGGAAAAAAGGTAGCCCTTGTTTCAGAAAGATACCTTTTTTTAAATGGTGTAAATATGTTCAGTAGTTTATGAGATATTAAAGGTAAAATTAGTTTATATATCTGGGCGGAACCTAACTACACGAGCTTGGCTCTAAATGGCTGACAACACTTCAATCCAGGAAGTGTTGGCAGCCATCTTTGTACAATACTTTTAGGTCTCCCCTAGCGACGCAGCGCATGCGCTGAACGCTTGGCGAGATCTATTATTGTCGATCTACCAAAACACCACTGCACTAACCTAAACCTTAAAACACTAACACCAGCACGACCCCCTACACTACACAAACACCACTGCACTACTCTACACACTAAAACACTACCCCCAGCACAACCCCTACAATACCCAAACACCACTGCACTACCCTAAACCCTAAAACACTAACCCCAGCATGAACCCCTACACTACCCAAACACCAATGCACTATCCTAAAACATGACCCCCTACACTAAACAAACACCATTGCACTATCCTAGACCCTAAAACACTACCCCCAGCACGACAAGCTACACTACACAAACACCACTGCACTACCCTAAACCCTAAAACACTACCCCCAGCATGACACCCTACACCACCCAAACACCACTGCACTACCCTAAACCCTAAAACACTATACACAGCATGACCCCCTACACTACCCAAACACCACTGCACTACCCTAAACCCTAAAACACAACCCCCAGCATGACTCCCTACACTACCCAAACCTCACTGCACTACCCTAAAACACGACCCCTACACTACACAACTACCACTGCACTACCCTAAACCCTAAAACACTAGCCCCAGCATGACCCCCTATACTACACAAACACCACTGGACTACCCTAAACCCTAAAAAACTACCCCCAAGACAACCCCCTACACTACCCAAACACCACTGCACTGCCCTAAACCCTAAAACACTACCCCTAGAACAATCCCCCTACACTACCCAAACACCACTGCACTGCCCTAAACCCAAAAACACTACCCCCAGCACAACCCCCTACACTTTGAAAACACCACTGCACTACACTAAACCCTAAATCTACCCCCAGCATGACCCCCTACACTACAAATAACACCACTGCACTACCCTAAACCCTAAATCTACCCCCAGCACGACCACCTACACTACACAAACACCACTTCACTACCCTAAACACTAAAACACTACCACCAGCACGACCCCCTACACTACCCAAACACCACAGCACTACCCTAAACACTAAAACCTGACCCCCTATACTACACAAGCAACACTGCACTACCCTAAACACTAAAACACTACCCCCAGCACAACCCCCTACACTACCCAAACACCACTGTACAACCCTAAACCCTAAAACACAGCCCCCTGCAATACACAAACACCACTGCACTACCCTAAACCCTAAATCGACCCCCAGCACGACCCCCTACACTGCAAAAACACTACTTCACTACCCTAATCCCTAAAATACTACCCCCAGCACAACCCCCTACACTACCCAAACACCACTGCACTACCGTAAACCCTAAAACACGACCCCCTATACTTCACAAACACCACTGCACTACCCTAAACCCTAAAACACTACCCCTAGAACAATCCCCCTACACTACCCACACCCCACTGCACTGCCCTAAACCCAAAAACACTACCCCCAGTACAACCCCCTACACTTTGAAAACACCACTGCACTACCCTAAACCCTAAATCTACCCCCAGCATGACCCCCTACACTACAAAAAACACCACTGCACTACCCTAAACCCTAAATCTACCCCCAGCACGACCCCCTTCACTACACAAACACCACTTCACTACCCAAAAACCTAAAACACTACCCCCAGCACGACCCCCTACACTACCCAAACACCACAGCACTACCCTAAACCCTAAAACCTGACCCCCTATACTACACAAGTAACACTGCACTACCCTAAACACTAAAACACTACCCCCAGCACAACCCCCTACACTACCCAAACACCACTGTACTACCCTAAACCCTAAAACACAGCCCCCTACACTACACAAACACCACTGCACTACCCTAAACCCTAAATCGACCCCCAGCACGACCCCCTACACTACAAAAACACCACAGCACTACCCTAAACCCTAAATCTACCCCCAGCACGACCCCCTTCACTACACAAACACCACTTCACTACCCTAAAACCTAAAACACTACCCCCAGCACGACCCCCAACACTACCCAAACACCACAGCACTACCCTAAACCCTAAAACCTGACCCCCAACACTACACAAGCAACACTGCACTACCCTAAACACTAAAACACTACCCCCAGCACAACCCCCTACACTACCCAAACACCACTGTACTACCCTAAACCCTAAAACACCCCCCCTATACTACACAAACACCACTGCACTACCCTAAACCCTAAATTGACTCCCAGCATGACCCCCTACACTGCAAAAACACTACTTCACTACCCTAAACCCTAAAATACTACTCCCAGCACGACCCCCTACACTACCCAAACACCACTGCACTACCCTAAACCCTAAAACACGACCCCCTACACTTCACAAACACCACTGCACTACCCTAAACCCTAAAACACTACCCTCAGCACGACCCCCTACACCACACAAACACCTCTGCACTGCCCTAAAACACTACCCCCAGCCCGACCCCCAACACTACCCAAACACCACAGCACTACCCTAAACCCTAAAACCTGACCCCCAACACTACACAAGCAACACTGCACTACCCTAAACACTAAAACACTACCCCCAGCACAACCCCCTACACTACCCAAACACCACTGTACTACCCTAAACCCTAAAACACACCCCCCTATACTACACAAACACCACTGCACTACCCTAAACCCTAAATTGACCCCCAGCACGACCCCCTACACTGCAAAAACACTACTTCACTACCCTAAACCCTAAAATACTATTCCCAGCACGACCCCCTACACTACACAAACACCACTGCACTACCCTAAACCCTAAAACAGGACCCCCTACACTTCACAAACACCACTGCACTACCCTAAACCCTAAAACACTACCCCCAGCATGACCCCCTACACCACACAAACACCTCTGCACTGCCCTAAAACACTACCCCCAGCACCACCCCCTACACTACCCAAACACCACTGCACTGCCCTAAATCCTAAAACACTTCCACCAGCATGATCCCCCTACACTACCCAAACACCACTGCACTGCCTAAACCCTAAAACCCTACCCCCAGCACGACCCCCTAAACTACCCAAACACCACTGCACGAACCTAAACCCTAAATCTACCCCCAGTATGACCCCCTACACTACACAAACACTACTGCACTGCCCTAAACACTAAAACACTAACCCAGTACGTCCCCATACACTAAACAAACACCACTGCACTACCCTAAACCCTAAAATACTACCCCCAGCATGACCCCCTACACTACACAAACACCACTGCACTATCCTAAACCCTAAATCTATCCCCAACATGACCCCCTATCCTACCCAAACACCAAGGCACTACCCTAAACGCGAAAACACTATGCGTTTTTTGTTTTCCCAATAACTTTGGCGCCGGATGACGAATCTTTGCGAAGTTTCCTTAACTTGTGGGCGCTCCGGTCAGCTCCTATCCTGAAAGTTTTGGGGTGATACTCCAAGCGGGGGCCGAGAAAAATGGGGGTATCCAAAACGTGTTTTCTCCATGTTAATTTCCATAGGAAACTTTAGACACGGCTAGAGCTTGAACTGCTGAATGGAATTACACCAAATTTGGCAAACAGGTAGCCCTTCTTTCAGAAAGAGACCTTTTCTTTAAATGGAGTAAATCCGTTCAGTAGTTCCTGAGAAATTAAACAATTAGAGGTTGAAAAATCAATTTCCCATAGGAAATTTTAGACATGGTTTACAGCTGCAACTGCTGAACGGAATTACTCCAAATTTGGCAGAAAGATAGCTCTTGGTTCAGAAAGAGACCTTTTTTTTAAATGGTGTAAATCCTTTCAGTAGTTTTTGAAATATTAAAGGAAATTGTTTGTATATCTGGGCAGGACCTAACTACACAAGCTCAAGCTTGGCTCTAATTGGCTGACAACACTTCAATCCAGGAAGTGTTGGCAGCCATCTTGGTGCAATGCTTTTAGGTCTCGCCTTGCGACGCAACGCATGTGCTGCACGCTTGGTGAGATCTATTGCTGTCGGTCTACCCAAACACCACTGCACTAACCTACACCCTAAAACACTACCACCAGCATGACCCGCTACTCTACACAAACACCACTGCACTACCCTACACCCTAAAACACTACCCCAGCACGACCCCTACACTACCCAAACACCACTGCACTACCATAAACCCTAAAACACTACCCCCAGCATGAACGCCTACACGACCAAAATACCACTGTACTACCCTAAAACACTAACCCTGCACTACACAAACACCACTGCACTATCCTAAACCCTTAAACACTACCCCTCAGCATGACAAGCTATACTACACAAACACCTCTGCACTACCCTAAAGCCTAAAACAATACCCCAGCATGACAACCTACACTACACAAACACCAATGCACTGCCCTGAGCCCTAAAACATTACACCCAGCACGACCCCCTACACCACCCAAACACCACTGCACTACTCTAAACCCTAAAACACAACCCCCAGCATGACCCCCTACACTACCCAAACATCACTGCACCACCCTAAAACACGACCCCGTACACTGCACAAACACCACTGCACTGTCCTAAACCCTAAAACACTACCCCCAGCACCGACAAGCTACACTACACAAACACCACTGCACTGCCCTAAGCCCTAAAACACTACCCCCAGCATGACACCGTACACTACACAAACACCACTGCACTACCCTAAACCCTAATACACTACACCCATCACGACCACCTACACTACCCAAACATCACTGCACTACCTTAAAACACGACTCTTACAGAACTAAACACCATTGCACTACCCTAAACCCTAAAACACTACCCCCAGCATGACCCCCTACACTACACAAACACCACTGCACTACCCTAAACCCTAAAACACTACCCCCAGCATGACCCTGTACACTACACAAACACCACTGCATTGCCCTAAACCATAAAACACTACCCCTAGCACGATCCCCCTACACTACCAAAACACCACTGCACTGCACTTCCCTAAACCCAAAAACACTACCCCAGCACGACTCCCTACACTTTCCAAACACCACTGCACTTCCCTAAACCCTAAATCTACACCCAGCACAACCCCCTACACTACACAAACACCACTGCACTACCCTAAACCCTAAAGCTACCCCCAGCATGACCCCCTACACTACACAAACACCACTTCACTACCCTAAACCCTAAAATACTACCCCCAGCATGAAGCCCTACACTACCCAAACACCACTGCACTACCCTAAACCCTAAAACCTGACCCCCTACACTACACAAGCAACACTGCACTACCCTTAAAACTAAAACACTACCCCCAGCACAACCCCCTACACTACCCAAACACCACTGCACTACCCTAAACCTTAAAACACAACCCCCTACACTACACAAACACCACTGCACTACGCTAAACCCTAAATCTACCCCCAGCACGGCCTCCTACACTACATAAACACCACTTCACTACCCTAATCACTTAAACACTACTCCCAACATGACCCCCTACACTACCCAAACACCACTGCACTACCCTAAACCCTAAAACATGACCCCCAACACTACACAAACACCACTGCACTACCCTAAACCCTAAAACACTACCCCCAGTATGACCCCCTACACTACCCAAACACCACTGCACTGCCCTAAACCTCTAAAACACTTCCACCAGCATGATCCCCCTACACTACCCAAACACCACTGCACCGCCCTAAACCCTACCTCCAGCATGACCCCCTAAACTATCCAAACACCACTGCACGATCCTAAACCCTAAATCTACCACAGTATGACCCCCTACACTAAACAAACACCACTGCACTACCCTAAACACTAAAACCCTACCCCAGCATGTCCCCCTACACTACACAAACACCCCTGCACTACACTAAACCCTAAAATACTAGCCCCAGCATGACCCCCTATACTACACAAACACCACTGCACTACCCTACACCCTAAAACACTACCCCAGCACGACCCCTACACTACCCAAACACCACTGCACTACCATAAACCCTAAAACACTACCCCCAGCATGAACGCCTACACGACCAAAATACCACTGTACTACCCTAAAACACGAACCCTGCACTACACAAACACCACTGCACTAACCTAAACCCTTAAACACTACCCCTCAGCATGACAAGCTATACTACACAAACACCTCTGCACTACCCTAAAGCCTAAAACAATACCCCAGCATGACAACCTACACTACACAAACACCAATGCACTGCCCTGAGCCCTAAAACATTACACCCAGCACGACCCCCTACACCACCCAAACACCACTGCACTACTCTAAACCCTAAAACACAACCTCCAGCATGACCCCCTACACGACCCAAACATCACTGCACTACCCTAAAACACGACCCCCTACACTGCACAAACACCACTGCACTGTCCTAAACCCTAAAACACTACCCCCAGCACCGACAAGCTACACTACACAAACACCACTGCACTGCCCTAAGCCCTAAAACACTACCCCCAGCATGACACCGTACACTACACAAACACCCCTGCACTACCCTAAACCCTAAAACACTACACCCATCACGACCACCTACACTACCCAAACATCACTGCACTACCTTAAAACACGACCCTTACAGAACACAAACACCATTGCACTACCCTAAACCCTAAAACACTACCCCCAGCATGACCCCCTACACTACACAAACACCACTGTACTACCCTAAACCCTAAAACACTACCCCCAGCATGACCCTGTACACTACACAAACACCACTGCACTGCCCTAAACCATAAAACACTACCCCTAGCACGATCCCCCTACACTACCAAAACACCACTGCACTGTACTTCCCTAAACCCAAAAACACTACCCCCAGCACGACTCCCTACACTTTCCAAACACCACTGCACTTCCCTAAACCCTAAATCTACACCCAGCACAACCCCCTACACTACACAAACACCACTGCACTACCCTAAACCCTAAAGCTACCCCCAGCATGACCCCCTACACTACACAAACACCACTTCACTACCCTAAACCCTAAAATACTACCCCCAACATGAAGCCCTACACTACCCAAACACCACTGCACTACCCTAAACCCTAAAACCTGACCCCCTACACTACACAAGCAACACTGCACTACCCTTAAAACTAAAACACTACCCCCAGCACAAACCCCTACACTACCCAAACACCACTGCACTACCCTAAACCCTAAAACACAACCCCCTACACTACACAAACACCACTGCACTACGCTAAACCCTAAATCTACCCCCAGCACGACCTCCTACACTACACAAACACCACTTCACTACCCTAAACACTTAAACACTACTCCCAGCATGACCCCCTACACTACCCAAACACCACTGCACTACCCTAAACCCTAAAACATGACCCTCAACACTACACAAACACCACTGCACTACCCTAAGCCCTAAAACACTACCCCCAGCATGCCCCCCTACACTACCCAAACACCACTGCACTGCCCTAAGCCCCTAAAACACTTCCACCAGCATGATCCCCCTACACTACCCAAACACCACTGCACCGCCCTAAACCCTGCCTCCAGCATGACCCCCTAAACTATCCAAACACCACTGCACGATCCTAAACCCTAAATCTACCACAGTATGACCCCCTACACTAAACAAACACCACTGCACTACCCTAAACACTAAAACCCTACCCCAGCATGTTCCCCTACACTACACAAACACCACTGCACTACACTAAACCCTAAAATACTAGCCCCAGCATGACCCCCTATACTACACAAACACCACTGCACTACCCTAAACCCTAAAACACTACCCCCAGCGTGACCCCCTATACTACCCAAACACCACTGCACTACCCTAAACCCTAGAACACTATCCCCAGCGCAACCCCCTACACTACACAAACACCACTGCACTATCCTAAACCCTAAATCTATCCCCAGCATGACCCCTATACTACCCAAACACCACTGCACTACCCTAAATGCTAAAAGACTACCGCCAGCAAAACCCCCCACAATACCCAAACACCACTGCACTGCCCTATAGTTAGGACCTAGTTTCCATAGGAAAAGCGTTTTGTGTTTTCCCATTAACTTTGGCCCCGGATGACGAATCCTCGTTTTCAAAACTTATGGGGCGCTCCGGTCAGCTCCTATCCTGAACGTTTTGGGCTGATTCGCCAAGCGGGGGCTGAGAAAAAAGGGGGGTCCCAAAACGTGTTTTCTCCATGTTAATTCCCATAGGAAAATTTAGACACGGCTACAGCTCAAACTGCTGAATGGAATTACACCAAATTTGGCGAAAAGGTAGCCCTTGTTTCCGAAAGAGACCTTTTTAGGTCTCGCCTGACCCAGCGCATGCGCTGTCCTGGCGAGTCTTTTTGTGAGAGCTCAAAAAAATGCTACCATGGCCAGCCTAGAGCTACAGTGCATGTGCGCGGGCGTGCGCTTAGGAGCAGAGGCTGGCAAATCTCGTCATGCTCATTAAGCGCCCGCGATCACTTTCACTGTCGCCCGCGATCACTTTCGCGGCGCCCCTTTGATGTTCTCGTTCACAGAACATCAAACATCAAAGAACATGTTGTTGTGTTAATGCTTTGCTGCACCCGTTTGACTTACAATGTGCTTTCTCTTTCCACAAACTCAATGTTTGTGTTCCTTTATTTTGAGATGCTTTTAGTATTACTGTTTTGTGACTTAAAGAACATTAAGGAATTGTTACTGTGAAACTGGACAACGTTCACAGTGTTTATTTCTGATCGCAGCGGCTGCTTCTTGTCCGTTGTACCATTCAGGGAGTCCTTTCTTTGGCGCTTTCATGAGGACATGATGAGGAAGCTGGACACTTTTGGCACATTCTCTTTAAAAGCATAGCATGTTGGCGACTGGTTAATTGATTAGACCTATGTAGCGCTTTAGATCTCAAAGCGCTATGGTGATTGCAGCAGTTACAACTCATGAAATATGGGGTGCAACTCACAAGGAGGGGGCAGGTTTGAGTGCACATTGGCTGCAATCGAACTCTTAAGATGATGGGCTGTGTGTATCCATTATCAGCACTCGGTCTTCGCTAAGTGATCTTGTTTGTTTTGTTGTTGTGTTAATGCTTTGCTGCGCCCGTTTGACTTATGTGCTTTCTCTTTTCACAAACTCGATGTTTGAGATGCTTTTACAATTACTGTCACACACACGACCACAACCACACACACAACCACACACACAACCACAACCACACACACAACCACAACCACACGCACAACCACACACACAACCACACACACAACCACAACCACACATACAACCACACACACACAACCACACACACACAACCATACACAACCAAACACACAACCCCTACACACAACCACACACACAACCACACACACAACCACACACACACAACCACACACACAACCACATACACAACCACACACACAACCACATGCACAACCACACATAACCACACAACCACACACAAACACACAACCACAACCACAAACACAACCACACTCACATAATCACACACACACAACCACACACACAACCACACACAACCACACACAAAAACACACACAACCACACACACAACCAAACACACACACACAACCACACACACAACCACACACAACCACAACCACACACACACAACCACACACACACAACCATGCCCACACCCAACCATACCCACAACCACACACACAAACACACACAACCACACACACAACCAAACACACACACACAACCACACACACAACCACACACAACCACATCCACACACACACAACCACACACACAACCACAATCACACACAACCCCACATACACAACCACAACCACATACACAACCACAACCACATACACAACACACACATACAACCACAGACACAACCACACACAACCACACACACAACCACACACACAACCACAACCACACACAAGCACACACACAACCACAACCACACACATAACCACACACACAACCACACACACAACCACACACAACCACACATACACAATCACACACACACAACCACACACACAACCAACACACAAACAACCACACACACAACCACACACACACACACACAATCACACACACAACCACAATCACACACAACCCCACATACACAACCACAACCACATACACAACACACACACACAACCACAGACACAACCACACACAACCACACACACAACCACACACACAACCACAACCACACACACAACCACACACAACCACAACCACACACATAACCACACACACAACCACACACACAACCACACACAACCACACATACACAATCACACACACAACCACACACACAACCACACACACACAACCACACACACATACCCACACATACAGCCATACACACACAACCACACACACACAACCACATACACAACCACACACACAACCATACACACAACCCCAAACACACACAACCACACACACAACCACACACAACCCCACACACACATCCCCACACACACACAACCCCCCACACACACAACCACACACACAACCACACACACACAACCACACACACAGCCACACACACAACCACACCCAACCACACCCAACCACACATCCAAACACACACCCACAACACCCACAACCACACCAGCACCCACAATTGCACCCACACACAGCCACACACACAACCACAAGCACACACACAAGCACACACACAAGCACACACACAAGCACACACATAACCACACACACAACCACACACACACAACCACACACAACCACACATACACACAACCATACACACACAACCACAACCACACACACACACAACCACACACATAACCACAGACACAACCACAACCACACACAAAACCACACACACAAACACACACACAACCACACACAACCACACACACACAATGACACACACACACAACCACACACACACAACCATGCACACACACAACCACACACACAACCACACACACAACCACACACACAACCACAACCACACACACAACCACACCCACAACCACCCACAACCACACACACAACCACACATAACCACACACACAACCACACACACAACCACACACACATCCACACACACAACCACACACAACCACACACACACAACCACACACACACAACTACACACACAACCACAACCACACACACAACCACACTAGGCCTGGGCAAAGCACTACACTACGCTCGCGAAGTTTGCGAAGTTCGCTCTACTTCGCACTATGCGAATTGCACGTAGCACAGTGCGAACATGCGTAGCGTAGTCTTGCGTAGTGCTGCGGTCATTTTTTGCTTGCTCGCGAGCCTCAACGTCAAGTTGGCGACCGCGAGCAAGCAAAATGACATCCCGGCGAGACTTTTTCCTTGTTCGCGATCAGCAACATCAAGTTGGCGATCGCGAACAAGGAAAATAAACCTCCTGGCGAGATTCCCAATACGAGGAGGTCAGGTTTCTCATTGCGAGGGGTCGCGTATGCTCGCGACCGCTCGCGATGAGAAACTACCAGTTCGCGTTGAGAAAGCTGCCGCTCGAGTAAAAATCTCCTCGAGCAGCAGAAAACTACAGCTCGCACTGTGCAAGATGCCATTTTCAATGATTGCACAGTGCCGGTTGCTTGTCCGCACTGTGCAATCATTGAAAACTACATCTTGCACAGTGCGAACATGTTACTACGCAGTTCGCGAAGTGCTACGCGAAGCTCGCGTAGTGCGAACTGCACTTTGCGTAGCTTTGCGAAGTGCTACTTCGCGAACTACGCCCACCCTTAAACCACACACAACCACATACAACCACAACCACAAACACAACCACACACAACCATATAGAACCACACACAACCACACACACAACCACACACACAGCCACACACACACAACCACATATACAACCACACTCACAATCACACACACACATGCGCGCACAACCACACACAAACAACCACACACACACACACAACCACACACACAACTACACACACAACCACACACACAAACACACACACACAACCACACACACACACAACCACACACACACACAACCACACGCACAACACACAACCACACACACACATAACCACACAACCACACACACACACACGCATACACACAACCACACACACAACCACACACAACCACACATCCACACACACACCCACAACTGCACCCACAACCACAACCATACCCACAACTGTGCCCACACCCACATCCACACCCATACACAACCACACCCATACACACAACCACACACACAACCACACACACAACCACACACACAACCACACACAAAACCACACACACAACCACACACAACCACACACACAACCCTACACACACAACCACACACACAAACAACACACACAACCACACACACAACCCCACATACACACACAACCACACACAACCACACACACAACCACACACACAACCCCACACATACAACCACACACACACAACCACATACACACCCAACCACAACCACACACACAACCACACACAACCACACCCAACCACATATCCACACACACACCCACAACCACACCCACAACCACACCCGCACCCACAACTGTACCCACAAACAACCACAACCACACACACAACCACACACACAATCACACACACAATCACAAACACAACCACACACACAACCACACAACCACACACACAACCACAACCACACACACACAACCACACACATAACCACACACACAACCACAACCACACACAAAATCACACACACAACCACAACCACACACACACAACCACACACACACAGCAACACAAACACACAACCAAGCACACACAACCACACACACAACCACACACACAACCACATACAACCACACACGACCACACACACACAGCCACACATACACACACACACACCCACACACACACCCACACAACCACACACACACAACCACACACACAACCACATACATAACCACACACACACACAACCACACACAAAACCACACACACAACCACACTCAACCCCCCATACACACAACCACACACACACAACCACACACCCACAACCAAGCACACACAACCACAGACACAACCACATACACAACCACAACCACACACACAACCACACACACACAACCACACACAACCACACACAACCACACACACACAACCACACACAACCACACACACACAACCACACACACAACCACACATACAACCACAACCACACACACAACCACACACACAAGCGCACATACACAGCCACACACACACAACCACAACCACACACATAACCACAGACACAACCACAACCACACACAACCGCACACACAACCATGCACACACACAATCACACACACAACCACACACACAACAACACCCATAACCACACACACAACCACACACACACACAACCACACACAACCACACACAACCACACATACAACCACACACACAACCACACACACATCCACACACACAACCACACACAACCACACACACACAACCACACACGCACAACCACAACCACACACACAACCACAGACACACAACCACAACTACACACACAACCTCACACAACCACATACAACCACAACTACACACACAACCACACACAACCATACAGAACCACACACAACCACACACACAACCACACATACAACCCCATATACAACCACACTCACAATCACACACACACATGCGTGCACAACCACACACAAACGACCGCACACACACACAACCACACACAAAACCACACACACACAACCACACATACAACCACACACACAACCACACACACACAATCACACGCACACACACAACCACACACACAACCATACACACACACATAACCACACAACTACACACAGGACCACACACACACAACCACACACATAACCACACATACAACCAAACACAACCACACATCCACACACACACCCACAACCGTACCCACAACCGCACCCGCACCCACAACTGTGCCCACAACTGCACACATACCCACAACCACACCCATACACAACCACACCCTCACACACAATCACATTCACAACCACACACACAACCACACACACACAACCACACACACAACCCCACATATATACAACCACACACACACAAACACACACAACCACACACACAACCCCACACACACACACAACCACACCCAACCACACCCAAACACACCCAACCACATATCCACACACACACCCACAACTACACCCACACCCGCACCCACAACCGTACCCACAAACAACCACAACCACACATACAACCACAAACACACACACAATCACACACACAATCACACACACAACTACACAACCACACACACAACCACACACACACAACCACAACCAAACACACAACCACACACACCACCACACGCAACCACAACCAAACACAAAACCACACACACAACCACAACCACACACACACAACACAAACACACAACCACACACACACACAAAACCACACACACAACCACACACACAACCAAACACACAACCACACACAACCACAAACAACCACACACACAACCACACACACACCCACCCACACACACAACCACACACACACAACCACACACACAACCACACACACAACCCCACACACACACACAGCCACACACACAACCCCACACACAACCCCCCAAACACACAACCACACACACACAACCACACACACACAACCACACACAACCACACACTCACAACCACATATGCAACCACAACCACATACACAACCACAACCACACACACAACCGCACACACACAACCACACCACACACCCACAACTGCATGCGCGGACGCCCGTGCATGCGCATTCGTAAGGAAGAAGCTATCCAGGAACCAGCAAGATGATGCCCCGGGACGCGGCATCTCAGGTAAGTAATTTTCTTTATGTAATGTTTCTGAGTAATTGTAAAATGAGGGCGGGAGGGAGGCGTGCGGCGCGTAGTGGGGCTATGCGAAGTGTGCGGGTGGGCGTAGATTTGCCCCCACTCCGTAACGCTTCACGTAGCCTCACTACGCCCAGGGCTGTGTATAACTAAATACTTAGAAGGACCCAAAAGCGAGATCTACTGGCTATGCCAATGCTTGTTTTTAAATGGAGTAAATCCTTTCAGTAGTTCCTGAGAAATTAAGAAAATTGAGGTCGGAAAATCAATTTCCCATAGGAAACTTTAGATATGATTACAGCTGAAACTGCTGAACGGAATTACACCAAATTTGACAAAAAAGTAGCCCTTGCTTCAGAAACCGACCTTTTTTATTAAATGGTGTAAATCCGTTCAGTATTTTTTTGAGATATTAAAGGAAAACTTTGTTTATATATCTGGGCAGGACCTAACTACACAAGCACAAGCTTGGCTCTAATTGGCTGGCAACACTTCAATCAAGGAAGTGTTGGAAACCATCTTGTTGCAATGCTTTTAGGTCTTCCCTAGCTACGCAGCGCATGAGCTGCACGCTTGGCGAGATCTATTGTTTTCAATCAACCCAAACACCACTGCACTAACCTAAACCCTAAAACACAACCCTAGCACGACCCCCTACACTACACTAACACCACTGCACTACACTACACCCTAAAACACTACCCCCAGCACAGCCCCCTACACTACCCAAACAGCATTGCACAACCCTAAAACACTACTCCCAGCATGACCACTACACAACCCAAATACCACTGCACTACCCTTAAACACGGCCCCCTACACTACACAAACACCACTGCACTATCCTAAACCCTAAAATACTACCCCCAACACGACAAGCTACACTACAAAAACACCACTGCACTACCCTCAACCCTAAAACACTACCGCCAGCATGACACCCTACAATACAAAAACACCACTGCACTACCCTAAACCCTAAAACACTACACCCAGCACGACCCCCGACGCTACACAAACATGACTGAACTACCCTAGATCCTAAAACACAACACCCAGCATGACCCCCTACACTACCCAAACATCACTGCGCTGCCCTAAAACATGACCCCCTACACTACACAAACACCACTGCACTACCCTAAACCCTAAAACACTACACCCAGCACGACCCCCTACACTACCCAAACACCACTGCACTTCCCTAAACCCTAATACACTACCCTCAGCAAGACCCCCTACACTACCCAAACACCACTGCAATGCCCTAAACCCTAAAACACTACCCCTAGCACGATCCCCCTACACTACCCAAACACCACTACACTGCACTGCACTAAACCCAAAAACACTACCCCAGCATGACCCCTTACACTTTCCAAACACCACTGCACAACCCTAAACCCTATATCTACCCCCAGCACGACCCCCTACACTACATAAACACCACTGCACTACCCTAAACCCATAATCTACCCCCAGCATGACCCCCTACACTACACAAACACACTTCACTACCCTAAACCCTAAAACACTACCCCCAGCACGACCCCATATACCACGCAAACACCACTTCACTATGCTAAACCCTAAAACACTAACCGCAGCACGACCCCCTACACTGCCTATAAACCACGGCACTACCCTAAACCCTAAATCTACAGCCAGAACAACCCCCTAGACTACACAAATACCACTGCACTACCCTAAACCCTAAAATACTACCCCAGCACGATCCCCTTCTCTACACAAACACCACTGCACTGCCTTAAACCCTAAAACAGTAAACCCAGCATGACCCCCTACACTACACAAACACCACTGCACTATCCTAAACCCTAAAATACTACCCCCAACACGACAAGCTACACTACAAAAACACCACTGCACTACCCTCAACCCTAAAACACTACCGCCAGCATGACACCCTACAATACAAAAACACCACTGCACTACTCTAAACCCTAAAACACTACACCCGGCACGACCCCCGACGCTACACAAACACGACTGAACTACCCTAGATCCTAAAACACAACACCCAGCATGACCCCCTACACTACCCAAACATCACTGCGCTGCCCTACAACATGACCCCCTACACTACACAAACACCACTGCACTACCCTAAACCCGAAAACACTAAACCCAGCACGACCCCCTACACTACCCAAACACCACTGCACTACCCTAAACCCTAATACACTACCCTCAGCAAGACCCCCTACACTACCCAAACACCACTGCAATGCCCTAAACCCTAAAACACTACCCCTAGTACGATCCCCCTACACTACCCAAACACCACTACACTGCACTGCACTAAACCCAAAAACACTACCCCAGCATGACCCCTTACACTTTCCAAACACCACTGCATAACCCTAAACCCTATATCTACCCCCAGCACGACCCCCTACACTACATAAACACCACTGCACTACCGTAAACCCATAATCTACCCCCAGCATGACCCCCTACACTACACAAACACACTTCACTACCCTAAACCCTAAAACACTACCCCCAGCACGACCCCATATACCACGCAAACACCACTTCACTATGCTAAACCCTAAAACTCTAACCGGAGCACGACCCCCTACACTGCCTATAAACCACTGCACTACCCTAAACCCTAAATCTACAGCCAGCACAACCCCTAGACTACACACATACCACTGCACTACCCTAAACCCTAAAATACTACCCCAGCACGATCCCCTTCTCTACACAAACACCACTGCACTGCCCTAAACCCTAAAACAGTAAACCCAGCTTGACCCCCTACACTACACAAACACCACTGCACTACCCTAAACCTTGAATCTACCCCCTGCAAGACCCCCTACACTACACAAAAACCACTGCACTACCCTAAACCCTAAAACACTACACCCATCATGACCCCCTACACTACCCAAACACCGCTGCACTACCCTAAACCCTAAAACACAACCCCCAGTATGACCCCCCTACACTACCCAAACATCACTACACAACCCTAAAACATGACCCCCTACACTACACAAACACCACTGCACTACCCTAAACCCAAAAACACGACCCCCTACACACACAAACACCACTGCACTACCCTAAACCATAAAACACTACCCCCAGCATGACCCCATACACTACACAAACACAACTGCACTGCCCTAAACCCTAAAACACTACCCCCGGAACGACCCCCTTTACTACCCAAACACCACTGTACTGCCCTAAACCCTAAAAAACTAGCCCTAGCACGACCCCCCTACACTACCCAAACTCCACTGCACTGCACTGCCCTAAACCCAAAAACACTACCACCAGTACGACCCCCTACACTTTTAAAACACCACTGCACTACCATGAACCCTAAAGCTACCCCCAGCAGGACCCCCTACACTACCCAAACACCACTGCACTACCCTAAACCCTAATACACTACCCTCAGCAAGACCCCCTACACTACCCAAACACCACTGCAATGCCCTAAACCCTAAAACACTACCCCTAGTACGATCCCCCTACACTACCCAAACACCACTACACTGCACTGCACTAAACCCAAAAACACTACCCCAGCATGACCCCTTACACTTTCCAAACACCACTGCACAACCCTAAACCCTATATCTACCCCCAGCACGACCCCCTACACTACATAAACACCACTGCACTACCCTAAACCCATAATCTACCCCCAGCATGACCCCCTACACTACACAAACACACTTCACTACCCTAAACCCTAAAACACTACCCCCAGCACGACCCCATATACCACGCAAACACCACTTCACTATGCTAAACCCTAAAACTCTAACCGGAGCACGACCCCCTACACTGCCTATAAACCACTGCACTACCCTAAACCCTAAATCTACAGCCAGCACAACCCCTAGACTACACACATACCACTGCACTACCCTAAACCCTAAAATACTACCCCAGCACGATCCCCTTCTCTACACAAACACCACTGCACTGCCCTAAACCCTAAAACAGTAAACCCAGCATGACCCCCTACACTACACAAACACCACTGCACTACCCTAAACCTTGAATCTACCCCCTGCAAGACCCCCTACACTACACAAAAACCACTGCACTACCCTAAACCCTAAAACACTACACCCATCATGACCCCCTACACTACCCAAATACCGCTGCACTACCCTAAACCCTAAAACACAACCCCCAGTATGACCCCCCTACACTACCCAAACATCACTACACAACCCTAAAACATGACCCCCTACACTACACAAACACCACTGCACTACCCTAAACCCAAAAACACGACCCCCTACACACACAAACACCACTGCACTACCCTAAACCATAAAACACTACCCCCAGCATGACCCCATACACTACACAAACACAACTGCACTGCCCTAAACCCTAAAACACTACCCCCGGAACGACCCCCTTTACTACCCAAACACCACTGTACTGCCCTAAACCCTAAAAAACTAGCCCTAGCACGACCCCCCTACACTACCCAAACTCCACTGCACTGCACTGCCCTAAACCCAAAAACACTACCACCAGTACGACCCCCTACACTTTTAAAACACCACTGCACTACCATGAACCCTAAAGCTACCCCCAGCAGGACCCCCTACACTACCCAAACACCACTGCACTACCCTAAACCCTAATACACTACCCTCAGCAAGACCCCCTACACTACCCAAACACCACTGCAATGCCCTAAACCCTAAAACACTACCCCTAGTACGATCCCCCTACACTACCCAAACACCACTACACTGCACTGCACTAAACCCAAAAACACTACCCCAGCATGACCCCTTACACTTTCCAAACACCACTGCACAACCCTAAACCCTATATCTACCCCCAGCACGACCCCCTACACTACATAAACACCACTGCACTACCCTAAACCCATAATCTACCCCCAGCATGACCCCCTACACTACACAAACACACTTCACTACCCTAAACCCTAAAACACTACCCCCAGCACGACCCCATATACCACGCAAACACCACTTCACTATGCTAAACCCTAAAACTCTAACCGGAGCACGACCCCCTACACTGCCTATAAACCACTGCACTACCCTAAACCCTAAATCTACAGCCAGCACAACCCCTAGACTACACACATACCACTGCACTACCCTAAACCCTAAAATACTACCCCAGCACGATCCCCTTCTCTACACAAACACCACTGCACTGCCCTAAACCCTAAAACAGTAAACCCAGCATGACCCCCTACACTACACAAACACCACTGCACTACCCTAAACCTTGAATCTACCCCCTGCAAGACCCCCTACACTACACAAAAACCACTGCACTACCCTAAACCCTAAAACACTACACCCATCATGACCCCCTACACTACCCAAACACCGCTGCACTACCCTAAACCCTAAAACACAACCCCCAGTATGACCCCCCTACACTACCCAAACATCACTACACAACCCTAAAACATGACCCCCTACACTACACAAACACCACTGCACTACCCTAAACCCAAAAACACTACCCCTAACACGACCCCCTACACACACAAACACCACTGCACTACCCTAAACCATAAAACACTACCCCCAGCATGACCCCATACACTACACAAACACAACTGCACTGCCCTAAACCCTAAAACACTACCCCCGGAACGACCCCCTTTACTACCCAAACACCACTGTACTGCCCTAAACCCTAAAAAACTAGCCCTAGCACGACCCCCCTACACTACCCAAACTCCACTGCACTGCACTGCCCTAAACCCAAAAACACTACCACCAGTACGACCCCCTACACTTTTAAAACACCACTGCACTACCATAAACCCTAAAGCTACCCCCAGCAGGACCCCCTACACTACACAAACACCACTGCACTACCCTAAACTCTAAATCTACCCCCAGCCGGACCCCCTACACTACACAACCACCAATTCACTACCCTAAACCCTAAAACACTACCCCGAGCACAACTCCCTACACAACCCAAATACCACTGCACTACCCTTAAACACGACCCCCTACACTACACAAACACCACTGCACTATCCTAAACCCTAAAATACTACCCCTAACACAACAAGCTACACTACTCAAACACCACTGCACTACCCTCAACCCTAAAACACTACACCCAGCATGACACCCTACACTACACAAACACCACTGCACTACCCTAAACCCTAAAACACTATACCCAGCACGACCCTCTACACTACCCAAACACGACTGCACTACTCTAAACCCTAAAACACAACACCCAGCATGACCCCCTACGCTACCGAAACATAACTGCACTACCCTAAAACATGACCCCCTACACTACACAAACACCACTGCACTACCCTAAACCCTAAAACACTACACCCAGCATGACCCCCTACACTACCCAAACACCGCTGCACTACCCTAAACCCTAAAACACAACCCCCAGTATGACCCCCTACACTACCCAAACATCACTGCACTACCCTAAAACATGACCCCCTACACTACACAAACACCACTGCACTACCCTAAACCCTAAAACACTACCCCTAACACGACCCCCTACACACACAAACACCACTGCACTACCCTAAACCCTAAAACACTACCCCCAGCATGACCCCATACACTACACAAACACAACTGCACTGCCCTAAACCCTAAAACACTACCCCCGGAACGACCCCCTTCACTACCCAAACACCACTGCACTGCCCTACACCCTAAAACACTACCCCTAGCACAACCCCCCTACACTATCCAAACTCCACTGCACTGCCCTAAACCCAAAAACACTACCACAGTACGACCCCCTACACTTTTAAAACACCACTGCACTACCATAAACCCTAAATCTACCCCCAGCAGGACCCCCTACACTACACAAACACCACTGCACTACCCTAAACGCTAAATCTACCCCCAGCCGGACCCCCTACACTACCCAACCACCAATTCACTACCCTAAACCCTAAAACACTACCCCAAGCACAACTCCCTACACAACCCAAATACCACTGTACGACCCTTAAACACGACCCCCTACACTACACAAACACCACTGCACTATCCTAAACCCTAAAATACTACCCCTAACACAACAAGCTACACTACACAAACACCACTGCACTACCCTAAACCCTAAGACACTATACCCAGCACGACCCCCTACACTACCCAAACACGACTGCACTACTCTAAACCCTAAAACACAACACCCAGCATGACCCCCTACGCTACCCAAACATAACTGCACTACCCTAAAACATGACCCCCTACACTACACAAACACCACTGCACTACCCTAAACCCTAAAACACTACACCCAGCACGACCCCCTACAGTACCCAAACACTACTGCACTACCCTAAACCCTAAAACACTGCCCCTAGCTTGACCCCATACACTACACAAACACCACTGCACTGCCCTAAACCCTAAGACACTACCTCCAAGACGACCCCCTACACTACCCAAACACTACTGCACTGCCCTAAACCCTAAAACACTACCCCTAGCATGACCCCCTACACTTTCCAAACATCACTGCACTACCCTAAACCCTAAATCTACCCCCTGCACGACCCCCTAAAGTACACAAACACCACTGCACTACCATAAACCTATAATCTACCCCCAGCATGACCCCCTACACTACACAAACACCACTTCACTACCCTAAACCCTAAAACACTACCCCCAGCACAACTCCCTACACCACACAAACACCACTGCACTACCCTAAACCCTAAAACCCTACAACCCTACCCCCAGCATGACCCTTATTTTTTTATTTTTTTTTTTAGCATTTCTTAAAGCGCGAACAAATGCCCGCAGGCGTCTCGGCGCTGTACTATTGTGAACTCTCCTATGCTTGGCTTCTGGCTCTTAGAGGTTAAACAACCATGTTTTCAGCTTCTTTCTGAATGACAGGAGATTTGGGCTGGATCTGATGGATTGAGGAAGTGTGTTCCATAGTTTTGGGGCGGCAACCAGGAAACGTCTGTCTCCCCAGTTGACTAGTCTAGTCCGGGGTACCACCAGATCGTTCAGCTTGGCTCAACGGAGTGGTCGAGGAGGAATATAAGGAATAAGGTGGTCTCTCAGGAATTGAGGGGCTTGTGGGTGTAGCGATTTATAAACAATACACAATGTTTTGAATTTGATTCTATTCCTGATAAGGAGCCAATGAAAGCTTCTCAAGGTATCAGTTATAGGTTTAAATTTGGGGATATCCGAGAGAAGTCTGGCCGCTGCGTTCTGTACTGTCTGCATTTTCTTGATGACCCTGATTTGGGCATTGGCAAACAGGCCATTGCAGTAATCTAATGCAGACAGGACTAGGGCACTAACTAATGTCTTGCCTACACTTTTGGGGAGAAATGGGAGGATCTTTTTTACCAGGCGTAATTTGTAAAACGCTGTGGAGGCCGTCTGGTTGGCATGAGCCATAAAGTTCAAGTTGTCGTCAAAAATGACACCTAAGTTTCTCACCTTCGTGGTTGGTTTGGGCAAGGCTCCAAAGGATGACGGCCACCATACGGAGGACCAGGTAGGGCTAAGATGACCCAAGGTTACCACCTCGGTTTTATCGGAGTTCAGTTTTAAACAGTTTGCTGACATCCACTGTCCGATGGCCAGCATGCCTGCTTTAAAACTCTCCGCTACTGTTTCCCCATCATCTCTGATGCCAGAATCAACTGGGTGTCATCCGCATATGAGGTAAGGTTCATCCCATGCGCTTTGATTGTTTTAGCGAGGTCCGACACATAGATGTTAAATAGTGTCGGACTAAGGGATGAACCTTGAGGTACCCCACATGGCAAGGACAACTCTGCTGTCTCGAATTGTCCTAGGGTGACTGCCTGGGATCTATCCGTCAGGAAAGATGCCAGTAGTTTCTTAGCTAGGCCTTGCACGCCTATCTTTTCAACACGGTCGACCAGGATCTTGTGGTCGACCGTGTCGAAGGCGGACGATAAATCTAGAAGCACCAACAGTGCTGAGCCTCCTTGATCTCAGATTAATCGGATGTCATCCGCCGCTTTGATAAGCGCCGTTTCTGTTCCATGAAACTTGCGGAATCCAAATTGGGTTTCATCGAGCAGATGGTATTGCTCGATAAATTCCGCAAGTTGAGTATTCATGGCTTTTTCTGCTATTTTGGCTAGAAACGGGAGGTTAGCTATAGACCTGTAGTTTTTTAACTCCGTTTTATCTAGGCCAGATTTTTTCAGAAGTGGCTTCAGTAAGGTCTTTTTTAAAGGGGTAGGGAAGATTCCTGTGCGGAACATTAGATTGCAAATTTGGGTTATAACTGGAACCACTGTGTCCATTAATGGGCGGAGAGTTTTCAAGGGACAAGGATCCAATGCTGAGCCGGACTTAATGGATTTGATGATGTCCTGGATTTGGTTTTCTGTGATTTCCGCAAACTGTGGAAAGATGTTGTCAGTATGTGGCGTTATTATATCATCGGTGCTTTGATTATCAGCGGAGTTAAATGCTGAGAAGATATCATTCACTTGTGAAAAAGAGGGATGCTAATGAGTCACAGAAACTTTGTGAACAAGGGGGATTCAAGTCAGGAACACCTCCTGCAAGCTGTTTGGTTATGTTATAGAGCTTTTTATTAGAATTTTTTGCACTTTCGATTTGCTCGCTGTAGTACTTTTTTTTGGCCTCTATGATCAAGAGTTTGTACTGAATTTGAAGCTCCTTATACATATGTTTGCTTTCATCGTCATAGTTTTTCCTCCAATATCTTTCTTTGTTTCTACATAGCTGTTTATGTTTTCTGAGTTCTTCTGTATACCAGGGTGCTGAAGGGGAACTTCTATTCCTGGACATTCGTTTAACTGGTACTAATTTGTTAGTAGCCTGGTCCAGCCAAGCTTGGTATTGCTTTGTAGGTATTTCTGGATCAGTATACAAGGTAGGCTTAGAGTTGTCTAGTGCTACCTTAAGGTTGGGAATATTGATATCATTCCATACCTTAAAAGGTTCCTGTCTGGGGGTAGGTGTTTTAACAGTGGACGTTTCACTAATTTTTATAGTACCTAGTACCAAGTAATGGTCAGTCCAAATCATTAGGAGGACGTCAGTAATTAGCAGATTATCTAGATTAGTAAATATTCCATCTAATGTATGCCCTGCATTGTGGGTAGGTCCCGTCACCAGCTGTGATAGGCCGAAGACCTCCATTTCCGACTGTAGGGATATGGTGTCTTTATCTCTATTACAGTCCAGATGGAAATTAAAGTCTCCTAGCAGTGTTATAGACTTCTCGGTTGCAAAGGCTTCTAAGATAGTGGCAATTTCTGTGAGAAATCCCAACCGAATTTCTGGCCATCTATATAATAGTATGCCTCTGAAGTTATAAGAAGGAGACAGGTAGATATCAAACTGGAACGCCTCACATGCTGTGGTGGGTATTGCCGTGATGCGGATTTTGAGAGTGTCCCGGGCAATTATAGCTATCCCACCTCCTCTTTTGCCTGTTCTGTCCAGCCTATAGGCTTTAAATCCCTTTGGGACAGCTATCACAAGATCTGGATCCGATGTTTTATCCATCCAGGTCTCTGTCAGGAACATTATATCAATGTTCCTGTCTAGAAGTAAATCGGCAATTTCTTGCCTGTGTTTAGCCAAAGAGCGAACGTTAATGAGGGCAGTTATAAATTTTTGTGTTGCCTGATTTTGATTGTCGCTTCCCACCGGTTTGTTTAAAAGGGGGATGGCCGCCTGACAGTGCTCACATTTTAAAATTGTAGTGGAAGATATGGAGTCCGGAGTGTATCTGGTACATCCTTCCATAAGTTGTGGACGTAGATCAGTTAGTGAGGAGTGAGTGTAGGGTGGGAGGCGGGTGAATTCGGTAGAGCCAGGGGTGGTGGCCCTAGGCCCGTGTCCGGCACGGACGGGCGCAGACGGGCTTGCCTTTGGCGCGCCTTCGGCGCGCCGCTGGCGCGCCCGCTGCGCACGCCCGCTGCGCGGACGGAATTACCCCATTTTTTTATACTCTGCGGAGGAGGGTGGGAGGCGTCCTGCCACTGGACCGCCAACCCTTTCTCCCTCCAAGATGGCACCTTTACCCCGCGTCGTCAGCCCCTAATCGGCCACGCCGGGAAGGAAAGGTGAGAGGAGCGCGCCTCGGTGCAAAGCAAATCTTGCACTCGAGAAGCGCAGTTATGCAGTGGTATTAAAAGCGCAACAATTAAAAATTTTCAAGGTTTTAAAAGTTAGCACAATTACACCGCAAAGGGATAGAGAGTAGAGCCCCCGGCTTCCGCCTCAGGGGAGAGTAAACAAGTACACAGAACTATGGGCACTACTGTTTAAATATCCGGGAGGGCGGGAGGCGTCCTGCCACTGGACCGCCAACCCTTTCTCCCTCCAAGATGGCGCCTTTACCCCGCGTCGTCAACCCCTAATCGGCCACGCCGGGAAGTAAAGGTGAGAGGAGCGCGCCTCGGTGCAAAGCAAATCTTGCACTCGAGAAGCGCAGTTATGCAGTGGTATTAAAAGCGCAACAATTAAAATATTTACAAGGTTTTAAAAGTTAGCACAATTACACCGCAAAGGGATAGAGAGTAGAGCCCCCGGCTTCCGCCTCAGGGGAGAGTAAACAAGTACTTACACTACCCAAACACCACTGCACCACCCTAAACCCTAAAACACTACCCCCAGCACTACCCCTACAGTACCCAAACACCAATGTACAACCCTAAACCCTAAAACACTACCCCAAGAACAACCCCCAATGCTACACAAACACCACTGAACTACCCTAAACCCTAAAACACTACCCTCAGCAGTACCCCCTTGTTAGAAATGGGGGTCTCTAGTTGGCAATGGCTGGCCACTGTCCAAGTAGGGACCCTTCTTCCTAAGTCAGAGTAAGCAGCCTACACCCTTTGATAACCCCTGCTCAACCCTGTGGTAACGTAGCACGAGCAGCTAGGCTTATCTCAGAGGCAGTGTGTGAAGCATTTATGACCATACACAGTAATACAATGAGGAACACTACAAATGGACACCACTCAAGTAGTTATATAAAAATAGGTATATTTATATAGACTTAATCACAAGACCAATAACAGTAAAAATCCACAATACTAGAAAAATAGGGTTACTTTAAAAATTCTGCAAAAATAGTTCAAGGTGCACAAAATGATGTTCAGTTCAATGCAGTGGTCTCTGTGACCCTCTTACTCACAAGGTATCTGGATTCTGTAGCAAAACAACAAAAAATTCGCTATGGAGTTGTAGCGATAAATTTCCTCACGCTAACCAGCGATGCGTTGAATCCTTACCGCAAGGGAGGATGATGCGCTGGGTTGCGGGCAGGATAAAGCGACCAACTTCTTCACGCTAAACCGGTGATGCGATAAAATCCTTGCCACTAAGGGAGGATGATGCACCGAGCCTGTTGCGTGTGCGATCTTGGTGCGATGAAAGAAAATGGCGCTCCGCGAGGGAGCGACGATCCTGATGCGATGCGGGGAATATGGCGAGCGCCAATGGTGCCAGGTCTAACACGTGTCCCCTCCAGCTGAAATGTGGGGAGAACTACCCATCCCCTTGGAAATTCTCATCAATAAGGCGGAAAAATCTGGACAGACCATCAGCACTGGCGTGTTCTGTACCAGGGCGATGTTCCACCGTGAAGTCCATACCCTGTAGGGAAATGGACCACCTTAACAACTTGGGATTCTCACCCCTCATTTGCATCAACCATCTGAGGGGCCTGTGGTCTGTCTGAACCCGGAAGTGAGTCCCAAACAGGTCGGGTCTCAGCTTCTTCAGTGCCCAGACCACAGCAAATGCCTCACGCTCAATTGCACTCCACCTCTGTTCCCGTGGAAGTAACCTCCTACTGATGAAGGCTACAGGTTGGTCGAGTCCCTCCTCATTCATCTGTGACAGAACAGCACCCACCCCATGCTCTGAAGCATCTGTCTGGACAATGAATTCCTTACCAAAGTTGGGCACCCGGAGTACGGGTGCTGTACAGATGACAGTCTTGAGGGCATCAAAAGCTTTCTGACAGGTGTCAGTCCAGTTCACAATCTTTGGCCGCTTATTGGAAGTCAGCTCAGTCAAGGGGGCAACGATGTTGCCATACCCCTTGACAAACCTCCTGTAATAACCCGTGAGTCCTAGGAAGGTCCTCACCTGGGTCTGGGTCCTTGGGGGCTCCCAAGCCAGGATGGTTTCAATCTTGGGCTGTAGGGGTGCCACCAGGCCACTCCCTACCTGGTGCCCTAAGTACACCACAGAACCCTGCCCAATCTGGCACTTACTAGCCTTGATTGTGAGGCCTGCTCTGCGCAGCGCCATCAACACTTCCCAGAGGTGGTGCAAGTGGTCCTCCCATGAGGAACTAAACACTGCAATGTCATCCAGGTAGGCGGCACTGAAATCCTCCAGCCCAGCCAACACCTGGTTGATCAACCTCTGAAAGGTGGCAGGGGCATTCTTCATCCCAAAGGGCATCACACGGAACTGGTAGTGCCCATCTGGGGTGGAAAATGCTGACCTCTCCTATGCCCCATCAGTTATGGCGATCTGCCAGTACCCAGACGTTAGATCAAACGTGCTGAGGTACCAGGCAGCCCCTAACCTATCTATGAGCTCATCAGCTCGGGGGATGGGGTGTGCGTCGGTCCTCGTGACCGAATTGAGACCTCGGTAGTCCACACAGAACCTAAGTTCTGGAGTGTCACCGGGCGCTGCAGCTTTTGGTACCAAGACCACGGGGCTGGACCAGGGGCTGCTAGAGGACTCAATCACCCCTAGGGCAAACATTTTGGAGACCTCCTCCTTAATGCAGGCCCTTACCCTGTCAGTCACTCTGTAAGCCTTGTGCTTGACAGGAGGACTGTCCCCGGTGTCCACCTCATGGACGCACCAATCAGTGACACCAGGTACCAGGGAAAATAAATCAGGAAATTGCCCCAACAGCTGGTGGCAATCTCTCTGCTGCTCAGGGGTCAGTGTGGTGGAGAGGACCACACCCTCCACTGACCCATCCTTCTCTCCTGCACACAGGAGGTCAGGAAGAGGCTCACTCTCCTCCTCCATCCCTGCATCTGTGGCAAGAAGCATGCCCACTTCAGACCTCTCAAAGTGGGGCTTTAGGCGATTCACATGCAGGACCCGCAGGGGGTTCCTGGGAGATTTAAAGTCCACCAAATAGGTAACTTGACTTTTGCGCTCCACCACCTCAAATGGACCGGTCCACTTATCTTGGAGCGCACAAGGCTCTACTGGGGCTAGTGCCCAAACCTTCTGACCAGGTTGAAATTCGACCAGAGTGGCATTCTGGTCGTGCCAACGTTTCATCTCCTCCTGGCTGGCTTCCAGATTTGTCTCAGCAATTTTTCTGAAACGTCGAGTCTGGTTCCTGAACGCCAGGATGTAGCTAAATACATCCTGGGGAGGTTTCCTGGGAGATTGCACCCAGCCTTCCTTGACCAGACTCAGAGGCCCTCTTACCAGATGGCCATAGAGCAGTTCAAAGGGACTGAACCCTAAGGACTTCTGTGGCACTTCACGGTATGCAAACAACAAGCATGGCAAGAGGACGTCCCACTTACGCCTCAGGGGCTCTTCTAGGCCCATGATCATGCCCTTCAAGGTCCGGTTGAACCTTTCAACCAGACCGTTACCTTGGGGGTGGTAAGGAGTGGTGAACTTGTAAGTTACCCCACACTCCTTCCACAGAGACTTCATATACTGGGAGATGAAGTTGGTCCCCCTGTCACTCACCACCTCTCTGGGGAACCCCACATGGGAGAAGATCCCCATCAGTGCACGTCCCACCACGGGGGCCGTCACTGTCCTGAGCAGGATGGCTTTAGGGTACCGGGTGGCATGGTCCACCAAGACCAGGATGTACCTGTTGACCATGGCTGTCTTGGGGTCCAGAGACCCCACAATGTCAATGCTCACTCGAATTGGGTACTAAAAACTGGAAATGGCGGAAGTGGGGCTTTGATCTTCCCCCCACTCTTCCCACTTGCCTGGCAAGTCTCACAGGTCCTACAGTATGTATCTGAGCTTTTGCGCATCTGGGGCCAATAAAAGTGGGTGACCAGCCTCTCAAAGGTCTTGGTCTGCCCCAGATGTCCTGCCAATGGAATGTCATGAGCCAACCCCAGTAGGAAGGCTCTGAAGCACTCGGGTACCACCAGCACACGAGCTGACCCCGGCTCAGCAGCCTTAGGCTCGCTATACAGGAGACTGTTCTCCCAATAAATCAGATGTGAACCAGACACATCACCTGCTGCCTGGGCTGCAGCCTGTTGCCGCATACCCTCAAGAGAAGGGCAAATCCTCTGCTGCTCACAAAACTCCTCCCTGGTGGGCCCTCCTTCCTGCTGCCACTGGGTCAGCTCAGGCAGGTCCCCTAGGTCGGTACTCTGCTCCCCGGTAGGCTCCAGGGCATCCCCCTCAGGGTCTGCTCCCTCCTGGGCTGTGGGAACCAAGGGGGCCGGCTTCCCATGCCCCCTGCCCCTTCTCTCTAAGGCAGGGACCTGGGCCATACTCTCAGGCTCCAGGTCTTTCTCAACACCCTTCATGGCTGCCATGGACCAAGTGGTAGCACACGCCCACTCAGGCAGACCCAACATTTGCAAGTGAGCTCTTCTCTCCACCGTAGCCCATGGTGAGTTCTCTAAATCATTGCCCAACAGACAGTCCACAGGCATGGCGGGCCTCACAGCCACCTGAAGAGTTCCTGAGACCCCCCCTCCACTCAAAGGGAACCTGAGCCACCTCACATTGGCTCTCTGTGTTGTCTGCAGACACTACTGGGTAGAATGCATGGGGCACAACCTGCTCTTTGGACACCAACTGGGAGCTGACAGCAGTTACACTGGCTCCTGTGTCCCTCAGAGCCTCCACTCTATGGCCATTGATGGTTACCCCCTGCCTGTACTTTTTAGTGTTATCAGGCAGTGCAGGCTTAGGAACCATCTCAAAGTCTCCTAGTGAGACAAGGGTCAATTCTACGGGGTCCCACCCACCTTGGGCGCCCATCTCCTCCTCCCCCAGGCTACAATAGCAAGCTGGCGGGGCGGTGCACGGGGTGGTGCAGTAGTATCCCTTTGGGGACACTGGGGATCAAAGTACCTGTGGCCCACCTGGCCACACTTAAAACAAGTAGGGTGCCCCCTCTGAACAGGCCTACCTGTTGGGGGCATTGGCTTCTTATCCTGGGGGGGCTGGGACACCACTGCCTGGTTCCCTGGGGAATTATTTTGGGGCCCTCTGTGGAACTCCCTTGGTTTACCCCTGTCAACCCCACCTCTCTGCGGGGGACCCTGCCCACCTTTGACGAAGTCTCCCACTGGACCCTTGCGAACTCGGGTGCTCACCCAGCGGTCCGCCTCCTCAGCAAGCTTCCTAGGGTTTGTTAGCTTGCAATCTATCAGATGCTGGCGTAGCTCAGGAAAACAATTACCAGAGAACTGCTCCCATGCAATCAAATCATACAGTTGCTCAAAAGTTGCTACTTTACTACCTTTTACCCAGCGCTCCATTGCTCTGCCAAAAAAAGACACATATTCAACCCACGTGGTACCCTCTAACTTCTTGCAGGTTCTAAATCTTTGCCTGTATATTTCAGAGGTCGAACCATAGTGGGTAATCATGTGGGCATAAACCATCCTACTTTCTGGGGGCAGGTCCAACAAGGTATCCCTCTCCTCACTCACAAAGCGTCCCCACAACCCCGCTCCCCAATCCTTCTCAGGGACCCGGTGGGACACCATAGCTAATTCATAAGCGGCGAACCATTGCCCAATATCTTCACTTTTATGGAAATCCTTAATAACCTCTTTAGGTATATACACTCTACTCTCAGTATGCACTACTGGTATGCTGCCACCAGAGGGGGAGATCTCTATACTCTTTGCTTTAATCTCCAACTCCCTCAAAATTCTCTCATGTTTAAATTTCACCTTCATCATCTCAAATTCTAACTTCTTATTCTCTAGGTCTCTCTGACCATCCAATTTAAGCCTAGCCATCTCCATGTTATGTCGCCTATCTCTCTCTCTGTCCTCCATCTCTTCTGGAGTCAGGCTCCTTGAGGACACACTAGTGCCCGGGCTGGAAACTGCTTTATCCCCTACCAAATCTACAACTTCCTCCTGCTACTCTCCTGCATTCTCTCCCCCCTCCACAGGCTCTTCCCTATTCCTAGGGGCATCCCTGGCCTCTAGCCAGGCCTTCAGTGCCTTGTAAAACTCTTCTCTCTTAGAGAGACCTGTGATGGGGACTGTGAAGCGTTTGCAAAAATATTTGAGCTGCTTAGGTGTCTATTTTCTCTTCTTCCCAGGAGAGATCCTCAGAGGCATTGGATCTGGGCTTGCCCATTGTAGCAATAACTGGCAATAACAATCAAAAATAGAATCAAGATATCTTAAAACACGTACGTGGTTATGTTATGGTCTGCACTCACTAGTAGTGTACACTATAATTACTGTATGCAATCATAAATGCAAGTCCAGATCCTCACCGCTGACCACCAATGTTAGAAATGGGGGTCTCTAGTTGACACTGGCTGGCCGCTGTCTAAGTAGGGACCCTTCTTTCTAAGTCAGAGTAAGCAGGCTACACCCTTTGATAACCCCTGCTCAACCCTGTGGTAACGTAGCACGAGCAGCAAGGCTTATCTCAGAGGCAGTGTGTGAAGCATTTATGACCATACACAGTAATACAATGAGGAACACTAAAAATGGACACCACTCAAGTAGTTTTAAAAAAAATAGGTATATTTATATAGACTTAATCACCAGACCAATAACAGTAAAAATCCACAATACTATAAAAATAGGGTTACTTTAAAAATGCTGCAAAAATAGTTCAAGGTGCACAAAATGATGTTGAGTTCAATGCAGTGGTCTCTGCGACCCTCTTACTCACAAGGTATCTGGATTCTGTAGCAAAACAACAAAAATGTTGCTAAGGAGTTGTAGCGATAAATTTCCTCACGTTAACCAGCGATGCGTTGAATCCTTACCTTAAGGGAGGATGATGCGCTGGGTTGCGGGCAGCATAAAGCGACAAACTTCTTCACGCTAAGCCGGTGATGCGATAAAATCCTTGCAGCTAAGAGAGGATGATGCACCGAGCCTGTTGCGTGTGCGGTCTTGCTGCAATGAAAGAAAATGACGCTCCGCGAGGGAGCGACGATCCTGATGCGATGCGGGGAAAATAGCGAACGCTCGGCGTCCGCGCTGCGATGAGCTTGATGCGATGATTTGGGGTTAGCGAACACTTTGGGGCACGCTAACAGGCAATGCGACAATCCTTGGGTTAGCGAGCGTTTTCAGACCCGCTGACAGGCGATTCAATAACTTGGGTTAGCGAGCGTTTTCAGACCCGCTGACAGGCTCTGCGACAATCTTCGGGATAGCGGGCGTTTTCAGGCCCTCTGATGGGTGATGCGATAATCTTCGGGATAGCGGGCGTTTTCAGGCCCGCTGATGGGTGATGCAATAATCTTCGGGGTTAGCGAGCATTTTCAGATCCGCTGACAGGCTCTGCGACAATTTTCAGCACTCTTTTCTCAGCAGTAGAACTAGAGGCCCTGGAACTCACAGGAGCCTCACCTGCAGATAGAAATCCTCACTGGGAGGACACAGGAATCCTCGCTGGGAGGACACAGGAGGCTGGTGGTGGAGTCTGGTGTGCCTGAGACTCCTGCAGGAGGCTCGCTCTCTTCTAGCCCTTGGGTGATTGCTGTAGCCACAAAATAAAAGTTCCTTCAAAGTCCTTTTCCTCTTTTTTCCAAGTCCAGTAGTAACCACTGCAGGCCAGTTCAAGAAACAGCACATAAGCAAAAGGTCAGTCCTTTTCCTGCAGATTCCTGTAGTCACACGGACAGAGGTTCTTCTTGTTGTCCAGGAGCAATACAAATGTAGGGGTTGGGGCACAAATATTTATACCCCCAAAGTCTTTGTTCTTAGGAGCCACAAGTCTCTGAACCCAGCCAGAACCAGTTCTACCCAGCCCTGGAGCACTTTGTTTACCAGGCTGCATCCTTCCTTTCAGAAAGAGGGGGTCTGCCTTCAGACGCACAGTGGGAGGTGGAGCCAGCATTCACCTTGCCAGGCACAGCCCTATTCAAGTGCAGGAGCTACCCTCCCCTCACACCAAGGCAGATCTCTCTATTCAACCTAGGTCTGACTCAGCCTGCCCTGTCCCTCCAAAACCAGACAGCCAATACACATAATAGCAGAGCACACTGGAAGGCTTAGGCAAGAAAGTACCTATACTCTAAAAGTGGCAGTTTCAAACACAGAATATAAAAATAACCTTCACTAAAAGATGTATTTCAATATTCTGAGCTCAGGCATACTAAATTCGTTTTTCTACCATGTTCTGTGGGTCAGCTAGGACTATAGAGTGTAATAGCCAAAACCTCCTATTCTGGCCTATGGAGAACAGGTAGCCTTACAGTAGTGAAAAATGAAATTGGGTGTAATTCACTACTAGGACATGCTACACACATCAGAGCATGTCCTACCTTACACATACAATGCACCCTACCATAGGGGTGGCTTATATGATGTCAAGGGAAGGTTTATAAGCTGCTTCTATGGGTGGCACAAACCAGTGCTGCAGGCCCACCAGCAGCATTCGGTTTACCAGCCCTGGGCACATATGGGCCAAGCTACTAGGGACTAACAAGTAAACCAAATAAGCCAATCATGGATGTACCAATTCACATGTCCTCTTTACAAAGGGAGCAGTCACGCTGTGGCACTGAATAGCAGTGGCACAGCGCCCAGAGCATCTATAACCAGCAAAAACAGAGGAGACACAGCGAAAAACGGAAGGGAGACTCACACCAATGGTGTCAGGTCTAACACCCCTACACTAACCAACACCACTGCACTACCCTAAACCCTAAAACACTACCCCCAGCATGACCCCCTACACTACACAAAGACCATGGCCCTACCCTAAACCCTAAAAAAATAACCCCAGCAGTACCCCCTACACTACCCGAACACCACTGCACTATCCTAAACCCTATAACACTTACCCCAGCACGACCGCCTACACCACAAAAACAACACTGCACTACCATAAACCCTAAAACACTACCCCCAGCACGACCCCTATGCTACACAAACACCACTGCACTACCCTAAACCCTAAAACACTACTTCCAGCAAGGCCTCCTACACTACCCTAAAACACTATCCCCAGCATTACCCCTACAGTACCCAAACACCAATGTACCAGCCTAAACCTTAAAACACCACCCCAGAACTACCCACAATACTACACAAACACCACTGCACTACCGTAAACCCTAAAACACTACCACAGCAATACCCCCTACACTACCCAACAGCACTGCACTATCCTAAACCCTAAAACACTACCCCCTGCACACCACAAACACCACTGCACTACCCT
This sequence comes from Triturus cristatus, assembly GCF_964204655.1. Lineage (NCBI taxonomy): Eukaryota > Metazoa > Chordata > Amphibia > Caudata > Salamandridae > Triturus > Triturus cristatus. Next base: position 727,117,649 of record NC_140579.1, on the reverse strand, counting down.
ACAGCTCTACCCTAAATCCTAAAACACTACACCCAGCATGACCCCCTATACTACCCAAACACCACTGTGCTACCCTAAACCCTAAAACATGACCCCCTGCACTACACAAACAACACTGCACTACCCTAAATACTAAAACACTACCCCCAGCACAACACCCTACACTACCAAAACACCACTGCACTGCACTAAACCCTTAAACACGAACCCCTAAACATCACAAACACAACTGCACTACCCTAAACCCTAAAATACTACCCCCTGCATGCCCCCTCACAACACAAACAGCAATGCACTACCCTAAACCCTAAATCTACATCCAGCATGACCCCCTACACTACCCAAACACCACTGCACTACCCTAAACCCTAAAACACTACTCCCGGCATGAACCCCTACACTACCCAAACACCACTGCACTACCCTAAACCCTAAAACACTACCCCCAGCACGACCCCCTACACTACACAAGCACCACTGCACTACCCTAAACCCTAAAACACTACCCCCAGCATGACACCCTACACTACCCAAACATAAGTGCACTACCCTAAACCCTAGAAACACTAGCACCAGCACGACTCCCTACACTACCCATAAACAACTGCACTACCCTAAACCCTAAATCTACCCTAGCACAACCCCCTAGACTACACAAACACCACTGCACTACCCTAAACCCTAAAATACTACCCCCAGCACGACCCAATTCACTACACAAACACCACTGCACTGCCTTAAACCCTAAAACACTACCCCCAGCATGACCCCTTACACTACACAAAGACCACGGCCCTATCCTAAACCCTAAAACACTAACCCCAGCAGTACCCCCTACACTAGCCAAACAACACTGCACTACCCTAAACCCTATAACGCTTACCCCAGTACGACCGCCTACACCACCAAAACAACACTGCACTACCCTAAACCCTAAAACACTACCTCCAGCACGACCCCTATGCTACACAAACACCACTGCACTACCCTAAACCCTAAAACACTACTTCCAGCAAGGCCTCCTACACTATCCTAAAACACTATCCCCAGCATTACCCCTACAGTACCCAAACACCAATGTACCAGCCTAAACCTTAAAACACCACCCCAGAACTACCCACAATACTACACAAACACCACTGCACTACCGTAAACCCTAAGACACTACCACAGCAATACCCCCTACACTACCCAACAGCACTGCACTATCCTAAACCCTAAAACACTACCCCCTGCACACCACAAACACCACTGCACTACCCTACAGCTCTACCCTAAATCCTAAAACACTACACCCAGCATGACCCCCTATACTACCCAAACACCACTGTACTACCCTAAACCCTAAAACATGACCCCCTGCACTACACAAACAACACTGCACTACCCTAAATACTAAAACACTACCCCCAGCACAACACCCTACACTACCAAAACACCACTGCACTGCACTAAACCCTAAACACGAACCCCTAAACATCACAAACACAACTGCACTACCCTAAACCCTAAAATACTACCCCCTGCATGCCCCCTCACAACACAAACAGCAATGCACTACCCTAAACCCTAAATCTACATCCAGCATGACCCCCTACACTACCCAAACACCACTGCACTACCCTAAACCCTAAAACACTACTCCCGGCATGAACCCCTACACTACCCAAACACCCCTGCACTACCCTAAACCCTAAAACACTACCCCCAGCATGACCCCCTACACTACACAAGCACCACTGCACTACCCTAAACCCTAAAACACTACCCCCAGCATGACACCCTACACTACCCAAACATAAGTGCACTACCCTAAACCCTAAAACACTAGCACCAGCACGACTCCCTACACTACCCATAAACAACTGCACTACCCTAAACCCTAAATCTACCCCAGCACAACCCCCTAGACTACACAAACACCACTGCACTACCCTAAACCCTAAAATACTACCCCAGCACGACCCAATTCACTACACAAACACCACTGCACTGCCTTAAACCCTAAAACACTACCCCCAGCATGACCCCTTACACTACACAAAGACCACGGCCCTATCCTAAACCCTAAAACACTAACCCCAGCAGTACCCCCTACACTAGCCAAACAACACTGCACTACCCTAAACCCTATAACGCTTACCCCAGTACGACCCCCTACACCACACAAACACCACTGCACTACCCTAAACCCTAAAACAATACCCCCACCACAACCCCTTCACTACACAAGCACCACTGCACTGCCCTATACCCTAAAACACTACTTCCAGCAAGACCCCCTACACTACCCAAACTCCACTGCACTACCCTAAAACATAAAACACTACTCCCAGCACTACCCCTACAGTACCCAAACACCAATGTACCACCCTAAACCTTAAAATGCTACCCCCAGAACTACCCACAATACTACACAAACACCACTGCACTACTCTAAACCCTAAAACACTACCCCCAGCAGTACCCACTACACTACCCAACACCACTGCACTACCCTAAACCCTAAAACACTATCCCCAGCTTGACCCCCTACACTACACAAAGACCACGGCACTACCCTAGACCCTAAAACACCAACCCCAGCAGTACCCCCTACACTACCCAAAAAGAACTGCACTACCCTAAACCCTAAAACACTACCCCCAGCATGACCCCCTACACAACACAAACATCACTGCACTACCCTGCTGCACTACCCTAAATCCTTAAAACACTAACCCCAGCATGACCCCTATACTACCCAAACAACACTGTACTACCCTAAACCCTAAAACATGACCCCCTGCACTACACAAACAACATTGCACTATCCTAATCCCTAAAACACGACCCCTAAACATCACAAACACCACTGCACTACCCTAAACCCTAAAATAATACCCCCAGCATGCCCCTATCACAACACAAACAGCACTGCACTACCCTAAACCCTAAATCTACACCCATCGTGACCCCCTACACTACCCAAACACCACGGCACTACCCTAAACCCTAAGACACTACCCCCAGCATGAACCCCTACACTACCCAAACACCACTGCACTACCCTAAACCCTAAAACACTATGCCCAACACGACCCCCTACACTACACAAGCACCACTGCACTACCCTAAACCCTAAAACACTACCCCCAGCACGACACCCTACACTACCCAAACATAACTGCACTACCCTAAACCCTAAAACACTACCATCAGCACGACTCCCTACACTACCCATAAACCACTGCACTACCCTAAACCCTAAATCTACCCCAGCACAACCCCCTAGACTACACAAACACCACTGCACTACCCTAAACCCTAAAATACTACCCACAGCACGACCCCCTTCACTACACAAACACCACTGCACTGTCTTAAACCCTAAAACACTACCCCCAGCATGACCCCTACAATACACAAACACCACAGCACTACCAAAAACCCTAAATCTACCGCCAGCATGACCCCCTACACTACACAAAAAGCACTGAACTACCCTAAACTCTAAAACACTACCCCCAGCACGACCCCCTTCACTACCCAAACACAACTGCACTAGGCTAAACCCTAAAACACTAACCCCTACAAAACACAAACAACATTGCACTAACCTAAACCTTAAAACACTACCCCCAGCACTAACCCCTATACTACACAAACACCACTGCACTATCCTAAACCCTAAAACATTACCCTAAGCACGACCCCCTACATTACCCAAACACCACCGCACTACCCTAAACACTAAAACTCTACCCCCAGCATAACTCCCTACATTAACAAAAACACAACTGCCCTACCCTAAACCCTAAAACACTACCCCAGCACGACTCCCTACACTACACAAACACCACTGCACTGTCCTAAACACAAAAAACTCTACCCCCAGCATGACCCCCTACACTTTCCAATCACCACTGCACTACGCTAAACCCTAAATCTACCCCCAGCATGACCCCTAAACTGAACAAACACCATTGCACTACCCTAAACCCTAAATATACACCAGCATGACCCCTACACTACACAAACACCACTTCACTACCCTAAACCCTAAAACACTACTTCCAGCACAACCCCGTACACTACCCAAACATCACTGCACTGCCCTAAACCCTATATCTTCCTCCAGCACGACCCCCTACACTACACAAACACCACTGCACTACCCTAAACCCTAATACACGACCCCCTACACTACACAAATACCACTGCACTACCCAACCGTAAAACTCTACCCCCTGCATGACCCCCTACACTACAGAAACACCTCTGCACGGCCCTAAAAAACTACCCTTAGCACGACCCCTCTAAACTACCCAAACAATACTGCACTGCCCTAAACCCAAAAACACTTCCACAGCTCGATCTCCCTACACGAACCAAACACAACTACACTGCCCTAAACCCTAAAACCCTACCCCATCATGACCCCCTACACTACCTAAACACTACTGCACTACCCTTAAAAACCCTAAAACATTATCCCAAGCACGACCCCCTACACTACCCAAACACTACTGCACTACCCTAAACACTAAAACACTACCCCCAGCATGACTCCCTACACTACACAAACACCACTGCACTGCCCTAAACCCCAAAACACTACCCCCATTACGACCCCCTACACTTTTCAAACACCACTGCACTACCCTAAACCCTAAATCTACCCCAGCACGACACCCTAAACTACACAAAACCACTGCACTACCCTAAACCCTAAATCTACCCCCAGCTCAACCCCTACACTACACAAAAAACACTTCACTTCCCTAAATCCTAAAATACTACCCCCAGCACGACCCCCTACACTACCCAAACACCACTGTACTACACTAAACCCTAAAACATGACCCCCTACACTACACAAGCAACACTGCACTACCCTAAACACTAAAACACTACCCCAGCACAACGCCCTACACTACCTAAAAACCACTGCACTACCCTAAACCCTAAAACACGACCCCCTACACTGCACAAACACCACTGCACTGCCCTAAACCCTAAATCTACCCCCAATACGACCACCTATAATACACAAAACACCACTTCACTACCCTAAACACTAAAACACTACTCCCAGCACGACCCCCTACACTACCCAAACACCACTGCACTGCCCTAAACCCTAAAACACGACCCCCTATACTACACAAATACCACAGCACTACCCTAAACACTAAAACACTACCGCAGCATGACCCCTACACTTCAGAAACACCTCTGCACTGCCCTAAAACACTACCCTTTGCACGACCCCCTAAACTACCCAAACACCACTGCACTGCTCTAAACCCTAAAACACTTCCACCAGAACGATCCCCCTACACTACCCAAACACAACTGCACTGCCCTAACTCCTAAAACCCTACCCCAGCATGACCCCCTACATTAACCAAACACCACTGCACTATCCTAAACCCTAAAAAACTACCCCCAGGGTGACTCCCTGCACAACACAAACACCACTGCACTTCCCTACTGCACTACCCTAAATCCTAAAACACTACCCCCAGCATGACCCCCTATACTACCCAAACACCACTGTACTACCCTATACCCTAAAACATGACCCCCTGCACTACACTGCACTACCCTAAACACTAAAGCACTACCCCCAGCACAACACCCTACACTACCAAAACACCACTTCACTGCACTAAACCCTAAAACACGACCCCCCAAACATCACAAACACAACTGCACTACCCTAAACCCTAAACCCTAAAATACTACCCCCAGCATGCCCCCTCACAACACAAACAGCAATGCACTACCCTAAACCCTAAATCTACACCCAGCATGACCCCCTACACTACCCAAACACCACTGCACTATCCTAAACCCTAAAACACTACCCCCAGCATCAACATCTACACTACCCAAACACCACTGCACTACCCTAAACCCTAAAACTCTACCCCCAGCACGGCCCCCTACACTACACAAGTACCACTGCACTACCCTAAACACTAAAACACTACCCCCAGCATGCGACCCTACACTACCCAAACATAACTACACTACCCTAAACCCTAAATCTATCCCAGCACAACCCCCTAGACTACACAAACACCACTGCACTACCCTAAACCCTAAAATTCTACACCCAGCATGACCCCTTCACTACACAAACACCAATGCACTGCCTTAAACCCTAAAACACTACACCCAGCATGACCCCCTACACTATACAAAGACCACGGCCCTATCCTAAACCCTAAAACACTAACCCCAGCAGTACCCCCTACACTACCCAAACACCACTGCACTGCCCTAAACCCTATGTGAGAAGTTGGCCTGGCATATGCTGTTCCTAGTTATAGGGACACCTTGCACCAGTCCAATTCGACTCCTATTGATGGTAGGTTTAAGACAACCTTTAAAGAAAGCTATCCTAGTGGTAGCTGTGGAGAGCAGCCTTCAGGCTAAGTCTTGAAGGAGTGTTAAGCTTATTGTTTTACCATAATAACCTCTTGAATAACCAAATGAAAGAGTAGCCCACACAGGTATATATATAAAATATATGTATTTATTCTAGACAGAATCCCACAGTCACTTTATGTGGCTAGTGGCAAAGTTACAATTCAAACAAGCATTTCTAAACACAATAAATAGCACAGAAATCAATGGGCCCCAGGGGGGGGACCAAACCATATACTAAAATAGTGGTATAAGAACCACGACAATTCTACAGGCAATGCCTAGGGCATTCAGGATCGCTGGCCCCTTAAGAATCCACCCACAGTTAAGAGGAAGGGGACCCACGGGAGGCGTGTGCAGTGCGAGAAGTTGCTGTCGGGATCGCAATGTTAGCCTATGGAGAATGTCGCGGTTGAATAATTAAGGTTTAAGGACACTTCTAACAACAGTACAAAGTTAAGGCTTGAGACTTAAGGCTTTGGAGAGCCCACCACCACGGAAGTACCGAAGTACCACTGTTACCTGCCCCAGGGAAGCCGGGTGCATAGGTCGATTCTGGTGTCGGGTCGCGGGCTGATTTTCTATGGAAAAGGAGTCCAAACTGCTGCTAGTTGGAAGTGTCGCTGAAGTCGTGAAGATTAAAGTTGAAGAAAAGACAAAGATGAACCTGAAAGCAGAGGGGACAGAGTCTGGGTCACAGCACAGTGACCAGGGAGCTCACAGGAAGGAGCTCGTGGATGTCGGGTGCTTCAGGTGTGGAAGGTACAGCTGGGCTCTGCAGTCACGGGCTCCGGGAGGCTTCAAGGAAGGCCAGCTTCTGGAGGGCGACTGTCCCACGTCGGCTGAGGGTCGCTGCGGTGTTAGTGTCCCGATTGGATCCACTAAGCATTGGCAACCGCAACCCACGCAAGATGAACAAAGCAGCTGCTGGTGCAGACCCACGGGGTCTGAGGGTGCTCTCCTTTGCAGGGAGCGTAGAGCAGGCCTGGAGCAACCAGGGGAACTCTTAGAAAAGAAGATTGTCCTCCGTCAGGGCCCACCAGTCGAGAGACAAGGGACCGCGGAAGGCAGCAAAATGGAGTGCGTAAAAGGGCTCCCACGGGCCACCGGAGCGGGCCAGGGAGCTGAGGGTCGGCACAAATGCTGCTTGAAGGTTGGCTCAAGAATGGGCCAAAGCACAACTTCCCCACTGGTCGGGGTCGTGTGCTGGACAAGAGGTGGCCGGTGTCTCGGGGTATGCGGGGATCTCGACACCCACGTGGTCCAGGGTGCTCAGACTTGCTGGGCACACTCACAGGACGCTGGGATGCACTGGAGACCCACCTCGAGGTCGCTGGAAGGCGTCGAAGGTCGTGAGAGCAACGAAGTTCCAACCGGGTATCTTGTAGTCTTTTAGGTGCCTGCCAAGCAGGGGGATAACTCCTTTATCCCAAGGGAGATTTCTTCAGTCAGCTGGGCAGCAGCTCGTCGAAGGTCAGTTCTGTGAAGTCCTGTACGAATCTAAGGCTCTAGGGCAAAGTTATTCCCATATATCCCCAAGATTAGGGGATGGTCCAAAATAGAGCCTACCAATCAGAGTAGAGGCGGGAAAGGGTGGCTACACCCACTCCCCTTTGTGTGTTTCCCGCCTGGGCGAGGGGCAGGATGCCCCTGAACCGGTTCCAGGCGGTGTATGCAGAATTGGGGCTCTGCAGCTGCCTACGTGCAACTCTGAATGGACTTTTGGTGCACCCACCCTGTTCCAATCCACATATCCTGTCTGGGGAGGTGCTGGCACCTCCCTGCCACAGGAGCCCTATTGTCCAGATGGCGAGGCTGGGGTTTTCCCCAGCAACAGCCAGCCAGAGTCGTGTAGGTGGCGAACAGTAGCCATTTTGTGGTACATGTGCACTTTTAAATTGGTTTCCAAATTCTACCGCTTTTCCCATATCACCCTCCTAGCAAGGGGGAATCGTGCCCCCATGCCCATGGCTGGACTGGGGGTATGATTCCTTCATGTTTGACACCAAACACGATATGGTTCTGTGTAGCCACTCCAAAGTTACAGCGATGACGCAATAACTTATAATGCGGTTAAGAGTATATGGTATGGCTACACTACAAACAACCCAGTAACATTTTTACGAAGGTTGCAGGGAGGCCCTACTCATGTAGGGGTCCCCCCTCACACATACCTCAGCACCCAGCCCTGTAGGATTACCAGGGCCTGCCATAGGGGTGACCTATGAGAGTATATGTGTTGTAATGGTATGGGACATAGGGTACCTACATCCCTGTAAGGGGTGCTAGCACCACCTTACCCAGGCTACAGTAGTGGCCTGGTGGTGTCAGTTTGGGTGGCTGTCCCAGGGTGGCACAATAAGTGCTGCAGCCCGGGTAGGCCTACTGGGGGACCCATGCCCTGGGTACCTAGGGTACCATCTACCAGGGACTGGTAGGGCATGTCCAGCATCCAATTATGTTTGTACCTAGAGTACTCACAACAGTTTTAGGGAGAAAGCAGATAGGCTGGGGTCCTGGATAGCAGGATCCCAGCCAGACTAGTCAAAAACCACTCAAATACCAGGCAAAAAGTTGGGGGCAACCATTAGTCAGATTCCACTCTCCTACATAACCCCCCCCAAACGAAAGGAGATAAGGCTAACCTTGTCCAGATAAGCCTTTATTTCCTGAGTGGCCATATAAGGAAGAACCTGTACTAACATGGTTGCTCCCTGTGTCATGGTCCACTTGGGAAATCCTACCCCAAGGGGTTCTAGAGTTTCTCCAAAGTCTAGGGAAATTACCTGTATTGGTTTTTGGGTCAGAGGTGGGCTGGTGGGGTGTCTGAGTCTGGAAGTGGGACCCTACTTGGGTTGGTCTCAACCTCCTCAGATCACTGGCCACTATGGAAGCCTTTCTGCCCAGGACGGTGTCATATCTGGCCCTAAGGGTCAACCTCTGGCTGCCTACAGCTGGGGGTTGGATCCCTTTGGCTGGAATAGTGGAGGGCACTGGAAGGTTTGGGGCAGCTAGGCCCCAGGTTTCCCTGTGCTCAACAACATCCATTTGAGGGGTGCCTATACCTAGGGGTAAGGGGGATCCCTCAGTTTGTAGAGGAATATTCACCTGGCTGAAACTACTCTGCTGGGTGTCCCTAATCTGTTGATGAGGGGGTTCCTCTGGGCAGGGGCCCAATAAGGGTCCACTGACCTCCCTGACCTCTGCAGCCCTGGGCTGACTGAGGCAGGGTAGAGAGGGGCAGGATACCTGCTCCAGACTGGGTACCACCTTGGAAGGATCCCCTGCCATCAGAGAGGTGGGCAGGCCAAGCCTGTCCACTTCTGGGGCAGTTACTTCACAAGGGGCAGGGTCAGTTCCCTGAGAAACTGGACCTTTACCTGTAGTCTGGTGGGGGGAAGACTGCTCTTCCTCCCCTATGCTCTCTGTTTGTGTAGAGTGATCCATAGTTTCAGGCTTCACTCTTTCTATTTCCTCCTGGGGTGGAGGTGAGGCCCTCAGGGTCTCATCCACTCTCTCAGGAATTCCTACCATTTTCAAATGGGCCTTGTGGTCAACCTCAGCCCAGGCTGAGATTTCTAGATCATTCCCCAGTAGACAATCTACAGGCAAGTTTGGGGACACTGCCACTCTCTTGGGGCCAGTGACTCCTCCCCAGCTGAGATTTATCACTGCCATGGGATGATCTGTCCTGATTCCATCAATATTGGTCACCTGATAGCTAAACCCAGGTAAAAGCTGATCTAGGGGCACTAGCCTCTTGGTCACCATGGTGACACTGGCCCCTGTGTCCTTATAGGCCACAGCCTTCTGACCATTGATTATTGGTTCTTGTCTGTACCTGCCCAGAATACTGGGGCTCATGGTAAAGTTGGCAAACCCCATGCCACCATCACAGACCATAGTTGCTAATGCAGGGGACCTGGCTAGGCCAGAGTCCACTGGTGTCCCCAAAGAGAACCCGACTAAGTTTTTGGGTGCACTCCCACCGCCTGGGGGATTACTACTAGTAGTAACAGGAGGTGTTGGAGCTGGTTTTGGAGGAACACTTTCTTTATTGCCATTCTTAGGACAGCTGGAGTCAGTTTTCCAGTGGCCAGGTTTCTTACACACATGGCAATATGGTTTCTTGGTATTAGAGGAAGTATTTTGGGACCCACCCCCAGCACTGGGTTGTTGGGGCCCTTCAGAGGACTTTTCTTGTTTATCATCCCCACCTTTCTCTTTGGGCTTAGTGGAATCCTTCTTCTGGTCACCAACGTGGTTCTTAGGCCTAATCCTGGTTCTGACCCATTTGTCTGCCTTCTTTCCCAATTCTTGGGGAGAGGTCAGATCAGAGTCCACCAGGTGCTGGTGTAAAAGTTGGTTCTGACAATTATTAAGAATCTGCTCCCTCATAATGAGATTATACAATCCTTGATAATCATTAACTTTACTGCCATTTAACCAACCTTCCAGTGCCTTGGTTGCACAATCCACAAAGTCTACCCAATCTTGATTCTGTGCTTTCTGGGTGTCTCTGAACTTAAGTCTGTATTGATCAGTGGTTAAGCCAAACCCATCTATTAAAGCAGCTTTCAAGATATAATAATCATCAGCATCCTCTTCTCTTACAGAGAGGAGCTTGTCTCTCCCTTTATCTGAAAAGGAGAGCCACAGGATTGCTGCCCACTGCTCTACAGGGACCCTCTGTACTCTACAGGCCCTTTCAAGAGCAGATATCCATTTGTGGATATCATCCCCATTCTGATAGGGGGGCACAATCTTGTGGAGGTTCCTATTGTCAGGGACTCTCTCTCTAACTCTAGGGGTTTCATCACTGCCACCAGGGATCTCTAGACCCCACTTTCTTGAAGCTTTCTGAAGCTCCAGGGTTTCCCTGTCTAATGCTAACTGTTCTCTTTTAAGCTCAAGCTTAGCCTGCTCAAATTTGATCAGTCTGCATTTCCTCTCATGAGAGGTTTCTCTTCTCTGAGAAGAGGCAGAGGACCCTTTGGATCCCTTAGAATGGTTGGATCCCACTGAGGGGGATCTGTTCCTTCTTGGACCCACCACTCCCCTTTTAAGGGTGGAGGGAGTGCCTCTTGGGCCATCACCTCCATGCTGTGAGTGGTCTGTTTCTTCCAGGTCAGGATTTTCATCCTCTTCCTGTTCCTCTTCAGATTCCACTCTGGGAGTGTCCTCTTCTGAGGGGTGCCCACCCACTCTGTCCGTCCCTCTGGATCCTATGGACTCCATAAAGTCTGCTATGAGCAGGATCTCCTTGAGACGTTTTGTGTTGGCACCTCTTTCTGTCTTCAGTCTCCTAAGGGTGCACATTTCCCTGAGCTCAGCAAAGGTGAAATTATCATACTTATCTACTGGGACCCTCTGGGGTCCTTCCATAGCCTTAGTGCCACTTGAAGACATGTTTAGTGTAGTGATGTATCTACCTACACTAAGTGTGGCCTACTGAACCCTCTCTTGAGTTGTAGTCAAGGTGTGCTAAACCCTCTACACACAACTCCAAGTTCAGTAGAACTTATTGTATTCTAGCTTGAATTTATATGTACCTTTGGTACCTTGTGGCTTTCACTTTAGAAATTCAATTTGTTATCTGGTAAAACAATGGCAAGCTTGAATCCAACCGCTGCACACCAATGTGAGAAGTTGGCCTGGCATATGCTGTTCCTAGTTATAGGGACACCTTGCACCAGTCCAATTCGACTCCTATTGATGGTAGGTTTAAGACAACCTTTAAAGAAAGCTATCCTAGTGGTAGCTGTGGAGAGCAGCCTTCAGGCTAAGTCTTGAAGGAGTGTTAAGCTTATTGTTTTACCATAATAACCTCTTGAATAACCAAATGAAAGAGTAGCCCACACAGGTATATATATAAAATATATGTATTTATTCTAGACAGAATCCCACAGTCACTTTATGTGGCTAGTGGCAAAGTTACAATTCAAACAAGCATTTCTAAACACAATAAATAGCACAGAAATCAATGGGCCCCAGGGGGGGGACCAAACCATATACTAAAATAGTGGTATAAGAACCACGACAATTCTACAGGCAATGCCTAGGGCATTCAGGATCGCTGGCCCCTTAAGAATCCACCCACAGTTAAGAGGAAGGGGACCCACGGGAGGCGTGTGCAGTGCGAGAAGTTGCTGTCGGGATCGCAATGTTAGCCTATGGAGAATGTCGCGGTTGAATAATTAAGGTTTAAGGACACTTCTAACAACAGTACAAAGTTAAGGCTTGAGACTTAAGGCTTTGGAGAGCCCACCACCACGGAAGTACCGAAGTACCACTGTTACCTGCCCCAGGGAAGCCGGGTGCATAGGTCGATTCTGGTGTCGGGTCGCGGGCTGATTTTCTATGGAAAAGGAGTCCAAACTGCTGCTAGTTGGAAGTGTCGCTGAAGTCGTGAAGATTAAAGTTGAAGAAAAGACAAAGATGAACCTGAAAGCAGAGGGGACAGAGTCTGGGTCACAGCACAGTGACCAGGGAGCTCACAGGAAGGAGCTCGTGGATGTCGGGTGCTTCAGGTGTGGAAGGTACAGCTGGGCTCTGCAGTCACGGGCTCCGGGAGGCTTCAAGGAAGGCCAGCTTCTGGAGGGCGACTGTCCCACGTCGGCTGAGGGTCGCTGCGGTGTTAGTGTCCCGATTGGATCCACTAAGCATTGGCAACCGCAACCCACGCAAGATGAACAAAGCAGCTGCTGGTGCAGACCCACGGGGTCTGAGGGTGCTCTCCTTTGCAGGGAGCGTAGAGCAGGCCTGGAGCAACCAGGGGAACTCTTAGAAAAGAAGATTGTCCTCCGTCAGGGCCCACCAGTCGAGAGACAAGGGACCGCGGAAGGCAGCAAAATGGAGTGCGTAAAAGGGCTCCCACGGGCCACCGGAGCGGGCCAGGGAGCTGAGGGTCGGCACAAATGCTGCTTGAAGGTTGGCTCAAGAATGGGCCAAAGCACAACTTCCCCACTGGTCGGGGTCGTGTGCTGGACAAGAGGTGGCCGGTGTCTCGGGGTATGCGGGGATCTCGACACCCACGTGGTCCAGGGTGCTCAGACTTGCTGGGCACACTCACAGGACGCTGGGATGCACTGGAGACCCACCTCGAGGTCGCTGGAAGGCGTCGAAGGTCGTGAGAGCAACGAAGTTCCAACCGGGTATCTTGTAGTCTTTTAGGTGCCTGCCAAGCAGGGGGATAACTCCTTTATCCCAAGGGAGATTTCTTCAGTCAGCTGGGCAGCAGCTCGTCGAAGGTCAGTTCTGTGAAGTCCTGTACGAATCTAAGGCTCTAGGGCAAAGTTATTCCCATATATCCCCAAGATTAGGGGATGGTCCAAAATAGAGCCTACCAATCAGAGTAGAGGCGGGAAAGGGTGGCTACACCCACTCCCCTTTGTGTGTTTCCCGCCTGGGCGAGGGGCAGGATGCCCCTGAACCGGTTCCAGGCGGTGTATGTAGAATTGGGGCTCTGCAGCTGCCTACGTGCAACTCTGAATGGACTTTTGGTGCACCCACCCTGTTCCAATCCACATATCCTGTCTGGGGAGGTGCTGGCACCTCCCTGCCACAGGAGCCCTATTGTCCAGATGGCGAGGCTGGGGTTTTCCCCAGCAACAGCCAGCCAGAGTCGTGTAGGTGGCGAACAGTAGCCATTTTGTGGTACATGTGCACTTTTAAATTGGTTTCCAAATTCTACCGCTTTTCCCATATCACCCTCCTAGCAAGGGGGAATCGTGCCCCCATGCCCATGGCTGGACTGGGGGTATGATTCCTTCATGTTTGACACCAAACACGATATGGTTCTGTGTAGCCACTCCAAAGTTACAGCGATGACGCAATAACTTATAATGCGGTTAAGAGTATATGGTATGGCTACACTACAAACAACCCAGTAACATTTTTACGAAGGTTGCAGGGAGGCCCTACTCACGTAGGGGTCCCCCCTCACACATACCTCAGCACCCAGCCCTGTAGGATTACCAGGGCCTGCCATAGGGGTGACCTATGAGAGTATATGTGTTGTAATGGTATGGGACATAGGGTACCTACATCCCTGTAAGGGGTGCTAGCACCACCTTACCCAGGCTACAGTAGTGGCCTGGTGGTGTCAGTTTGGGTGGCTGTCCCAGGGTGGCACAATAAGTGCTGCAGCCCGGGTAGGCCTACTGGGGGACCCATGCCCTGGGTACCTAGGGTACCATCTACCAGGGACTGGTAGGGCATGTCCAGCATCCAATTATGTTTGTACCTAGAGTACTCACAACAGTTTTAGGGAGAAAGCAGATAGGCTGGGGTCCTGGATAGCAGGATCCCAGCCAGACTAGTCAAAAACCACTCAAATACCAGGCAAAAAGTTGGGGACAACCATTAGTCAGATTCCACTCTCCTACACCCTATAACACTTACCCTAGCACGACCCCCTACACCACACAAACACCACTGCACTACAAAAACCCTAAAACACTACCCCCAGCACAACCCCTTCAGAACACAAACACCACTGCACTACCCTAAACCCTAAAACACTACTTCCAGCAAGACCCCTTACCCTACACAAACACCACTGCACTACCCTAAACTATAAAACACTATGCCCAGCACGACCCCCTACACTACACAAGCACCACTGCACTACCCTAAACACTAAAGCACTACCCCCAGCACAACACCCTACACTACCAAAACACCACTTCACTGCACTAAACCCTAAAACACGACCCCCTAAACATCACAAACACAACTGCACTACCCTAAACCCTAAACCCTAAAATACTACCCCCAGCATGCCCCCTCACAACACAAACAGCAATGCACTACCCTAAACCCTAAATCTACACCCAGCATGACCCCCTACACTACCCAAACACCACTGCACTATCCTAAACCCTAAAACACTACCCCCAGCATCAACATCTACACTACCCAAACACCACTGCACTACCCTAAACCCTAAAACTCTACCCCCAGCACGGCCCCCTACACTACACAAGTACCACTGCACTACCCTAAACCCTAAAACACTACCCCCAGCATGCGACCCTACACTACCCAAACATAACTACACTACCCTAAACCCTAAATCTATCCCAGCACAACCCCCTAGACTACACAAACACCACTGCACTACCCTAAACCCTAAAATTCTACACCCAGCATGACCCCCTTCACTACACAAACACCAATGCACTGCCTTAAACCCTAAAACACTACACCCAGCATGACCCCCTACACTATACAAAGACCACGGCCCTATCCTAAACCCTAAAACACTAACCCCAGCAGTACCCCCTACACTACCCAAACACCACTGCACTGCCCTAAACCCTCTAACACTTACCCCAGCACGACCCCCTACACCACACAAACACCACTGCACTACAAAAACCCTAAAACACTACCCCCAGCACAAAATCCCTTCATAACACAAACACCACTGCACTACCCTAAACCCTAAAACACTACTTCCAGCAAGACCCCCTACCCTACACAAACACCACTGCACGACCCTAAACTATAAAACACTATGCCCAGCACGACCCCCTACACTACACAAGGACCACTGCACTACCCTAAACCCTAAAACACTACCCCCAGCACGACACCCTACACTACCCAAACATAACTGCACTACCCTAAACCCTAAAACACTACCATCAGCACGACTCCCTACACTACCCATAAACCACTGCACTACCCTAAACACTAAAACACTACCGCAGCATGACCCCTACACTTCAGAAACACCTCTGCACTGCCCTGAAATACTACCCTTTGCACGACCCCCTAAACTACCCAAACACCACTGCACTGCCCTAAACCCTAAAACACTTCCACCAAAACGATCCCCCTACACTACCCAAACACAACTGCACTGCACTAACTCCTAAAACCCTACCCCAGCATGACCCCCTACATTAACCAAACACTACTGCACTATCCTAAACCCTAAAAAACGACCCCCAGGGTGACTCCCTGCACAACACAAACACCACTGCACTGCCCTACTGCACTACCCTAAATCCTAAAACACTACCCCCAGCATGACCCCCTATACTACCCAAACACCACTGTACTACCCTAAACCCTAAAACATGACCCCCTGCACTACACTGCACTACCCTAAACACTAAAGCACTACCCCCAGCACAACACCCTACACTACCAAAACACCACTTCACTGCACTAAACCCTAAAACACGACCCCCTAAACATCATAAACACAACTGCACTACCCTAAACCCTAAACCCTAAAATACTACCCCCAGCATGCCCCCTCACAACACAAACAGCAATGCACTATCCTAAACCCTAAATCTACACCCAGCATGACCCCCTACACTACCCAAACACCACTGCACTATCCTAAACCCTAAAACACTACCCCCAGCATCAACATCTACACTACCCAAACACCACTGCACTACCCTAAACCCTAAAACTCTACCCCCAGCACGGCCCCCTACACTACACAAGTACCACTGCACTACCCTAAACCCTAAAACACTACCCCCAGCATGCGACCCTACACTACCCAAACATAACTGCACTACCCTAAACCCTAAATCTATCCCAGCACAACCCCCTAGACTACACAAACACCACTGCACTACCCTAAACACTAAAATTCTACACCCAGCATGACCCCCTTCACTACACTAACACCAATGCACTGCCTTAAACCCTAAAACACTACACCCAGCATGACCCCCTACACTATACAAAGACCACGGCCCTATCCTAAACCCTAAAACACTAACCCCAGCAGTACCCCCTACACTACCCAAACACCACTGCACTGCCCTAAACCCTATAACACTTACCCCAGCACGACCCCCTACACCACACAAACACCACTGCACTACAAAAACCCTAAAACACTACCCCCAGCACAACCCCTTCAGAACACAAACACCACTGCACTACCCTAAACCCTAAAACACTACTTCCAGCAAGACCCCCTACCCTACACAAACACCACTGCACTACCCTAAACTATAAAACACTATGCCCAGCACGACCCCCTACACTACACAAGCACCACTGCACTACCCTAAACCCTAAAACACTACCCCCAGCACGACACCCTACACTACCCAAACATAACTGCACTACCCTAAACCCTAAAACACTACCATCAGCACGACTCCCTACACTACCCATAAACCACTGCACTACCCTAAACCCTATATCTACCCCAGCACAACCCCCTAGACTACACAAACACCACTGCACTACCCTAAACCCTAAAATACTACCCACAGCACGACCCCCTTCACTACACAAACACCACTGCACTGTCTTAAACCCTAAAACACTACCCCCAGCATGACCCCTACAATACACAAACACCACAGCACTACCAAAAACCCTAAATCTACTGCCAGCATGACCCCCTACACTACACAAACAGCACTGTCCTACCCTAAACTCTAAAACACTACCCCCAGCACGACCCCCTTCACTACCCAAACACAACTGCACTAAGCTAAACCCTAAAACACTAACCCCTACAAAACACAAACAACATTGCACTACCCTAAACCTTAAAACACTACCCCCAGCACTAACCCCTATACTACACAAACACCACTGCACTATCCTAAACCCTAAAACATTACCATAAGCACGACCCCCTACACTACCCAAACACCACCGCACTACCCTAAACACTAAAACTCTACCCCCAGCATGACTCCCTACATTAACAAAAACACAACTGCCCTACCCTAAACCCTAAAACACTACCCCAGCACGACTCCCTACACTACACAAACACCACAGCACTGTCCTAAACACAAAAAAACTCTACCCCCAGCATGACCCCCTACACTTTCCAATCACCACTGCACTACGCTAAACCCTAAATCTACCCCCAGCATGACCCCTAAACTGAACAAACACCATTGCACTACCCTAAACCCTAAATATACACCAGCATGACCCCTACACTACACAAACACCACTTCACTACCCTAAACCCTAAAACACTACTTCCAGCACAACCCCCTACACTACCCAAACATCACTGCACTGCCCTAAACCCTATATCTTCCTCCAGCACGACCCCCTACACTACACAAACACCAATGCACTACCCTAAACCCTAATACACGACCCCCTACACTACACAAATACCACTGCACTACCCAACCGTAAAACTCTACCCCCTGCATGACCCCCTACACTACAGAAACACCTCTGCACGGCCCTAAAAAACTACCCTTAGCACGACCCCTCTAAACTACCCAAACATCACTGCACTGCCCTAAACCCAAAAACACTTCCACAGCTCGATCTCCCTACACGAACCAAACACAACTACACTGCCCTAAACCCTAAAACCCTACCCCATCATGACCCCCTACACTACCTAAACACTACTGCACTACCCTTAAAAACCCTAAAACATTATCCCAAGCACGACCCCCTACACTACCCAAACACTACTGCACTACCCTAAACACTAAAACACTACCCCCAGCATGACTCCCTACACTACACAAACACCACTGCACTGTCCTAAACCCCAAAACACTACCCCCATTACGACCCCCTACACTTTTCAAACACCACTGCACTACCCTAAACCCTAAATCTACCCCAGCACGACACCCTAAACTACACAAACACCACTGCACTACCCTAAACCCTAAATCTACCACCAGCTCAACCCCTACACTACACAAAAAACACTTCACTTCCCTAAATCCTAAAATACTACCCCCAGCACGACCCCCTACACTACCCAAACACCACTGTACTACACTAAACCCTAAAACATGACCCCCTACACTACACAAGCAACACTGCACTACCCTAAACACTAAACCACTACCCCAGCACAACGCCCTACACTACCTAAAAACCACTGCACTACCCTAAACCCTAAAACACGACCCCCTACACTGCACAAACACCACTGCACTGCCCTAAACCCTAAATCTACCCCCAGTACGACCACCTATACTACGCAAAACACCACTTCACTACCCTAAACACTAAAACACTACTCCCAGCATGACCCCCTACACTACCCAAACACCACTGCACTGCCCTAAACCCTAAAACACGACCCCCTATACTACACAAATACCACAGCACTACCCTAAACACTAAAACAATACCGCAGCATGACCCCTACACTTCAGAAACACCTCTGCACTGCCCTAAAACACTACCCTTTGCACGACCCCCTAAACTACCCAAACACCACTGCACTGCCCTAAACCCTAAAACACTTCCACCAGAACGATCCCCCTACACTACCCAAACACAACTGCACTGCCCTAACTCCTAAAACCCTACCGCAGCATGACCCCCTACATTAACCAAACACCACTGCACTATCCTAAACCCTAAAAAACTACCCCCAGGGTGACTCCCTGCACAACACAAACACCACTGCACTGCCCTACTGCACTACCCTAAATCCTAAAACACTACCCCCAGCATGACCCCCTATACTACCCAAACACCACTGTACTACCCTAAACCCTAAAACATGACCCCCTGCACTACACTGCACTACCCTAAACACTAAAGCACTACCCCAGCACAACACCCTACACTACCAAAACCCCACTTCACTGCACTAAACCCTAAAACACGACCCCCTAAACATCACAAACACAACTGCACTACCCTAAACCCTAAACCCTAAAATACTACCCCCAGCATGCCCCCTCACAACACAAACAGCAATGCACTACCCTAAACCCTAAATCTACACCCAGCATGACCCCCTACACTACCCAAACACCACTGCACTATCCTAAACCCTAAAACACTACCCCCAGCATCAACATCTACACTACCCAAACACCACTGCACTACCCTAAACCCTAAAACTCTACCCCCAGCACGACCCCCTACACTACATAAGTACCACTGCACTACCCTAAACCCTAAAACACTACCCCCAGCATGCGACCCTACACTACCCAAACATAACTGCACTACCCTAAACCCTAAATCTATCCCAGCACAACCCCCTAGACTACACAAACACTGCCTTAAACCCTAAAACACTACACCCAGCATGACCCCCTACACTATACAAAGACCACGGCCCTATCCTAAACCCTAAAACACTAACCCCAGCAGTACCCCCTACATTACCCAAACATCACTGCACTGCCCTAAACCCTATAACACTTACCCCAGCACGACCCCCTACACCACACAACCACCACTGCACTACAAAAACCCTAAAACACTACCCCCAGCACAACCCCTTCAGAACACAAACACCACTGCACTACCCTAAACCCTAAAACACTACTTCCAGCCTGACCCCCTACCCTACACAAACACCACTGCACTACCCTAAACTATAAAACACTACCCCCAGCACTACCCCTACAGTACCCAAACACCAATGTACCACCCTAAACTTGAAAACACTACCCCCAGAACTACCCACAATACTACACAAACACCACTGCACTACCCTAAACCCTAAAACACTGCCCCAAGCAGTACCCCTACACTGCCCAACAGCACTGCACTACCCTAAACCCTAAAACACTAACCCTAGCAGTACACCCTACACTAACCAAAAAGAAGGGCACTACCCTAAACCCAAAAACACTACACCCAGCATAACCCCCTACACAACACAAACACCACTGCACGACCCTACTGCACTACCCTAAATCCTAAAACACTACCCCCAGCATGACCCCTATACTACCCAAACAACACTGTACTACCCTAAACCCTAAAACACGACCCCTAAACATAACAAACACCACTGCACTACCCTAAACCCTAAAATAATACCCCCAGCATGCCCCCTATCACAACACAAACAGCACTGCACTACCCTAAACCCTAAATCTACACCCATCGTGACCCCCTACACTACCAAAACACCACTGCACTACCCTAAACCCTAAAACACTGCCCCCAGCATGAACCCCTACACTACCCTAAACCCTAAAACATGACCCCCTGCACTACACAAACTACATTGCACTACCCTAAACACTAAAAAACTACCCCAGCACAACACCCTACACTACCAAAACACCACTGTACTACACTAAACCCTAAAACACGACCCCTAAACATAACAAACACCACTGCACTACCCTAAACCCTAAAATAATACCCCCAGCATGCCCCTATCACAACACAAACAGCACTGCACTACCCTAAACCCTAAATCTACACCCATCGTGACCCCCTACACTACCAAAACACCACTGCACTACCCTAAACCCTAAAACACTGCCCCCAGCATGAACCCCTACACTACCCAAACACCACTGCACTAACCTAAAATCTAAAACACTACCCCCAGCACGACACCCTACACTACCCGAACATAACTGCACTACCCTAAACCCTAAAACACCACCACCAGCACGACTCCCTACACTACCCATAAACCACTGCACTACCCTATACCCTAAATCTACCCCAGCACAACCTCCTAGACTACGCAAACACCACTGCACTACTCTAATCCCTAAAATACTACCGCCAGCACGACCCCCTTCACTACACAAAACACCACTGCACTGCCTTAGACCCTAAAACACTACCCCCAGCATGACCCCTACAATACACAAACACCACTGCACTACCAAAAACCTTAAAACAACCCCCAGCATGACCCCTACACTACCTAAAAACCACTGCACTACCCTAAACCCTAAAACACGACCCCCTACACTGCACAAACACCACTGCACTGCCCTAAACCCTAAATCTACCCCCAGTACGACCACCTATACTACACAAAACACCACTTCACTACCCTAAACACTAAAACACTACTCCCAGCACGACCCCCTGCACTACCCAAACACCACTGCACTGCCCTAAACCCTAAAACACGACCCCCTATACTACACAAATACCACAGCACTACCCTAAACACTAAAACACTACCCCCTGCACGACCCCCTACACTTCAGAAACACCTCTGCACTGCCCTAAAACACTACCCTTTGCACGACCCCCTAAACTACCTAAACACCACTGCACTGCCCTAAACCCTAAAACACTTCCACCAGAACGATCCTCCTACACTACCCAAACACAACTGCACTGCCCTAACTCCTAAAACCCTACCCCAGCATGACCCCCTACATTAACCAAACACCACTGCACTATCCTAAACCCTAAAAGACTACCCCCAGGGTGACTCCCTGCACAACACAAACACCACTGCACTGCCCTACTGCACTACCCTAAATCCTAAAACACGACCCCCTAAACATCACAAACACAACTGCACTACCCTAAACCCTAAACCCTAAAATACTACCCCCAGCATGCCCCCTCACAACACAAACAGCAATGCACTACCCTAAACCCTAAATCTACACCCAGCATAACCCCCTACACTACCCAAACACCACTGCACTATCCTAAACCCTAAAACACTACCCCCAGCATCAACATCTACACTACCCAAACACCACTGCACTACCCTAAACCCTAAAACTCTACCCCAAGCACGGCCCCCTACACTACACAAGTACCACTGCACTACCCTAAACCCTAAAACACTACCCCCAGCATGCGACCCTACACTACCCAAACATAACTGCACTACCCTAAACCCTAAATCTATCTCAGCACAACCCCCTAGACTACACAAACACCACTGCACTACCCTAAACCCTAAAATACTACCCCCAGCATGACCCCCTCCACTACACAAACACCAATGCACTGCCTTAAAGCCTAAAACACTACTTCCAGCAAGACCCCCTACCCTACACAAACACCACTGCACTACCCTAAACTATAAAACACTACCCCCAGCACTACCCCTACAGTACCCAAACACCAATGTACCACCCTAAACTTGAAAACACTACCCCCAGAACTACCCACAATACTACACAAACACAACTGCACTACCCTAAACCCTAAAACACTGCCCCAAGCAGTACCCCTACACTGCCCAACAGCACTGCACTACCCTAAACCCTAAAACACTAACCCTAGCAGTACACCCTACACTAACCAAAAAGAAGGGCACTACCCTAAACCCCAAAACACTACACCCAGCATAACCCCCTACACAACACAAACACCACTGCACGACCCTACTGCACTACCCTAAATCCTAAAACACTACCCCCAGCATGACCCCTATACGACCCAAACAACACTGTACTACCCTAAACCCTAAAACACGACCCCTAAACATAACAAACACCACTGCACTACCCTAAACACTAAAATACTACCCCCAGCATGCCCCCATCACAACACAAACAGCAATGCACTTCCATAAACCCTAAATCTATACCCAGCATGACCCCCTACACTACCAAAACACCACTGCACTACCCTAAACCCGAAAACACTGCCCCCAGCATGAACCCCTATACTACCCAAACACCACTGTACTACCCTAAACCCTAAAACATGACCCCCTGCACTACACAAACAACACTGCACTACCCTAAACACTAAAGCACTACCCCCAGCACACACCCTACACTACCAAAACACCACTTCACTGCTGCACTAAACCCTAAAACACGACCCCCTAAACATCACAAACACAAATGCACTACCCTAAACCCTAAACCCTAAAATACTACCCCCAGCATGCCCCCTCAGAACACAAAAAGCAATGCACTACCCTAAACCCTAAATCTACACCCAGCATAACCCCCTACACTACCCAAACACCACTGCACTATCCTAAACCCTAAAACACTACCCCCAGCATCAACATCTACACTACCCAAACACCACTGCACTACCCTAAACCCTAAACCTCTACCCCCAGCACGGCCCCCTACACTACACAAGTACCACTGCACTACCCTAAACCCTAAATCTATCCCAACACAACCCCCTAGACTACACAAACACCACTGCACTACCCTAAACCCTAAAATACTACCCCCAGCATGACCCCCTTCACTACACAAACACCAATGCACTGCCTTAAAACCTAAAACACTACACCCTGCATGACCCCTACACTACACAAAGACCACGGCCCTATCCTAAACCCTAAAACACTAACCCCAGCAGTACCCCCTACACTACCCAAACACCACTGCACTGCCCTAAACCCTATAACACTTACCCCAGCACGACCCCCTACACCACACAAACACCACTGCACTACAAAAACCCTAAAACACTACCCCATCACAATCCCTTCAGTACACAAACACCACTGCACTACCCTAAACCCTAAAGCACTACTTCCAGCAAGACCCCCTACCCTACACAAACACCACTGCACTACGCTAAACTATAAAACACTACCCCCAGCACTACCCCTACAGTACCCAAACACCAATGTACCACCCTAAACTTGAAAACACTACCCCCAGAACTACCAACAATACTACACAAACACCACTGCACTACCCTAAACCCTAAAACACTGCCCCAAGCAGTACCCCTACACTGCCCAACAGCACTGCACTACCCTAAACCCTAAAACACTAACCCTAGCAGTACACCCTACACTAACCAAAAAGAAGGGCACTGCCCTAAACACAAAAACACTACACCCAGCATAACCCCCTACACAACACAAACACCACTGCACGACCCTACTGCACTACCCTAAATCCTAAAACACTACCCCCAGCATGACCCCTATACGACCCAAACAACACTGTACTACCCTAAACCCTAAAACATGACCCCCTGCACTACACAAACTACATTGCACTACCCTAAACACTAAAAAACTACCCCAGCACAACACCCTACAATACCAAAACACCACTGTACTACCCTAAACCCTAAAACACGACCCCTAAACATAACAAACACCACTGCACTACCCTAAACACTAAAATACTACCCCCAGCATGCCCCCATCACAACACAAACAGCAATGCACTTCCATAAACCCTAAATCTATACCCAGCATGACCCCCTACACTACCAAAACACCACTGCACTACCCTAAACCCGAAAACACTGCCCCCAGCATGAACCCCTACACTACCCAAACACCACTGCACTAACCTAAAATCTAAAACACTACCCCCAGCACAACACCCTACACTACCCGAACATAACTGCACTACCCTAAACCCTAAAACACCACCACCAGCACGACTCCCTACACTACCCATAAACCACTGCACTACCCTATACCCTAAATCTACCCCAGCACAACCCCCTAGAATACGCAAACACCACTGCACTACTCAAATCCCTAAAATACTACCCCCAGCACGATCCCCTTCACTACACAAACACCACTGCACTGCCTTAGACCCTAAAACACTACTCCCAGCATGACCCCTACAATACACAAACACCACTGCACTACCAAAAACCTTAAAACAACCCCCAGCATGACCCCTACACTACACAAACACCACTGTACTACCCTAAACCCTAAAGGACTACACCCAGCACGACCCCCTTTACTACCCAAACACAACTGCACTAAGCTAAACCCTAAAACACTAACCCCTACAAAACACAAACAACATTGCACTACCCAAAACCCTAAGGCACTACCCCCAGCATAACCCCCTTCACTACACAAACACCACTGCACTACCCTAAACCCTAAAGCACTACCCCAAGCACAACCCCCTACACTACACAAAAACCACTGTACTACCCTAAACCCTAAAACACTACCCCCAGCACGACCCCCTTCACTATCCAAACAAAACTACACTACGCTAAACCATAAAACACTAACCCCTACAATACACAAACACCACTAGACTACCCTAAACCCTAAAACATTACCCTAAGCACGACCCCCTACACAACCCAAACACCACTGCACTACCCTAAACCCTAAAACTCTACCCCCTGCACGAGCCCCTACACTAACAAAAACACCACTGCACTACCCTAAACCCTAAAACACTACCCCAGCAGGGCTCCCTACACTACACAAACACCACTGCACTACACAAAACCCTAAATCTACCCCCAGCACGACCCCCTAAACTGCACAAACACCACTGC
Source organism: Triturus cristatus (assembly GCF_964204655.1). NCBI lineage: Eukaryota > Metazoa > Chordata > Amphibia > Caudata > Salamandridae > Triturus > Triturus cristatus. The sequence goes on along the minus strand of NC_140579.1, from coordinate 727,091,297 downwards.
ACTACCCTAAACCCTAAATCTACCCCAGCATGATGCCCTACACTACATAAACACCACTTCACTACCCTAAACCCTAAAACACTACTTCCAGCACAACCCCCTACACTACCCAAACATCACTGCACTGCCCTAAACCCTAAATCTACCCCCAGCACGACCCCCTACGCTACACAAACACCACTGCACTACTCTAAACCCTAAAACACGACCCCCTGTACTACACAAATACCACTGCCCTACCCTAAACTGCAAAATTCTACCCCCTGCACGACCCACTACACTACAGAAGCACCTTTGCACTGCCCTAAAACACTACCCTTAGCACGACCTCCTAAACTACCCAAACATCACTGCACTGCCCTAAACCCTAAAACACTTCCACCAGCTCGATCCCCCTACACTACCCAAGCACAACTACACTACCCTAAACCCTAAAACCCTACCCCCATCACGACCCCCTACACTACCCAAACACCACTGCACTACCCTAAAACCCTTAAACACTATCCCAAGCACGACCCCCTACACTACCCAAACACTACTGCACTACCCAAAACCCTAAAACACTACCCCCAGCATGACTCCCTACACTACACAAACACCACTGCACTGTCCTAAACCCCAAAACCCTACCCCCATCACGACCCCCTACACTACACAAACACCACTGCACTACCCTAAACCCAAAATCTACCCCCAGCTCAACCCCTACTCTACAGAAACAACACTTTACTACCCTAAATCCTAAAATACTACCCCCAGCACGACCCCCTATACTACCCAAACACCCCTGCACTACACTAAACCCTAAAACATGACCCATTACCCTACACAAGCAACACTGCACTACCCTAAACCCTAAAACACGACCCCCTACACTACACAAACACCACTGCACTGCACTAAACCCTAAATCTACCCCCAGTACGACCCTCTATACTACACAAACACCACTTCACTACCCTAAACACTAAAACACTACTCCCAGCACGACCCCCCACACTACCCAAACACCACTGCACTACCCTAAACCCTAAAACACGACCCCCTACACTACACAAATACCACGGCACTACCCTAAACACTAAAACACTACCCCAGCACGACCCCTTACACTTCAGAAACACCACTGCACTGCCCTAAAACACTGCCCTTGCACGACCCCCTAAACTACCCAAACACCACTGCACTGCCCTAAACCCTAAAACACTTCCACCAGTACGATCCCCCTACACTACCCAAACACAACTGCACTGCCCGAACCCCGAAAACCCTACCCACAGAATGACCCCCTACACTACCCAAACACCGCAGCACTATCCGAAACCCTAAATCTACCCCCAGTACGACCCCCTACACTACACAAACACCACTGCACTACCCTAAACCCTAAAACACTACCCCCAGCGTGACCCCCTACAATACACAAATACCACTGCACTACCCTAAACCCTAAAACACTACCCCAGCATGACCCCCTACACTACACAAACACCACTGCACTACCCTAAACCCTAAAACACTACCCCCAGCGAGACTCCGTACACTACCCGAACATAACTGCACTACCCTAAACCCTAAAACACCACCACCAGCACGACTCCCTACACTACCCATAAACCACTGCACTACCCTATACCCTAAATCTACCCCAGCACAACCCCCTAGAATACGCAAACACCACTGCACTTCTCTAATCCCTAAAATACTACCCCCAGCACGATCCCCTTCACTACACAAACACCACTGCACTGCCTTAGACCCTAAAACACTACCCCCAGCATGACCCCTACAATACACAAACACCACTGCACTACCAAAAACCTTAAAACAACCCCCAGCATGACCCCTACACTACACAAACACCACTGTACTACCCTAAACCCTAAAAGACTACACCCAGCACGACCCCCTTTACTACCCAAACACAACTGCACTAAGCTAAACCCTAAAACACTAACCCCTACAAAACACAAACAACATTGCACTACCCAAAACCCTAAGGCACTACCCCCAGCATAACCCCCTTCACTACACAAACACCACTGCACTACCCTAAACCCTAAAGCACTACCCCAAGCACAACCCCCTACACTACACAAACACCACTGTACTACCCTAAACCCTAAAACACTACCCCCAGCACGACCCCCTTCACTATCCAAACAAAACTACACTGCGCTAAACCATAAAACACTAACCCCTACAATACACAAACACCACTAGACTACCCTAAACCCTAAAACATTACCCTAAGCATGACCCCCTACACAACCCAAACACCACTGCACTACCCTAAACCCTAAAACTCTACCCCCTGCATGAGCCCCTACACTAACAAAAACACCACTGCACTACCCTAAACCCTAAAACACTACCCCAGCAGGGCTCCCTACACTACACAAACACCACTGCACTACACTAAACCCTAAATCTACCCCCAGCACGACCCCCTAAACTGCACAAACACCACTGCACTACCCTAAACCCTAAATCTACCCCAGCATGATGCCCTACACTACACAAACACCACTTCACTACCCTAAACCCTAAAACACTACTTCCAGCACAACCCCCTACACTACCCAAACATCACTGCACTGCCCTAAACCCTAAATCTACCCCCAGCACAACCCCCTACGCTACACAAACACCACTGCACTACTCTAAACCCTAAAACACGACCCCCTGTACTACACAAATACCATTGCCCTACCCTAAACTGCAAAATTCTACCCCCTGCACGACCCACTACACTACAGAAGCACCTTTGCACTGCCCTAAAAACTACCCTTAGCACGACCTCCTAAACTACCCAAACATCACTGCACTGCCCTAAACCCTAAAACACTTCCACCAGCTTGATCCCCCTACACTACCCAAGCACAACTACACTACCCTAAACCCTAAAACCCTACCCCCATCACGACCCCCTACACTACCCAAACACCACTGCACTACCCTAAAACCCTTAAACACTATCCCAAGCACGACCCCCTACACTACCCAAACACTACTGCACTACCCAAAACCCTAAAACACTACCCCAACATGACTCCCTACACTACACAAACACCACTGCACTGTCCTAAACCCCAAAATCCTACCCCCATCACGACCCCCTAAACTACACAAACACCACTGCACTACCCTAAACCCTAAATCTACCCCCAGCTCAACCCCTACTCTACAGAAACAACACTTTACTACCCTAAATCCTAAAATACTACCCCCAGCACGACCCCCTATACTACCCAAACACCCCTGCACTACACTAAACCCTAAAACATGACCCATTACCCTACACAAGCAACACTGCACTACCCTAAACCCTAAAACACGACCCCCTACACTACACAAACACCACTGCACTGCACTAAACCCTAAATCTACCCCCAGTACGACCCTCTATACTACACAAACACCACTTCACTACCCTAAACACTAAAACACTACTCCCAGCACGACCCCCTACACTACCCAAACACCACTGCACTACCCTAAACACTAAAACACTACCCCAGCACGACCCCTTACACTTCAGAAACACCACTGCACTGCCCTAAAACACTGCCCTTTGCACGACCCCCTAAACTACCCAAACACCACTGCACTGCCGTAAACCCTAAAACACTTCCACCAGTACGATCCCCCTACACTACCCAAACACAACTGCACTGCCCGAACCCCGAAAACCCTACCCACAGCATGACCCCCTACACTACCCAAACACCGCAGCACTATCCTAAACCCTAAATCTACCCCCAGTACGACCCCCTACACTACACAAACACCACTGCACTACCCTAAACCCTAAAACACTACCCCCAGCGTGACCCCCTACAATACACAAATACCACTGCACTACCCTAAACCCTAAAACACTACCCCCTTACACTACCCAAACACCACTGCACTACCCAAACGTTAAAACACTACAACCAGCAGAACCCCCTACAATAACCAAACACCACTGCACTACGCTAAACCCTAAAACACTAACCCCTGCAATACACAAACAACACTGCACTACCCTAAACCCTAAAACACTTCCCCCAGCATAACTTCCTACACTACACAAACACCACATCACTACCCGGAACCCTAAAACACAACCCCAGCACAACCCAAACACCACTACACTACCCTAAACCCTAAAACACTACTCCCAGCATGACCCCCTATACTACACAAACAGCACTGCACTACCCTAAACCCTAAAACACTACCCTAAGTACGACCCTCTACACTACCCAAACACCACTACATTACCATAAACCCAAAAACACTACCACCAGCACGACCCCCTACAATTTCCAAACACCACTGCACTACCCTAAACCCTACATCTACCCCCAGCATGACCCCTACACTACACAGACACCACAGCCCTACCCTAAACCCTTAAACACTACCCCAGCAGAACCCCCTACACTACCGAAACATTACTGCACTACCCTAAACCCTAAACCACTACCCCCAGCACAGCCCCCTACACTACCCAAACACCACTCCACTACCCTTAATACTAAAACACTACCCCCTGCACGACCCCCTACACTTCAGAAACACCTCTGCACTGCCCTAAAACACTACCCTTTGCACGACCCCCTAAACTACCCAAACACCACTGCACTGCCCTAAACCCTAAAACACTTCCACCAGAACGATCCCCCTACACTACCCAAACACAACTGCACTGCCCTAACTCCTAAAACCCTACCCCAGCATGACCCCCTACACTAACCAAACACCACTGCACTATCCTAAACCCTAAAAAACGACCCCCAGGGTGAGTCCCTGCACAACACAAACACCACTGCACTGCCCTACTGCACTACCCTAAATCCTAAAACACTACCCCCAGCATGACCCCCTATACTACCCAAACACCACTGTACTACCCTAAACCCTAAAACATGACCCCCTGCACTACACAAACAACACTGCACTACCCTAAACACTAAAGCACTACCCCAGCACAACACCCTACACTACGTCGGAGAATCTGGATGTGACTGAAGAACGCTTAATAAGGTGTTTATTTAATAAATATACTGACATTAAACTGAGCATCTACTATAGATGACGTCTGAAAATCTGCTATAAGAACAGAATTAAAGGAACAGTACAGATTTTCAATATGAATCTGGGTAAATCACCATTCAAATGGATCTAAATATTGTACACTTCAACGAATGGCATTTTAACTTTAATCAGACCCTCCACGACCTAACTGAATATCTTCTGATCTCTGGATAAGTTACAATATAAAGTTGAACAAACTACCTACTCGTCAATTTTTGAAACTCTAAATCCTGCATTTAATTTGCTGTCACTTTGAGCCCTGAAGAAGTTCCGTTAAGAAACTATATCTTTAAAGGAACGAAACGCGTTGGCTGTGGTTTTTGTATCTATCTACTTGAAATAAAAATTAAACAAAGAAAAGCATAAAACAATTTTGGACTTCGTTTCTATGTTCAGTGCACCTCCATTCAATGTAAATTTTTGGTCAGAATTTCCTACTGAGGCATCACTAGGTGAATGGTGCTGGAGAGTTTGTGCACTAACAGCCTGACAAGGCAGCAGCTTATTGGGAGTGAGGTGCTACCATTTGAGTCCGTCACCTTTTGTTAGTTTGGAAAACACCACTTCACTGCACTAAACCCTAAAACACGACCCCCTAAACATCACAAACACAACTGCACTACCCTAAACCCTAAACCCTAAAATAATACCCCCAGCATGCCCCCTCACAACACAAACAGCAATGCACTACCCTAAACCCTAAATCTACACCCAGCATGACCCCCTACACTACCCAAACACCACTGCACTATCCTAAACCCTAAAACACTACCCCCAGCATCAACATCTACACTACCCAAACACCACTGCACTACCCTAAACCCTAAAACTCTACCCCCAGCACGGCCCCCTACCCTACACAAGTACCACTGCACTACCCTAAACCCTAAAACACTACCCCCAGTATGCGACCCTACACTACCCAAACATAACTGCACTACCCTAAACCCTAAATCTATCCCAGCACAACCCCCTAGACTACACAAATACCACTGCACTACCCTAAACCCTAAAATACTACCCCCAGCATGACCCCCTTCACTACACAAACACCAATGCACTGCCTTAAACCCTAAAACACTACACCCAGCATGACCCCCTACACTACTCAAAGACCACGGCCCTATCCTAAACCCTAAAACACTAACCCCAGCAGTACCCCCTACACTACCCAAACACCACTGCACTGCCCTAAACCCTATAACACTTACCCCAGCACGACCCCCTACACCAGACAAACACCACTGCACTACAAAAACCCTAAAACACTACCCCCAGCACAACCCCTTCAGTACACAAACACCACAGCACTACCCTAAACCCTAAAACACTACTTCCAGCAAGACCCCCTACCCTACACAAACACCACTGCACTACCCTAAACTATAAAACACTACCCCCAGCACTACCCCTACAGTACCCAAACACCAATGTACCACCCTAAACTTGAAAACACTACCCCCAGAACTAACCACAATACTACACAAACACCACTGCACTACCCTAAACCCTAAAACACTGCCCCAAGCAGTACCCCTACATTGCCCAACAGCACTGCACTACCCTAAACCCTAAAACACTAACCCTAGCAGTACACCCTACACTAACCAAAAAGAAGGGCACTACCCTAAACCCAAAAACACTACACCCAGCATAACCCCCTACACAACACAAACACCACTGCACGACCCTACTGCACTACCCTAAATCCTAAAACACTACCCCAGCATGACCCCTATACGACCCGAACACCACTGCACTACGCTAAACCCTAAAACACTAACCCCTGCAATACACAAACAACACTGCACTAGCCTAAACCCTAAAACACTTCCCCCAGCATAACTTCCTACACTACACAAACACCACATCACTACCCGAAACCCTAAAACACAACCCCAGCACAACCCAAACACCACTACACTACCCTAAACCCTAAAACACTACGCCCAGCATGACCCCCTATACTACACAAACAGCACTGCACTACCCTAAACCCTAAAACACTACCCTAAGTACGACCCTCTACACTACCCAAACACCACTACATTACCATAAACCCAAAAACACTACCACCAGCACGACCCCCTACAATTTCCAAACACCACTGCACTACCCTAAACCCTACATCTACCCCCAGCATGACCCCTACACTACACAGACACCACAGCTCTACCCTAAACCCTTAAACACTACCCCAGCAGAACCCCCTACACTACCGAAACATTACTGCACTACCCTAAACCCTAAACCACTACCCCCAGCACAGCCCCCTACACTACCCAAACACCACTCCACTACCCTTAATACTAAAACACTACCCCCTGCACGACCCCCTACACTTCAGAAACACCTCTGCACTGCCCTAAAACACTACCCTTTGCACGACCCCCTAAACTACCCAAACACCACTGCACTGCCCTAAACCCTAAAACACTTCCACCAGAACGATCCCCCTACACTACACAAACACAACTGCACTGCCCTAACTCCTAAAACCCTACCCCAGCATGACCCCCTACACTAACCAAACACCACTGCACTATCCTAAACCCTAAAAAACTACCCCCAGGGTGACTCCCTGCACAACACAAACACCACTGCACTGCCCTACTGCACTACCCTAAATCCCAAAACACTACCCCCAGCATGACCCCCTATACTACCCAAACACCACTGTACTACCCTAAACCCTAAAACATGACCCCCTGCACTACACAAACAACACTGCACTACCCTAAACACTAAAGCACTACCCCAGCACAACACCCTACACTACCAAAACACCACTTCACTGCACTAAACCCTAAAACACGACCCCCTAAACATCACAAACACAACTGCACTACCCTAAACCCTAAACCCTAAAATAATACCCCCAGCATGCCCCCTCACAACACAAACAGCAATGCACTACCCTAAACCCTAAATCTACACCCAGCATGACCCCCTACACTACCCAAACACCACTGCACTATCCTAAACCCTAAAACACTACCCCCAGCATCAACATCTACACTACCCAAACACCACTGCACTACCCTAAACCCTAAAACTCTACCCCCAGCACGGCCCCCTACACTACACAAGTACCACTGCACTACCCTAAACCCTAAAACACTACCCCCAGTATGCGACCCTACACTACCCAAACATAACTGCACTACCCTAAACCCTAAATCTATCCCAGCACAACCCCCTAGACTACACAAATACCACTGCACTATCCTAAACCCTAAAATACTACCCCCAGCATGACCCCCTTCACTACACAAACACCAATGCACTGCCTTAAACCCTAAAACACTACACCCAGCATGACCCCCTACACTACACAAAGACCACGGCCCTATCCTAAACCCTAAAACACTAACCCCAGCAGTACCCCCTACACTACCCAAACACCACTGCACTGCCCTAAACCCTATAACACTTACCCCAGCACGACCCCCTACACCAGACAAACACCACTGCACTACAAAAACCCTAAAACACTACCCCCAGCACAACCCCTTCAGTACACAAACACCACTGCACTACCCTAAACCCTAAAACACTACTTCCAGCAAGACCCCCTACCCTACACAAACACCACTGCACTACCCTAAACTATAAAACACTACCCCCAGCACTACCCCTACAGTACCCAAACACCAATGTACCACCCTAAACTTGAAAACACTACCCCCCGGAACTAACCACAATACTACACAAACACCACTGCACTACCCTAAACCCTAAAACACTGCCCCAAGCAGTACCCCTACACTGCCCAACAGCACTGCACTACCCTAAACCCTAAAACACTAACCCTAGCAGTACACCCTACACTAACCAAAAAGAAGGGCACTACCCTAAACCCAAAAACACTACACCCAGCATAACCCCCTACACAACACAAACACCACTGCACGACCCTACTGCACTACCCTAAATCCTAAAACACTACCCCAGCATGACCCCTATACGACCCGAACAACACTGTACTACCCTAAACCCTAAAACATGACCCCCTGCACTACACAAACTACATTGCACTACCCTAAACACAAAAAAACTACCCCAGCACAACACCCTACACTACCAAAACACCACTGTACTACCCTAAACCCTAAAACACGACCCCTAAACATAACAAACACCACTGCACTACCCTAAACACTAAAATACTACCCCCAGCATGCCCCCATCACAACACAAACAGCAATGCACTTTCATAAACCCTAAATCTATACCCAGCATGACCCCCTACACTACCAAAACACCACTGCACTACCCTAAACCCTAAAACACTGCCCCCAGCATGAACCCCTACACTACCCAAACACCACTGCACTAACCTAAAATCTAAAACACTACCCCCAGCACGACACCCTACACTACCCGAACATAACTTCACAACCCTAAACCCTAAAACACCACCACCAGCACGACTCCCTACACTACCCATAAACCCCTGCACTACCTTATACCCTATACCCTAAATCTACCCCAGCACAACCCCCTAGACTACGCAAACACCACTGCACTACTCTAATCCCTAAAATACTACCCCCAGCACGACCCCCTTCACTACACAAACACCACTGCACTGCCTTAGACCCTAAAACACTACCCCCAGCATGACCCCTACAATACACAAACACCACTACACTACCAAAAACCTTAAAACAACCCCCAGCATGACCCCTACACTACCTAAAAACCACTGCACTACCCTAAACCCTAAAACACGACCCCCTACACTGCACAAACACCACTGCACTGCCCTAAACCCTAAATCTACCCCCAGTACGACCACCTATACTACACAAAACACCACTTCACTACCCTAAACACTAAAACACTACTCCCAGCACGACCCCCTACACTACCCAAACACCACTGCACTGCCCTAAACCCTAAAACACGACCCCCTATACTACACAAATACCACAGCACTACCCTAAACACTAAAACACTACCCCAGCATGACCCCCTACACTTCAGAAACACCTCTGCACTGCCCTAAAACACTACCCTTTGCACGACCCCCTAAACTACCCAAACACCACTGCACTGCCCTAAACCCTAAAACACTTCCACCAGAACAATCCCCCTACACTACCCAAACACAACTGCACTGCCCTAACTCCTAAAACCCTACCCCAGCATGACCCCCTACATTAACCAAACACCACTGCACTATCCTAAACCCTAAAAAACTACCCCCAGGCTGACTCCCTGCACAACACAAACACCACTGCACTGCCCTACTGCACTACCCTAAATCCTAAAACACTATCCCCAGCATGACCCCCTATACTACCCAAACACCACTGTACTACCCTAAACCCTAAAACATGACCCCCTGCACTACACAAACAACACTGCACTACCCTAAACACTAAAGCACTACCCCCAGCACAACACCCTGCACTACCAAAACACCACTTCACTGCACTAAACCCTAAAACACGACCCCTAAACATCACAAACACAACTGCACTACCCTAAACCCTAAACCCTAAAATACTACCCCCAGCATGCCCCCTCACAACACAAACAGCAATGCACTACCCTAAACCCTAAATCTACACCCAGCATGACCGCCTACACTACCCAAACACCACTGCACTATCCTAAACCCTAAAACACTACCCCCAGCATCAACATCTACACTACCCAAACACCACTGCACTACCCTAAACCCTAAAACTCTAACCCCAGCACGGCCCCCTACACTACACAAGTACCACTGCACTACCCTAAACCCTAAAACACTACCCCCAGCATGCGACCCTACACTACCCAAACATAACTGCACTACCCTAAACCCTAAATCTATCCCAGCACAACCCCCTAGACTACACAAACACCACTGCACTACCCTAAACCCTAAAATACTACCCCCAGCATGACCCCCTTCACTACACAAACAACAATGCACTGCCTTAAACCCTAAAACACTACACCCAGCATGACCCCCTACACTACACAAAGACCACGGCCCTATCCTAAACCCTAAAACACTAACCCCAGCAGTACCCCCTACACTACCCAAACACCACTGCACTGCCCTAAACCCTATAACACTTACCCCAGCACGACCCCCTACACCACACAAACACCACTGCACAACAAAAACCCTAAAACACTACCCCCAGCACAACCCCTTCAGTACACAAACACCACTGCACTACCCTAAACCCTAAAACACTACTTCCAGTAAGACCCCCTACCCTACACAAAGACCACTGCACTACCCTAAACTATAAAACACTACCCCCAGCACTAGCCCTACAGTACCCAAACACCAATGTACCACCCTAAACTTGCAAACACTACCCCCAGAACTACCCACAATACTACACAAACACCACTGCACTACCCTAAACCCTAAAACACTGCCCCAAGCAGTACCCCTACACTGCCCAACAGCACTGCACTACCCTAAACCCTAAAACACTAACCCTAGCAGTACACCCTACACTAACCAAAAAGAAGGGCACTACCCTAAACCCAAAAACACTACACCCAGCATAACGCCCTACACAACACAAACACCACTGCACGACCCTACTGCACTACCCTAAATCCTAAAACACTACCCCCAGCATGACCCCTATACTACCCAAACAACACTGTACTACCCTACACCCTAATACATGACGCCCTGCACTACACAAACTACATTGCACTACCCTAAACACTAAAAAACTACCCCAGCACAACACCCTACACTGCCAAATGACCACTGTACTACCCTAAACCCTAAAACACGACCCCTAAACATAACAAACACCGCTGCACTACCCTAAACACTAAAATACTACCCCCAGCATGCCCCATCACAACACAAACAGCAATGCACTTCCATAAACCCTAAATTGATACCCAGCATGACCCCCTACACTACCAAAACACCACTGCACTACCCTAAACCCTAAAACACTGCCCCCAGCATGAACCCCTACACTACCCAAACACCACTGCACTAACCTAAAATCTAAAACACTACCCCCAGCACGACACCCTACACTACCCGAACATAACTGCACTACCCTAAACCCTAAAACACCACCACCAGAACGACTCCCTACACTACCCATAAACCACTGCACTACCCTATACCCTAAATCTACCCCAGCACAACCCCCTAGACTACGCAAACACCACTGCACTACTCTAATCCCTAAAATACTACCCCCAGCACGACCCCCTTCACTACACAAACACCACTGCACTGCCTTAGACCCTAAAACACTACCCCCAGCATGACCCTTACAATACACAAACACCACTGCACTACCAAAAACCTTAAAACAACCCCCAGCATGACCCCTACACTATACAATCACCACTGTACTACCCTAAAACCTAAAACACTACACCCAGCACGACCCCCTTCACTACCCAAACACAACTGCACTAAGCTAAACCCTAAAACACTAACCCCTACAAAACACAAACAACATTGCACTACCCAAAACCCTAAGACACTACCCCCAGCATAACCCCCTTCACTACACAAACACCACTGCACTACCCTAAACCCTAAAACAGTACCCCAAGCACAACCCCCTACACTACACAAACACCACTGTACTACCCTAAACCCTAAAACACTACCCCCAGCACGACCCCCTTCACTATCCAAACAAAACTACACTACGCTAAACCATAAAACACTAACCCCTACAATACACAAACACCACTAGACTACCCTAAACCCTAAAACATTACCCTAAGCACGACCCCCTACACAACCCAAACACCACTGCACTACCCTAAACCCTAAAACTCTACCCCCTGCACGAGCCCCTACACTAACAAAAACACCACTGCACTACCCTAAATCCTAAAAGACTACCCCAGCAGGGCTCCCTACACTACACAAACACCACTGCACTACACTAAACCCTAAATCTACCCCCAGCACGACCCCCTAAACTGCACAAACACCACTGCACTACCCTAAACACTAAAACACTACTTCCAGCACAACCCCCTACACTACCCAAACATCACTGCACTGCCCTAAACCCTAAATCTACCCCCAGCACAACCCCCTACGCTACACAAAAACCACTGCTCTACTCTAAACCCTAAAACACGACCCCCTGTACTACACAAATACCACTGCCCTACCCTAAACTGCAAAATTCTACCCCCTGCACGACCCACTACACTACAGAAGCACCTTTGCACTGCCCTAAAACACTACCCTTAGCACGACCTCCTAAACTACCCAAACATCACTGCACTGCCCTAAACCCTAAAACACTTCCACCAGCTCGATCCCCCTACACTACTCAAGCACAACTACACTACCCTAAACCCTAAAACCCTACCCCCATCACGACCCCCTACACTACCCAAACACAACTGCACTACCCTAAAACCCTTAAACACTATCCCAAGCAAGACCCCCTATACTACCCAAACACTACTGCACTACCCTAAACCCTAAAACACTACCCCCAGCATGACTCCCTACACTACACAAACACCAACTGCACTGTCCTAAACCCCAAAACCCTACCCCCATCACGACCCCCTACACTACACAAACACCACTGCACTACCCTAAACCCTAAATCTACCCCAGCACAACACCATACACTACACAAACACCACTGCACTACCCTAAACCCTAAATCTACCCCCAGCTCAACCCCTACTCTACAGAAACAACACTTTACTACCCTAAATCCTAAAATACTACCCCCAGCACGACCCCCTACACTACCCAAACACCCCTGCACTACACTAAACCCTAAAACATGACCCATTACCCTACACAAGCAACACTGCACTACCCTAAACCCTAAAACACGACCCCCTACACTACACAAACACCACTGCACTGCACTAAACCCTAAATCTACCCCCAGTACGACCCTCTATACTACACAAACACCACTTCACTACCCTAAACACTAAAACACTACTCCCAGCACGACCCCCTACACTACCCAAACACCACTGCACTACCCTAAACCCTAAAACACGACCCCCTACACTACACAAATACCACGGCACTACCCTAAACACTAAAACACTACCCCAGCACGACCCCTTACACTTCAGAAACACCACTGCACTGCCCTAAAACACTGCCCTTTGCACGACCCCCTAAACAACCCAAACACCACTGCACTGCCCTAAACCCTAAAACACTTCCACCAGTACGATCCCCCTACACTACCCAAACACAACTGCACTGCCCGAACCCCGAAAACCCTACCCACAGCATGACCCCCTACACTACCCAAACACTGCAGCACTATCCTAAACCCTAAATCTACCCCCAGTACGACCCCCTACACTACACAAACACCACTGCACTACCCTAAACCCTAAAACACTACCCCCAGCGTGACCCCCTACAATACACAAATACCATTGCACTACCCTAAACCCTAAAACACTACCCCAGCATGACCCCCTACACTACACAAACACCACTGCACTACCCTAAACCCTAAAACACTACCCCCAGCGCGACTCCGTACACTACACAAACACCACTGCACTACCCTAAACCCTAAAACACTACCCCCTTACACTACCCAAACACCACTGCACTACCCTAAACGCTAAAACACTACAACCAGCAGAACTCCCTACAATAACCAAACAACACTGCACTACGCTAAACCCTAAAACACTAACCCCTGCAATACACAAACAACACTGCACTACCCTAAACCCTAAAACACTTCCCCCAGCATAACTTCCTACACTACACAAACACCACATCACTACCCGAAACTCTAAAACACAACCCCAGCACAACCCAAACACCACTACACTACCCTAAACCCTAAAACACTACGCCCAGCATGACCCCCTATACTACACAAACAGCACTGCACTACCCTAAACCCTAAAACACTACCCTAAGTACGACCCTCTACACTACCCAAACACCACTACATTACCATAAACCCCAAAACACTACCACCAGCACGACCCCCTACACTTTCCAAACACCACTGCACTACCCTAAACCCTACATCTACCCCCAGCATGACCCCTACACTACACAGACACCATAGCTCTACCCTAAACCCTTAAACACTACCCCCAGCAGAACCCCCTACACTACCGAAACATTACTGCACTACCCTAAATCCTAAACCACTACCCCAGCACAGCCCCCTACACTACCCAAACACCACTCCACTACCCTTAATACTAAAACACTACCCCCTGCACGACCCCCTACACTACACAAACACCACTGCACTACCCTAAACCCTAAAACACTACCCACAGAACTACCCCTAATACTACACAAACACCACTGCACTACCCTAAACCCTAAAACACTACCCCCGGCATTACCCCCTACACTACCCAATACTACTGCACTACCCTAAACCCTAAAACACTACACCCAGCATGACCCCCTACACTACACAAACACCACAGCACTACACTAAACCATAAAACATCACCCCTAGCACGACCCCTACACTACCCAAACACCACTGCACTACTTAACCCCTAAAACAATTACCCCAGCACGACCCCCTACACCACGTAAACACCACTGCACTACACTAAACCTTAAAACACTACCCCTAGCACTACCCCTACACTACCCAAACACCACTGCACTACCCTAAACCCTAAAACACTACCCTCAGAACTGCCACCAATACTACACAAACACCACTGCACTACCCTAAACCTTAAAACACTACCCCCAGTAGTACCCCCTACACTACCCAACACCACTGCACTACCCTAAACCCTAAAACACTACCCCCAGCATGACCCCCTACACTATACAAACCTCACGGCACTACCCTAAACCCTAAAACACTACCCCCAGCAGTACCACCTACACTACCCATACACAACTGCACTACCCTAAATCCTAAAATACTACCCCAGCATGACCCCCTACTCTACACATCCACCACTGCACTACCCTACAGCACTACCAAAAACCCTAAAACACTACCCCCGGCATGACCCCCTACAGTACACAAACACCATGGCACTACCCTAAACACTAAAACACTACCCATAGCACGACCCCTACACTATCCAAACACCACTGCACTACCTAAACCCTTACCCAAGCATGACCCCCCTACACCACACAACTACCACTGCACTACACTAAAACCTAAAACATTGCCCCCAGCACGAACTCTACATTACCCAAACACAACTACACTACCCTAAACCCTAAAACACTTACCCAAGCACGACCCCCTACACTACACAAACACCACTGTACTACACTAAACCCTAAAACACTACCCCAAGCACGACCCTCTTCACCACGCAAACACAACTGCACTACTCAAAAACCCTAAAACACTATCCCCTAGACTACACAAACACCACTGCACTACCCTAAACCCTAAAACACTACACACAGCATGACCCCCTAAACTACCCAAACACCACTGCACTACCCTAAACCCTAAAACAATACCCCCAGCATGACCCCCTATACTACACAAACACCACAGCACTGCCCTAAACCCTAAAACACTACCCCAGCACGATCCCCTACACTAGCCAAACACCACTGCACTGCCTTAAACCCTAAAACACTACCCCAGCACGACCCCCTTCACTACACAATCACAACTGTACTGCCCTAAACCCTAAAACACTACCTGCAGCACGACCCCCTAGAATACCCAAACACCACTGCATTACCCGTAATTCTAAATATACCCCAGCATGACCCCCTTCACTACACAAACACCACTGCACTGCCTTAAACCCTAAAACACTATCCCCAGCACAACCCCTTCCACTACACAAACACCACTGCACTACCCTAAACCCTCAATCTACCCCCAGGATGACCCCCTACACTACACAAACACCACTGCTCTACGCTACACCCTAAAACACTACCCCCAGAATACTCAAACACCACTGAACTACCCTAAACCCTAAAACATTACCCCCAGCATGACCACCTACACTACCCAAACACCACTGCACTGCCCTAAACCCTAAATCACTACCCCCGGCACAACCCCCTACACTACACAAACACCACTGCACTGCCCTAGACCCTAAAACACTACCTGCAGCACGACCCCCTAGACTTCCCAAAAACCACTGCATTACCCTTAACTCTAAATATACCCCCAGCAGGACCCCCTACACTACACAAACACAACTGCACTACCCTAAACCCTAAACAACTACCCCCAGCTTGACCCCCTACACTACACAAACTCCACAAACACCACTGCACTACCCTAAACCCTAAAACACTACCCCCAGCAAGACCCCCTACACTACACAAACAGCACTGCACTACCCTAAACCATAAAACACTACCCCCAGCACGACCCCCTACACTACCAAAACACCACTGCACTACCCTAAACCCTATAACACAACCCCAGCACAAACCCCTATTCTACACAATCACCACGGCACTACTCTAAACCCTAAATCTACCCCCAGGATGACCCCCTACACTACACAAACACCACTGCACTACCTAAACCCTAAAACACTACCCCGAGCACGATCGCATTTACTACACAAACAAAACTGCTCTACGTTAAACCGTAAAACACTACCCCAGAATACTCAAACACCACTGCACTATCCTACACCCTAACACACTAACCCCAGCGTGACCACCTACACTACCCAAACTCCACTGCACTACCTTAAACCCTAAAACACTACCCCTAGTGCGACCCCTAACACTACACAAACACCACTGCACTACCCTAAACCCTAAATCTACCCCCAGCTTGACCACCTATACTACACAAACTCCACAAACACAACTGCACTACCCTAAACCCTAAAACACTACCCCATCAAAACCCCCTACACTACACAAACACCACTGCACTACCCTAAACCCTAAAACACTACCCCCAGCACAACCCCCTACACTACCAAAACACGACTGTACTACCCTAAATCCTATAACACAACCCCAGCAAAAACCCCTATACTACAAAACCACCACGGCACTAACCTAAACCCTAAAGCAGTTCCCCCAGCATGAACCCCTACACTACTCAAACACCACTCTACAACCCTAAACCCTAAAACACTACCACCAGCAAGACCCCCTACACTACACAAACACAACTGCACTACCCTAAACCCTAAAACACTTACCCAAGCACGGCCCCCTACACTACACAAACACCAGTGTACTACACTAAACCCTAAAACACTACCCGAGCACGACCCTCTTCACCACGCAAACACAACTGCACTACGCAAAAACCCTAAAACACTATCCCCTAGACTACACAAACACCACTGCACTACCCTAAACCCTAAAACACTACACACAGCGTGACGCCCTAAACTACCCAAACACCACTGCACTGCCTTAAACCCTAAAACACTACCCCCAGCACGACCCCCTTCACTACACAATCACCACTGTACTGCCCTAAACCCTAAAGACTACCTGCAGCACGACCCCCTAGAATACCCAAACACCACTGCATTACCCGTAACTCAAATATACCCCAGCATGACCCCCTTCACTACACAAACACCACTGCACTGCCTTAAACCCTAAAACACTACCCCCAGCACAACCCCTTACACAACACAAACACCACTGCACTACCCTAAACCCTAAATCTATCCCCAGGATGACCCCCTACACTATACAAACACCACTGCTCTACGCTACACCCTAAAACACTACCCCCAGAATACTCAAACACCACTGAACTACCCTAAAACATTACCCCCAGCATGACCACCTACACTACCCAAACACCACTGCACTGCCCTAAACCCTAAAACACTACCCCCGGCACAACCCCCTACACTACACAAACACCACTGCACTGCCCTAGACCCTAAAACACTACCTGCAGCACGACCCCCTAGACTCCCCAAACACCACTGCATTACCCTTAACTCTAAATATACCCCCAGCAGGACCCCCTACACTACACAACTGCACTACCCTAAACCCTAAAACACTACCCCCAGATTGACCCCTACACTACACAAACTCCACAAACACCACTGCACTACCCTAAACCCTAAAACACTACCCCCAGCAAGACCCCCTACACTACACAAACACCACTGCACTACCCTAAACCATAAAACACTACCCCAGCACGACCCCCTACACTACCAAAACACCACTGCACTACCCTAAACCCTATAACACAACCCCAGCACAAACCCCTATACTACACAATCACCACGGCACTACTCTAAACCCTAAATCTACCCCCAGGATGACCCCCTACACTACACAAACACCACTGCACTACCTAAACCCTAAAACACTACCCCGAGCACGATCGCATTTACTACGCAAACAAAACTGCTCTACGTTAAACCGTAAAACACTGCCCCAGAATACTCAAACACCACTGCACTATCCTAAACCCTAACACACTACCCCTAGTGCGAGCCCTAACACTACCCAAACGCCACTGAGCTACCCTAAATGCTAAAACACTACCACCAGCACAACCCCATACAATACCCAAACACCACTGCACTGCCCTAAACCCTAAAACTCTTCCCCCGGCACAACCCCCTGCACTACACAAAACCACTGCACTGCCCTAGACAATAAAACACTACCTGCAACACGACCCCCTAGACTCCCCAAACACCACTGCATTACCCTTAACTCTAAATATACCCCCATCATGACCCCCTACACTACACAAACCCCACTGCACTACCCTAAACCCTAAAACACTACCTCCAGCTTGACCCCCTACACTACACAAACTCCACAAACACCACTGCACTACCCTAAACCCTAGAACACTACCCCCAGCAAGACCCCCTACCCTACACAAACACCACTGCACTACCCTAAAACCTAAAACACTAACCCCAGCACGACCCCCTACACTACCAAAACACCACTGTACTACCCTAAACCCTATAACACAACCCCAGCACAAATCCCTATACTACAAAACCACCACAGCACTACCCTAAACCCTAAAACAGTACCCCCAGCATGAACCCCTTCACTACCCAAACATAACTGCAATACCCTAAACCCCAAAACACTACTCCCTGCACGACCCCCTACAATACCTAAATACCACTGCACTACCCTAAACCCTAAATCACAACCCCCTACACTACACAAACACCAGTGCACTACCCTAAACCCTAAAACACTACCCCCAGCACGACCCCCTACACTACACAAACACCACGGCACTACCCTAAACAATAAACCCCTCCCCCTACACTACATAAACACCACTGCACTACCCTAAACCATAAAACACTACCCTCAGCACAACCCCCTACACTACCCAAACACCACTGCACTACACTAAACCCTTAAACTCTACCCCCTGCACGAGCCACTACACTAACAAAATCACCACTGCACTACCCTAAACCCTAAAACACTACCCCCAGCATGACTCCCTACACTACACAAACACCACTGCACTGTCCTAAACCCTAAAACACTACCCCCAGCACGACCCACTACACTACACAAACACCCCTGCACTACCCTAAACTCTAAAGCACTACCCCCAGCTTGACCCCCTACACTACACAAACACCACAAACACCACTGCACTACCCTAAACCCCAAATCACTACTCCCAGTAAGACCCCCTACACTACACAAACACCACTGCACTACTCTAAACAATAAACCACTACCCCCTACACTACATAAACACCACTGCACTACCCTAAACCCTAAAATACTACCCTCAGCACTACCCCTACACTACACAAACACCACAGCTCTACCCTTAACCCTTAAACACTACCCCCAGCACAACCCCCTACACTACCCAACATCACTGCACTACCCGAAACCCTAAAACACTACCCCCATTACTACCCCCTACACTACCCAAACAACACTGCACTACCCTAAACCCTAAAACAGTACCCCCAGCACGACCCCCTACACTACACAAACACCACTGCACTCCCCTAAACCCTAAAACAGTACCCCCAGCTTGACCACCTATACTACACAAACTCCCCAAACACAACTGCACTACCCTAAACCCTAAAACACTACCCCATCAAAACCCCCTACACTACACAAACACCACTGCACTACCCTAAACCCTAAAACACTACCCCCAGCACAACCCCCTACACTACCAAAACACGACTGTACTACCCTAAATCCTATAACACAACCCCAGCAAAAACCCCTATACTACAAAACCACCATGGCACTAACCTAAACCCTAAAGCAGTTCCCCCAGCATGAACCCCTACACTACTCAAACACCACTGTACAACCCTAAACCCTAAAACACTACCACCAGCAAGACCCCCTACACTACACAAACACAACTGCACTACCCTAAACCCTAAAAAACACTTTCCCAAGCACGACCCCCTACACTACACAAACACCAGTGTACTACACTAACCCTAAAACACTACCCCGAGCACGACCCTCTTCACCACGCAAATACAACTGCACTACGCAAAAACCCTAAAACACTATCCCCTAGACTACACAAACACCACTGCACTACCCTAAACCCTAAAACACTACACACAGTGTGACGCCCTGAACTACCCAAACACCACTGCACTACCCTAAACCCTAAAACAATACCCCCAGCATGACCCCCTATACTACACAAACACTACCACTAGCACAACCCCTACAGTACCCAAACACAACTGCACTACCCTAAACCCTAAAACACTTACCCCAGCACGAACCCTACATCACAAAAACACCACTGCACTACCCTAAACCCTAAATCTACCCCCAGCATTAACCCTACACTCCCCAAACGCCACTGCACTACCCTAAACGCTAAAACACTAACAACAGCACAACCCCCTACAATACCCAAACACCACTGCACTGCCCTAAACCCTAAAACACTACCCCCGGCACAACCCCCCACACTATACAAACACCACTGCACAGCCCTAAACCCTAAAACACTACCCCCAGCACGACCCCCTACACTACCCAAACACCACTGCACTACTCTAAACCCTAAAACAGTACCCCAGTACTACCCCTAACACTACCCAAACACCACTGCACTACCCTAAACCCTAAAACACTACCCACAGCATGACCCCCTACACTACCCAAACACCACTGCACTACTCTAAACCCTAAAACAGTACCCCAGTACTACCCCTAACACTACCCAAACACCACTGCACTACCCTAAACCCTAAAACACTACCCACAGCAGTACCCCTACACTTCCCAACACCACTGCACTACCCAAAACCCTAAAACACTACCACCAGCATGACCGCCTACACTACACAAACACCACTGCACTACCCTAAACACTAAAATACTACCCCCAGCATGACCCCTACACTAAACAAACACGACTGCACTGCCCTAAACCCTAAAACACTACCCCTAGCTTGACCCCTACACTACACAAACACCACAAACACCACTGCACAACCCTAAAACACTACCCCCAGTAAGACCACCTACACTAGACAAACACCACTGCACTACGCTAAACCCTAAAACACTACCCCCAGCAGGACCCCCTACACTACCAAAACACCACTGCACTACCCTAAACCCTACAACACTACCCCAGCACAAACCCCTATACTACACAACCACCACGGCAGTACCCTAAACCCTAAAACACTATTCCCAGCTTGAACCCTTACACTACCCAAACACCACTGCACTACACTAAACTCTAAAATACTTACCCCAGCAGGACACCCTACACCACACAAACACCACTGCACTACCCTACACACTAAAACTCTACCGCCACCACGACCCCCTATACTACCAAAACACCACTCTGCTACACTAAACCTTAAAACACTTACCGCAACACGACACCATACACCACACAAACACCACTGCACTACACTAAACCCTAAAGCACTACTACCAGCACGACCCCTACACTACTCAAATACCACTGCACGACTCTAAACCCAAAAACACTACCCCCAGCACGACCACCTACACTATCCAAACACCACTGCACTGCCCTAAACCCTAAAACACTACCCACAACATGACCCCCTACACTACCCAAAAACCACTGCACTACTCTAAACCCTAAAACAGTACCCCAGTACTACCCCTAACACTACCCAAACACCACTGCACTACCCTAAACCCTAAAACACTACCCACAGCAGTACCTCTACACTTCCCAACACCACTGCACTACCCAAAACCCTAAAACACTACCACCAGCATGAACGCCTACACTACACAAACACCACTGCACTACCCTAAACACTAAAATACTACCCCCAGCATGACCCCTACACTAAACAAACATGACTGCACTGCCCTAAACCCTAAAACACTACCCCTAGCTTGACCCCCTAAACTACACAAACCCCACAAACACCACTGCACAACCCTAAAACACTACCCCCAGTAAGACCACCTACACTAGACAAACCCCACTGCACTACCCTAAACCCTAAAACACTACCCCCAGCAGGACCCCCTACACTACCAAAACACCACTGCACTACCCTAAACCCTACAACACTACCCCAGCACAAACCCCTATACTACACAACCACCACGGCAGTACCCTAAACCCTAAAACACTATTCCCAGCTTGAACCCTTACACTACCCAAACACCACTGCACTACACTAAACTCTAAAATACTTACCCCAGCAGGACATCCTACACCACACAAACACCACTGCACTACCCGACACACTAAAACTCTACCGCCACCACGACCCCCTATACTACCCAAACACCACTCTGCTACACTAAACCTTAAAACACTTACCGCAGCACGACACCATACACCACACAAACACCACTGCACTACACTAAACCCTAAAGCACTACTACCAGCACGACCCCTACACTACTCAAATACCACTGCACGACGCCCCCACAACGCTAAGGATGCCTGGCCTCCACCTTGGGGGTGCCCAGGAGTGGACGCCTCACAGGGAAAGCCAGGATGGGTTCCACAGCGGTATTCGTACAAGCGCCTTGAGACCCTTGCGGGTGAGTAGTGCGCTATACAAGTATCAATTTACATTACATTTACATTTACACGACTCTAAACCCAAAAACACTACCCCCAGCACGACCCACTACACTACCCAAACACCACTGCACTACCCTAAACCCTAAAACACTACCCACAGCACTAAACCTACCCTACCCAAACTCCACTGCACTACCCTAAACCCTAGAACACTACCCCCAGAACTACCCCAATACCACACAGACACAACTGCACTACCCTAAACCCTAAAACACTACCCCCAACAGTACCCTTACACTACCCAACACCACTGCACTACCCTAAACCCTAAAACACTACCCCCAGCATGACCCCCTACATTACACAAACATCACTGCACTACACTACACCCTAAAACACTACCCCAAGCAGTACCCCCTACACTGCCCACTGACAACTGCACTACCCTAAACCCTAAAACACTACCTCCAACATGACCCCCTACAATACTCAACCACCACTGCACTACCCTACCGCACTACCATAAACCCAAAAACACTACCCCCAGCATGACCCCCTATACTACCCAAACACCACTGCACTACCCTAAACCCTAAAACATTACCACCAGCACGACCCGCTGAACTACCGAAACACGACTGCACTACCCTAAACCCTAAAACACAACACCCTACACTACACAAACACCACTGCACTACCCTAAACCCTAAAACACTACCCTCAGCATGACCCCCTCACAACACAAACACCACTGCACTACTCTAAACCCTAAATCTAGCCCCAGAATGACCCCCTACACTACCCAACCACCACTGCACTACCCTAAACCATAAAACACTACCCCGAGCACGACCCCCTTCAGTACACAAACACAACTGCACTACGCTAAACCCTAAAACACTACCCCTAGACTACACAAACACCACTGCACTACCCTAAAACCTAAAACACTACACACAGCGTGACCCGCTACACTACCCAAACTCCACTGCACTACACTAAACCCATAAACAATACCCCCAGCACGATCCCCTACACTACACAAACACCACTGCACTATCCTAAACACTACATCTACCCCCATTACAACCCCCTACACTACACAAACAACACTGCACTACCCTACACCCTAAAACACTACCCCCAGCATGAGCCTCTCCTCTACACAAACACCACTGCACTACCCTAAACCCTAAAACACTTACCCCAGCAGAACCCACTACACCACACAAACACCACTGCACTACCTTACACACTAAAACACTACTGCCACCACGACCCCCTATACTACCCAAACACCACTCTACTACCCTAAACATTAAAACACTTACCCCAGCACGACCCCATACACCACACAAACACCACTGCACTACACTAAACCCTAAAACACTACTACCAGCACGACCCCTACACTACTCAAACACCACTGCACGACTCTAAACCCTAAAACACTACACCCAGCATGACCCCCTATACTACCCAAACACCACTGCACTATCCTAAACCCTAAAGCACTACCCCCAGAACTACCCCCAATGCTACGCAAATACTACTGCACTACCCTAAACCCTAAAACACTACCCCCAACAGTACCACTACACTACCCAAACAACACTGCGCTACCCAAAACCCTAAAACACTACCCCCAGCACGACCTCCTAATCTATCCAAACACCACTGCACTGCCCTAAACCCTAAAACACTACCCCCAGCATGACCCCCTTCGCTACACATTCACCACTGCACTGCCCTAAACCCTAAAACACTACATGCAGCATGAACCCTTAGACTACCCAAACACCACTGCATTACCCTTAACTCTAAATATACCCCAGCATGACACCTTACACTACACAAATACCACTGCACTACCCTAAACCCTAAAACACTACCCCCAGCTTGACCCCCTACACTACACAAACACCACAAACACCACTGTACTACCCTAAACCCTAAAACACTACCCCCAGCAAGACCCCTTGCACTACACAAACACCACTGCCCTACCCTAAACCCTAAAACACTACCCCCAGCACAACCCCCACACTACCAAACCACCACTGCAATACCCTAAACCCTAAAACACATCCCCAGCACAACCCCCTATACTACACAAGCACCACAGCACTTTCCTAAACCCTAAAACACTACCCCCAGCACGACCTCCTACTCTATCCAAACACCACTGCACTGCCCTAAACCCTAAAACACTACCCCCAGCATGACCCCCTTCGCTACACATTCACCACTGCACTGCCCTAAACCCTAAAACACTACATGCAGCATGAACCCTTAGACTACCCAAACACCACTGCATTACCCTTAACTCTAAATATACCCCAGCATGACACCTTACACTACACAAACACCACTGCACTACCCTAAACCCTAAAACACTACCCCCAGCTTGACCCCCTACACTACACAAACACCACAAACACCACTGTACTACCCTAAACCCTAAAACACTACCCCCAGCAAGACCCCTTGCACTACACAAACACCACTGCCCTACCCTAAACCCTAAAACACTCCCCCCAGCACAACCCCCACACTACCAAACCACCACTGCAATACCCTAAACCCTAAACACATCCCCAGCACAAACCCCTATACTACACAAGCACCACAGCACTTTCCTAAACCCTAAAACAATACCCCCAGCATGAACCCCTATACAACACAAACACCACTGCACTACCCTAAATCCTAAAACACTACCCAAGCACGACCCCCTACACTACACAAACACCACTGTACTGCCCTAAACCCTAAAACAATACCCCCAGCACGACTCCCTTCACTACCCAAACATAACTGCAATAACCTAAACATAAAAACACTACCCCCTGAGCGACCCCCTACAATATCCAAACACCACTGCACTACCCTAAACCCTAAAACACAACCTCCTACACTACAGAGAGAGAGAAGTGTGGCTCAATTGTTAGAGCGGCTGCCCCTGATGCAGAGGTCTGGCCTGGGACCAGGGTTCAATTCCCCGCCTCGGCGGGTCTTGGACTCAAAATTCCACGGACCTGACAATTCTCGTCTCGGTGCCTATTCCAATCATGGAGTCCCAATCTGCAACTCTGGGCAATAGCTTGCTTAATCTCCACAACGGCCCCCACAACGCTATGGATGCCTGGCCTCCACCTTGGAGGTGCCCAGGAGTGGACACCTCACAGGGAAAGCCAGGATGGGTTCCACAGCGGTATTCGTACAAGCGCCTTGAGACCCTTGCGGGTGAGTAGTGCGCTATACAAGTATCAATTTACATTACATTACACAAACTTCACTGTGCTACCCTAAATCCTAAAATACTACCCAAGCACGACCCCCTACACTACACAAACACCACTGTACTACCCTACACCCTAAAGCACTACCCCCAGCATGACCCTCTACTCTACACAAACACCACTGCACTACCCTAAACCCTAAAACACTTACCCCAGCAGAACCCAATACACCACACAAACACCACTGCACTACCCTAAACACTAAAACACTACCGCCACCACGACCCCCTATACTACCCAAACACCAATCTACTACCTTAAACCTTAAAATACTTACCACAGCACGACCCCATACACCACACAAACACCACTGCACTACCCTAAATCCTAAAACACTACCCCAGCACGACCCCCTACACCACCCAAACACCACTGCACTATCCTAAACCCTAAAACACTACCCCCAGAACTACCCCCAATGCTACGCAAATACCACTGCACTACCCTAAACCCTACAACACTACCCCCAACAGTACCACTACACTACCCAAACAACACTGCGCTACACAAAACCCTAAAATATGACCGCCTACACTACAAAGAGACCACTGCACTACCCTAAACCCTAAAACACTACCCCAGCACGACCCTCTACACTACACAAAAACCACAGCACTACCCTAAATCCTTAATCACTACCCCCAGCACAACCCCCTACACTACCCAAACATCACTGCACTACCCTAAACCCTAAAACACTACCCCCAGCTTGACCCCCTACACTACACAAACACCACTAACACCACGGCACTACCCTAAACCCTAAAATACTACCCCCAGCACGACCCCCTTCACTACACAAACACCACTGCACTACCCTAAACCCACCCCCAGCATGACCCCCTACACTACACAAACACTACTGCAACACCCTACACCCTAAAACACTACCGCCAGCATGACCCTCTACACTACACAAACACCACTGCACTAACCTAGATCCTAAAACATTATTCAAGCACGACCCCCTACACTACACAAACACCATTGTACTACCCTAAACCCTAAAACACTACCCCCAGCACGACCCCTTCACTACCCAAACATAACTGCAATACCCTAAACCAAAAAACACTACCCCCTGCACGACCTCCTACACTACACAAACACCACAGCACTACCCTAAACAATAAAGCACTACCCCCTACACTACATAAACACCACTGCACTACCCTAAACCCTAAAACACTACCCCCTGCATGACCTCCTACACTACACAAACACCACTGCACTACCCTAAACAATAAAACACTACCCCCTACACTACACTAACACAACAGCAGTACCCTAAACCCTTAAACACTACTCCCAGCACTATCTCCTACACTACCCAAACATCACTGCACTACCCTAAACCCTAAATCACTACACCCTGCACTACCCCCTACACAACCCAAACAACACTGCACTATCCTAAACCCTAAAACACTACCCCAAGCACGACCCCCTTCACTTCGCAAACACAACTGCACTACGCTAAACCCTAAAACTCTACCCCCAGACTACAAAAACACCACTGCACTACCCTAAACCCTAAAACACTACCCACAGCGTGACCCCCTACACTACCCAAACACACCTGCACTACCCTAACCCATAAACACTACCCCCAGTGCGACCCCCTACACTACACAAAGACCACTGAGCTACCCTAAACCCTAAATCTACCCCCATCAAGACCGCTACACTGCCCAAACACCAATGCACTACCCTAAACGCTAAAACACTGCCCCCAGCACAACCCCCTACAATACACAAACACCACTGCACTGCACTAAACCGTAAAACACTACCCTCAACACGACACCCTACACTATCCAAACACCACTGCCCTGCCCTAAACCCTATAACACTACCCCCAGCATGATCCCCTACACTACACAAACACCACTGCACTGCCCTAAACCCTAAAACTCTTCCTGCAGCACGACCCCCTACACTACACAAACACCACTGCACTACCCTAAACCCTAAAACAATACCCCTATCACGATCCGATACACGACCCAAACACCACTGTACTTCCTTAAACCCTACATCTACCCTCAGCACAACCCCCTACACTACACAAACACCACTGCACTACCATACACCCTAAAACACTACCCCCAGCATGACCCTCTACACTACACAAACACCACTGCACTACCCTAAACCCTAAAACACTTACCCCAGAAGGCCCCCCTACACCACACAAACACCACTGCACTACCCTACACACTAAAACACTTTCCCCATCACGACCCCCTATACTACCAAAACACCACTCCATTACCCTAAACCCTAAAATACTTACCCCAGCACGACCCCATACACCACAAAAACAGCACTGCACTACCCTAAACCCTAAATCACTATCCCGAACATAACCCCCTACACTACATAAGCACCACGGCACTACCCTAAACCCTAAAAGACTACCCCTAGCACGACCCCTACAGTACCCAAACACCACTGCACTACCTTAAACCCTAAAACACTTACCCCGGCATGACCCCCTACACCACAAAAACACCACTGCACTACACTAAACCCTAGCACACTACCCCCAGCACGACCCCTACACTACACAAACACCACTGTACTCCTCTAAACCCTAAAACACTACCCCCAACATTACCCCCTACACTACCCAAACATCATCACTGCACTACCCTAAACCCTAAAACACTACCCCCAGAACCACCCCTACACTACCCAAACACCACTGCACTACCCTAAACCCTAAAACATTATCCCTAGCACGAACTCCTACACTACCCAAACACCACTGCACTACCCTAAACCCTACATCTACCCCCAGCACAACCCCCTACACTACACAAACACCACTGCATAATCCTACACCCTAAAATTCTACCCCCAGCATGACCCTCTACACTACCCAAACACCGCTGCACTACCCTAAACCCTAAACCACTACCCCAAGTGCGACCCCTTACACTACCAAAACACCACTGCACTACCCTAAGCCCTAAAACACTACCCCAGCACAAACCCCTATACTTCACAAACACCACAGCACTACCCTAAACACTTAAACACTATCCCCAGCACCAACCCCTATACAACACAACCACCATGGCACTACCCTAAACCCTTAAACACTACCCCCAGCATGAACCCCTACACTACACAAACACCACTGCACTACCCTAAATCCTAAAACACTACTCAAGCACGACCCCCTACACTACACAAACACCACTGTACTACCCTAAACCCTAAAGCACTATCCCCAGCACAACCCCCTTCACTTCCCAAACATAATTGCAATACCCTAAACCCAAAAACACTACCTCTGCACGACCCCCTGCACTACCCAAACACCACTGCACCACCCTAAACCCTAAAACACTACCCCCAGCACTACCCAAACACCACTGCTCTACCCTAAACCCTAAAACAATGCCCGCAGAACTACCCCTAATACTATATAAACACCACTGCACTACCCTAAACCCTAAAACTCTACCCCGGCAGTACCCCCTACATTTCCCAACACCACTGCACTACCCTAAACCCTAAAACACTACCCCCAGCATGACCCCCTACACTACACAAACACCACAGCAATACCCTAAACCCTAAAACACTACCCCCAGCACGACCCCTACAATACACAAACACCACTGCGCTACTCTAAACCCTAAAACACTACCCCCAGCACGACCCCCTACATTGCCCAAACACCACTGCACTACTCTGAACCCTAAAACACTACACCCAATACTACACAAACACCACTGCACTACCCTAAACCCTAAAACACTACCCACAGCTGTACCCCCTACCTTACCCAACACCACTGCACTACCATAAACCCTAAAACACTACCCCAGCATGACCCCCTACACTACACAAACACCACAGCACTACCCTAACTCCTAAAACACTACTGCCAGCAGTACCCCCTACACTACCCACACACAACTGCACTACCATAAGCCCTAAAACACTACCCCCAGCATGATCCCCTAATCTACACATACACCAATGCACTGCCCTAAACCCTAAAACACTACCCCAGCATGACCCCTACACTACCCAAACACCAATGCATTACCCTTAACTCTAAATCTACCCCCAACTTGACCCCCAACACTACACAAACATAACTGCACTACCATAAACCCTAAAACACTACCCCCAGCTTGACCCCCTACACTACCCAAACACCACTGCACTACCTTAAACCCTAAAACACTACACCCAGCACGACCCCCTACACTACCCAAACACCACTGCACTACCCTAAACCCTAAAACACTACCCCCAGCAAGACCCCTACACTACACAATTACCACTGCACTACCCTAAACCCTAAAACACTACCCCAGCACAAACCGCTATACTACATAACCACCACAGCACTACCCTAAACACTTAAACACTACCCCCAGCATGAACCCCTACACTACACAAACACCACTGCACTACCCTAAATCCTAAAACACAACTCAAGCACGACTCACTACACCACACAAACACCACTGTACTACCCTAAACCCTAAAACACTACCCTGGAAGTACCCTCTACATTTCCCAACACCACTGCACTACCCTAAACCCTAAAACACTACCCCCAGCATGACCCCCTACACTACACAAACACAACAGCAATCAGTGCTTAATTTGTGGCGGTGTTATGCACCGGAACTTATTTCTCAGGACTGGGTCTACACCGTAACATGTGTGACAAAAAAGGAAATAAAAAGAAAGGGAATGCCCTTGCTGTCGGCGCACCGAGGTGGCCTGTGAGCAGCACTGCCACCTCAGGCAAGACCTTGCTGCAGAGGTATCTAAGCAGGGTTACCAGCACAACAAGCCTCCCCATTGCACCCGGGGGCAGAGACTCTTCCGGAGCCCAGCGACACCTACAGGCACAGCTGCACACCCATTAGTGTCTGGTGCGCAGTGCCGCGAACACTTCTCCGGAGCTCACCAACAAGGTGCCTCGTGGGTCCTCATAGGCGCGTGAGCATTACCCTGCGGGCTACACAGGGTCCTCTTCCCGGGCCCCGCACAAGCAGTTCCTGAGTGAGCAACGCAATACACACAGCGATTAACGTTCACCCACCCAGCCAAACCACTACCATTTAAAAGGAGTTACCAAGTAATAGCTCGAAAATAACCCCCGCTTCTTAATCCATCCAACACAAGTCACCCCTGTCTGGCGAAGTGGATGAGCTGCTCCCATACCACTTGTAGGGGTGAGTGTGCGCCCCCGCCTGGACTTTAACCCTGCACAGGTTGACGCTAGAAAGAACTGAGGGGAAGGAAGCGGCTAATTGCTCCAGGAGAAAAGAGGAAGCAGACCCGATCCCGACAGGATAACAATGGCAGAGTAAGAGTGAGTGGCAGGTCTTTCTCTAACTAGTCTAAACACGGACGAGTTTGTCAGGTGAAGTAAAAGAACACCGCAGTGGCCAGAAAAGAGCTCAAAGTGCTTAATTTGTGCCGGTGCTTTGCATCGGAACTTATTTATCAGGGCAGGTGAACACCAAAAGATGTGTGACAAAAAATGTATAACAAGTACAGCTGTTCACAAGTTCCGCACTCTCACTCTGTCTCCCCGGGAAAGAGCTGAGCCTGAGTGGAGCGCCAAATATAAAACCATGCCTTCATTCAGTGATGCCATTGGGCGGGCCACTGATTGGGGTGATTTTGATCCTGTGTGGCTGCGGCAGCCACTACAGCAGCGCGGTTACATACGTGCGTAATCTTTTGAAAATTACTTGCTGCCAGCCTACCAAATCATCATTAAGAGGCACACACGAAGGATGTACTGGTGGCAGTATAGTTTAAAGCAGCAGCCTGTCGTGGGCAGCAGCAGGCCTCAGGTAGGCATTTCTTCCATATCCAAACGGATACAGATTTATAACTTTCTAGAATTTATAAAATGTTCAAGAAATAGGTCTGTGAAGCTGCAAGAGCCACAGGACTCCAGGCGCACTCCTGGACATTTTGTAGCAATTCGTTTTTTTTGTGCTGGTCCTAGACACACTACTTGGCACCCCTTGGCTTAAAAGACAAGGCATGAAGCCGCATCTGGCTGGTTAAGGCTGGAATCCTGGTTGAGCAGGGTTCAACTAGCCTCAGCGCCGAGAAGCACATCAAGAGGCACACACGCACCGGTGGCACTGGCAGTCGGGCACTGTCATTTGAAGCAGCAGTTCGCAGCAGCAGGTCTCAGGTAGGCATTTCTGCCAATTTTACTGACAAGGGATGGATGGTGTAAATTAATTAGGAGGTATTTTTGAACGTCATGGGACCCCTAAAATGAAGGAGCAAGATGAATACTGGATGGTGTTTCACTTTTACCATGGATTTGTTTGTAGTCACAATCGGATAAACACCCAGGCTGATTGTTAAATCGTGCTTGTGGAAATTACTAGTTTTATTAATGGAGTCAACGTTTGGGATCTTGGTGGGGGATGCAGCGAGGAAAGTTATTTTTCATATGGATGAAAAAAAACGAAAACTTTTAATGTGCAATTGCACAATTTTTTGGTACTGACACATGCATAGATATACACTATGTGCTATGTGCAATTAAATCTGTGAAACTGCCACCATCTCTTGGACTAAACCAGTGCTTTAAATGGGCCGGTACTCACCGGTACTGAGTACCGGCACTTCTTATTTTTATCACCCTGAGTACCGGCACTTCTCTACAGCCGTGGAGAGTACCGGTACTCATGGAGGGTAGGCGCATTGGCCTCTAGTGGTGGCAGCCTGTCTCTTTGACAGCCAAATCACTTTTATAGCCCTGAGCTGAGCCCCCGCTGTACTATTCAGTGTGGGCTCATTTGCATGATATCCGAGTGTTAGCCGTCATGCTGTGTTGCAAGGAATCGAGGCAACCCAGTGACAGCACAATAAGGAAAGCCATGTGAGGTTATAAGGGCTTTAATCTCACCTAATTCTTTTGTGTGAGTGTCTGCTTATGTGTGTCTGTTTGCCTGCTTGTGTGTGTGTGCCTGTTTATGTGAGAGAAATATTACAAAATAAAGTTAAAATTTCATTGTTTGACTTTCATTTTGTATAACCAATTAACCTGATTTGTTTATAGAAAGGCATTTCTCGTGTGTGCTGCAACTAGTATATAAGCCAATTAACTTCACATGTCTTGCCTTTAGCCCCCCCAGCCCCGCCCACTCGCCACATTTAAATGAGTACCTGCGCTATTTTTTTCCCGTTTGAAGCACCTGGACTAAACAATAAAATTCCAGTTCAACATAGAGGTATAATTTTTGTGGGAATTAGCAAAAATAGGAATAGTGTAGAAAACGTGTAACCTTTCCAGTAAATGTAAACACAAAGGCCAGAGAGTTGGTCCTCCCAGAAACTTTAACCCATAAAGTAGTCACATGCAGGACTGAGTGCAGTCACCTCTGTACTCCCTCACAAGAAGATATTTTACAAATAATACAGAACAATGATATATACTTAACTTAATGTTAAACTTTCATAAGATGCATGTTTAAGAGGAACTTGACTGGGTTTTGCAATATTTGCACGTCAGGTGGCAGACATTTCTCACATCCTACCCTGATGACACTCCACCATGAGCCGGGTTCGTACTTGCTTTGCCCAGTATCCCAAGTACTGTATGTTTAAGTGATTCTTCTCTGGGGTCTGCCACCCACAGGCGGGATGGGTTCTCCCATGCTTTTGTAGTGGTTGTTTTGAAGTTTCTGAAAAAACTTGAGCTTTCCAGATACATTTGGTAATGCTGCTAGGGCAGACGATCTCCACTGTGTCTCCCTTCTCTGAAGCGAGAGCAACCTGATCTCTTCATTAATCTGGAACAGGCACAGTAAAGTGGGAAGTTTTGGTCAGCATCCAGTTAAATTAATATAGCTATCTCCCACGAACATAATATGCACATCCGGAGGGTGCTATCTTACAACTGTTATGTTGATGCCTGGCTACAAACAAGATGGCGGTAAACTGAACAGTCCTATAAAGCCTTGTTACCAGGGTAAATGGGGCCTGTTTGGCAACACGTAATAGTCCATGGGGCTCTGAAAATCCTTACGCTGGATCTGCATTCACATTATGCAAGTGAAGAGATTGTAAATGCTGGGGTTAGCCTGTATGGAAGTGTTTCCAGTTTTAGCAGACCAGGAAACTGAAGCACAGAAATATCAACTAAATCCCCCTTTAGCCCTATTCACACAGCCTAGTCAGTCTGTGCATGAAGATAACTTCATTGTCCGCTTTCCTGATCACTGTTCTTAGCCCTTTTCAATGCATCAGTAATTTTAACTAATTTATTCCCAAAATTTGCTTTAAATGCACTTTTGATTTAATCTTTTTCAAAATTTTCATGGGAGGAGGAACCTCCTATCAAAATGATACTTGTGGCAGGCTCCCTTGCTGAAATTCAGATCGGGTATTCCCTCTGGCTTTCAGCAGTGCCAGTTGAGGATGTGGGTGGAGTCATTAGAGTAAGTGGGCAGAGCTGGGAAAATTGTGTGTTGCCTCCGACAAGTATTTGAGCACCTGAACTTCATATTTTACAAATTAAGCACTGACGGCATTACCCTAAACCCTAAAACACTACCCCCAGCACGACCCCTACAGTACACAAACACCACTGCACTACCCTAAACCCTAAAACACTACCCCCAATACTACACAAACACCACTGCAATACCCTAAACCCTAAAACACTACCCCCAATACTACACAAACACCACTGCAATACCCTAAACCCTAAAACATTACCCCTAGCACGAACTCCTACACTACCCAAACACCACTGCACTACCCTAAATCCTACATCTACCCCCAGCACAACCCCCTACACTACCCAAACACCACTGCACTACCCTACACCCTAAAACAGTGACCCCAGCAATACCCCTACACTACCCAAACACCACTGCACTACCCTAAACCCTAAAACACTACCCTCAATACTACGCAAACACCACTGCACTACCCTAAACCCTAATACACTACCCACAGCAGTACCCCCTACCCTACCCAACACCACTGCACTACCATAAACCCTAAAACACTACCCCCAGCATGTCCCCCTACACTACACAAACACCACGGCACTACACTAACTCCTAAAACACTACCCCCAGCAGCACCCCCTATACTACCCATACACAACTGCACTACCCTTAACCCTGAAACAGTACCCCCAGCACTACCCCTACTCTACCCATACACCACTGCACTACCCAAAACCCTAAAACACTACCCCCAATACTACACAAACACCACTGCACTACCCTTAACCCTAAAACACTACCCCCAGCATGACCCCCTACACTAGAGAAACACCACAGCACTACCCAAACTCCTAAAACACTACCCCCAGCATGATCCCCTACACTACACAAACACCAATGCACTGCCCTAAACCCCAAAACACTACCTACAGCACGACCCCCTACACTACCCAAACACCAATTCATTACACTTAACTCTAAATCGACCGCCAACATGACCCCCAACACTACACAAACAGATTTGCACTACCATTAACCCTAAAACACTATCCCCAGCTTGACCCCCTACACTACACAAACACCACTGCACTACCCTAAACCCTAAAACACTACCACCAGCAAGACCCCTACACTACACAAACACCACTGCACTACCCAAAACCCCAAAACACTACACCCAGCACAAACCGCTATATTACATAACCACCACGGCACTACCCTAAACCCTTAAACACTACCCCCAGCATAACACCCTACACTACACAGACACCACTGCACTACCCTAAATCCTAAAACACAACTCAAGCACGACTCACTACACTACACAAACACCACTGTACTACCCTAAACCCTAAAATACTACCCCCAGCACGACCCCCTTCACTTCTCAAACATAACTGCAATACCCTAAACCCAAAAACACTACCCCCTGCATGACCCCCTGCACTACCCAAACACCACTGCACTACCCTAAACCATAAAACACTACCCCCAGCACAACCCCCTATACTACACAAACACCACGACACATCCCTAAACTCAAAACCACTACCCCCTACACTACATAAACACCACTACACTACACTAAACCCTAACACACTACCCCCAGCACGACCCCCTATACTACACAAACACCACAGTACCATCCTAAACCCTTAAAGACTACCCCCAGCACAACCCCCTACACTACCCAAACACCACTGCACTACCCTAAACCCTAAATCACTACCCCAGCAGGACCCCATACACTACACAAACACCACTGCACTACCCAAAACCCTAAAACATTACCCCTAGCAAGACCCCCTACACTACCCAAACACCACTGCACTACCCTAAACCCTACATCTACCCCCAGCACAACCCCCTATACTACACAAACACCACTGCACTACCCTACACCCTAAAATACTACCCCCAGCATGACCCTCTACACTACACAAACACCACTGCACTACCCTAAACCCTAAAACACTACCCCCAGCACGACCCCCTACACTACCAAAACACCACTGCACTACCCTAAACCCTAAAACACTACCCCAGCACAAACCCCCATACTACACAACCCCAACAGCACTAACCTAAACCCTTAAACACTACCCCAGCACAAACCCCTATGCTACACAACCACCATGGCACTACCCTAAACCCTTAAACACTACAACCCCGCATGAACTCCTAGACTACACAAACACCACTGCACTACCCTAAATCCTAAAACACTACTCAAGCACGACCCCTTCACTTCCCAAACACAACTGCAATACCCTAAACCCCAAAACACTACCCCCAGCATGTCCCCCTACACTACACAAACACCACAGCACTACACTAACTCCTAAAACACTACCCCCAGCAGCACCCCCTATACTACCCATACACAACTGCACTACCCTTAACCCTGAAACAGTACCCCCAGCACTACCCCTACTCTACCCATACACCACTGCACTACCCAAAACCCTAAAACACTACCCCAATACTACACAAACACCACTGCACTACCCTAAACCCTAAAACACTACCCCCAGCATGACCCCTACACTAGAGAAACACCACAGCACTACCCAAACTCCTAAAACACTACCCCCAGCATGATCCCCTACACTACACAAACACCAATGCACTGCCCTAAACCCCAAAACACTACCTACAGCACGACCCCCTACACTACCCAAACACCAATTCATTACACTTAACTCTAAATCGACCGCCAACATGACCCCCAACACTACACAAACAGATTTGCACTACCATTAACCCTAAAACACTATCCCCAGCTTGACCCCCTACACTACACAAACACCACTGCATTACCCTAAACCCTAAAACACTACCACCAGCAAGACCCCTACACTACACAAACACCACTGCACTACCCTAAACCCCAAAACACTACACCCAGCACGACCCATACACTACCAAAACACCACTGCACTACCCTAAACCCTAAAACACTACCCCAGCACAAACCGCTATATTACATAACCACCACTGCACTACCCTAAACCCTAAAACACTACCCCAGCACAAACCGCTACACTACACAAACACCACTGCACTACCCTAAATCCTAAAACACAACTCAAGCACGACTCACTACACTACACAAACACCACTGTACTACCCTAAACCCTAAAATACTACCCCCAGCACGACCCCCTTCACTTCTCAAGCATAACTGCAATACCCTAAACCCAAAAATACTACCCCCTGCATGACCCCCTGCACTACCCAAACACCACTGCACTACCCTAAACCATAAAACACTACCCCCAGCACAACCCCCTATACTACACAAACACTACGACACATCCCTAAACTCAAAACCACTACCCCCTACACTACATAAACACCACTACACTACACTAAACCCTAACACACTACCCCCAGCACAACCCCCTATACTACACAAACACCACAGTACCATCCTAAACCCTTAAAGACTACCCCCAGCACAACCCCCTACACTACCCAAACACCACTGCACTACCGTAAACCCTAAATCACTACCCCAGTAGGACCCCCTACACTACACAAACACCACTGCACTACCCAAAACCCTAAAACATTACCCCTAGCATGACCCCCTACACTACCCAAACACCACTGCACTACCCTAAACCCTACATCTACCCCCAGCACAACCCCCTATACTACACAAACACCACTGCACTACCCTACACCCTAAAATACTACCCCCAGCATGACCCTCTACACTACACAAACACCACTGCACTACCCTAAACCCTAAAACACTACCCCCAGCACGACCCCCTACACTACCAAAACACCACTGCACTACCCTAAACCCTAAAACACTACCCCAGCACAAACCCCCATACTACACAACCCCAACAGCACTAACCTAAACCCTTAAACACTACCCCAGCACAAACCCCTATGCTACACAACCACCATGGCACTACCCTAAACCCTTAAACACTACAACCCCGCATGAACTCCTATACTACACAAACACCACTGCACTACCCTAAATCCTAAAACACTACTCAAGCACGACCCCTTCACTTCCCAAACACAACTGCAATACCCTAAACCCCAAAACACTACCTCTGCATGACCCCCGTACTACCCAAACACCACTGCACGACCCAGAACCCTAAAACATGACCCTCTACACTACCAAAACACCACTGCACTACCCTAAACCCTAAAACACTACCCCAGCACAAACCGCTATATTACATAACCACCACGGCACTACCCTAAACCCTTAAACACTACCCCCAGCATGACACCCTACACTACACAAACACCACTGCACTACCCTAAATCCTAAAACACAACTCAAGCACGACTCACTACACTACACAAACACCACTGTACTACCCTAAACCCTAAAACACTACCCCCAGCACGACCCCCTTCACTTCCCAAACATAACTGCAATACCCTAAACCCAAAAACACTACCCCCTGCATGACCCCCTGCACTACCCTACACCCTAAAACAGTGACCCCAGCAATACCCCTACTCTACCCAAACACCACTGCACTACCCTAAACCCTAATACACTACCCACAGCAGTACCCCCTACCCTACCCAACACCACTGCACTACCATAAACCCTAAAACACTACCCCCAGCATGTCCCCCTACACTACACAAACACCACAGCACTACACTAACTCCTAAAACACTACCCCCAGCAGCACCCCTATACTACCCATACACAACTGCACTACCCTTAACCCTGAAACAGTACCCTCAGCACTACCCCTACTCTACCCATACACCACTGCACTACCCTAAAACACTACCCTCAATACTACACAAACACCACTGCACTACCCTAAACCCTAATACACTACCCACAGCAGTACCCCCTACCCTACCCAAAACCACTGCACTACCATAAACCCTAAAACACTACCCCCAGCATGTCCCCCTACACTACACAAACACCACGGCACTACACTAACTCCTAAAACACTACCCCCAGCAGCACCCCCTATACTACCCATACACAACTGAACTACCCTTAACCCTGAAACAGTACCCCCATTACTACCCCTATTCTACCCATACACCACTGCACTACCCTAAACCCTAAAACACTACCCCCAGCATGACCCCCTACACTAGAGAAACACCACAGCACTACCCAAACTCCTAAAACACTACCCCCAGCATGATCCCCTACACTACACAAACACCAATGCACTGCCCTAAACCCCAAAACACTACCTACAGCACGACCCCCTACACTACCCAAACACCAATTCATTACACTTAACTCTAAATCGACCGCCAACATGACCCCCAACACTACACAAACAGAACTGCACTACCATTAACCCTAAAACACTATCCCCAGCTTGACCCCCTACACTACACAAACACCACTGCACTACCCTAAACCCTAAAACACTACCCCAGCAAAAATCGCTATATTACATAACCACCACGGCACTACCCTAAACCCTTAAACACTACCCCCAGCATAACACCCAACACTACACAAACACCACTGCACTACCCTAAATCCTAAAACACAACTCAAGCACGACTCACTACACTACACGAACACCACTGTACTACCCTAAACCCTAAAATACTACCCCCAGCATGACCCCCTGCACTACCCAAACACCACTGCACTACCCTAAACCATAAAACACTACCTCCAGCACAACCCCCTATACTACACAAACACCACGACACATCCCTAAACTCAAAACCACTACCCCCTACACTACATAAACACCACTACACTACACTAAACCCTAACACACTACCCCAGAACGACCCCCTATACTACACAAACACCACAGTACCATCCTAAACCCTTAAAGACTACCCCCAGCACAACCCCCTACACTACCCAAACACCACTGCACTACCCTAAACCCTATATCACTACCCCAGTAGGACCCCCTACACTACACAAACACCACTGCACTACCCAAAACCCTAAAACATTACCCCTAGCATGACCCCCTACACTACCCAAACACCACTGCACTACCCTAAACCCTACATCTACCCCCAGCACAACCCCCTATACTACACAAACACCACTGCACTACCGTACACCCTAAAATACTACCCCTAGCATGACCCTCTACACTACACAAACACCACTGCACTACCCTAAACCCTAAAACACTACCCCCAGCACGACCCCCTACACTACCAAAACACCACTGCACTACCCTAAACCCTAAAACACTACCCCAGCACAAACCCCCATACTACACAACCCCAACAGCACTAACCTAAACCCTTAAACACTACCCCAGCACAAACCCCTATGCTACACAACCACCATGGCACTACCCTAAACCCTTAAACACTACAACCCCGCATGAACCCCTATACTATACAAACACCACTGCACTACCCTAAATCCTAAAACACTACTCAAGCACGACCCCTTCACTTCCCAAACACAACTGCAATACCCTAAACCCCAAAACACTACCTCTGCATGACCCCCGTACTACCCAAACACCACTGCACGACCCAAAACCCTAAAACATGACCCTCTACACTACACAAACTCCACTGCACTACCCTAAACCCTAAAACACTACCCCCAGCACGACCCCCTATATTACACAAAAACCACAGCACTACCCTAAACCCAAAACCACTACCCCCTACACTACATAAACACCACTGCACTACACTAAACCCTAACACACTGCCTCCAGCACGACCCCCTACACTACACAAACACCACTGCACTACCCTAAACCCTAAAACACTACCCCCAGCAAGACCCCTGCACCA
Organism: Triturus cristatus; assembly: GCF_964204655.1. Classification (NCBI taxonomy): domain Eukaryota; kingdom Metazoa; phylum Chordata; class Amphibia; order Caudata; family Salamandridae; genus Triturus; species Triturus cristatus. Next base: position 727,048,739 of record NC_140579.1, on the reverse strand, counting down.
CACAAACACCACTGCACTACCCTAAACCCCAAAACACTACACCCAGCACGACCCATACACTACCAAAACACCACTGCACTACCCTAAACCCTAAAACACTACCCCAGCACAAACCGCTATATTACATAACCACCACGGCACTACCCTAAACCCTTAAGCACTACCCCACGCATGACACCCTACACTACACAAACACCACTGCACTACCCTAAATCCTAAAACACAACTCAAGCACGACTCACTACACTACACAAACACCACTGTACTACCCTAAACCCTAAAACACTACCCCCAGCACGACCCCCTTCACTTCCCAAACATAACTACAATACCCTAAACCCAAAAACACTACCCCCTGCATGACCCCCTGCGCTACCCAAACACCACTGCACTGCCCTAAACTCTAAAACACGACCCCCTACACTACACAAACACCACTGCACTACCCTAAACCATAAAACACTACCCCCAGCACAACCCCCTATACTACACAAACACCACGACACATCCCTAAACTCAAAACCACTACCCCCTACACTACATAAACACCACTACACTACACTAAACCCTAACACACTACCCCCAGCACGACCCCCTATACTACACAAACACCACAGCACCATCCTAAACCCTTAAAGACTACCCCCAGCACAACCCCCTACACTCCCAAACACCACTGCACTACCCTAAACCCTAAATCACTACCCCCAGTAGGACCCCCTACACTACTCAAACACCACTGCACTACCCAAAACCCTAAAACATTACCCCTAGCATGACCCCCTACACTACCCAAACACAACTGCACTACCCTAAACCCTACATCTACCCCCAGCACAACCCCCTATACTACACAAATGCCACTGCACTACCCTACACCCTAAAATACTACCCCCAGCATGACCCTCGACACTACACAAACACCACTGCACTACCCTAAACCCTAAAACACTACCCCCAGCACGACCCCCTACACTACCAAAACACCACTGCACTACCCTAAACCCTAAAACAATACCCCAGCACAAACCCCCATACTACACAACCCCAACGGCACTAACCTAAGCCCTTAAACACTACCCCAGCACAAACCCCTATGCTACACAACCACCATGGCACTACCCTAAACCCTTAAACACTACAACCCCGCATGAACCCCTATACTACACAAACACCACTGCACTACCCTAAATCCTAAAACACTACTCAAGCACGACCCCTTCACTTCCCAAACACAACTGCCATACCCTAAACCCCAAAACACTACCTCTGCATGACCCCCTTACTACCCAAACACCACTGCACGACCCAAAACCCTAAAACATGACCCCCTACACTACACAAACACCACTGCACTACCCTAAACCCTAAAACACTACCCCCAGCACGACCCCCTATATTACATAAAAACCACAGCACTACCCTAAACCCAAAACCACTACCCCCTACACTACATAAACACCACTGCACTACACTAAACCCTAACACACTGCCTCCAGCACGACCCCCTACACTACACAAACACCACTGCACTACCCTAAACCATAAAACACTACCCCCAGCACAACCCCCTATACTACACAAACACCACGGAACATCCCTAAACTCAAAACCACTACCCCCTACACTACATAAACACCACTACACTACACTAAACCCTAACACACTACCCCCAGAACGACCCCCTATACTACACAAACACCACAGCACCATCCTAAACCCTTAAAGACTACCCCCAGCACAACCCCCTACACTACCCAAACACCACTGCACTACCCTAAACCCTAAATCACTACCCCCAGTAGGACCCCCTACACTACACAAACACCACTGCACTACCCAAAACCCTAAAACATTACCCCTAGCATGACTCCCAACACTACCCAAACACCACTGCACTACCCTAAACCCTACATCTACCCCCAGCACAACCCCTTATACTACACAAACACCACTGCACTACCCTACACCCTAAAATACTACCCCCAGCATGACCCTCTACACTACACAAACACCACTGCACTACCCTAAACCCTAAAACACTACTCCCAGCACGACCCCCTACACTACCAAAACACCACTGCACTACCCTAAACCCTAAAACACTACCCCAGCACAAACCCCTATACTACACAACCCCAACGGCACTAACCTACACCCTTAAACACTACCCCAGCACAAACCCCTATGCTACACAACCACCGCGGCACTACCCTAAACCCTTAAACAGTTCCCCCAACATGAACCCCTATACTACACAAACACCACTGCACTACCCTAAATCCTAAAACACTACTCAAGCACGACCCCCTTCACTTCCCAAACACAACTGCATTACCCTAAACACAAAAACACTACCTCTGCTTGACCCCCTGTACTACCCAAACACCACTGCACGACCCAAAACCCTAAAACATGACCCCCTACACTACACAAACACCACTGCACTACCCTAAACACTAAAACACTACCCCCAGCACGACCCCCTATATTACACAAAAACCACAGCACTACCCTAAACCCAAAACCACTACCCCCTACACTACATAAACACCACTGCACTACACTAAACTCTAACACACTACCTCCAGCACGACCCCCTACACTACACAAACACAACAGCACCACCCTAAACCCTTAAAGACTACCCCCAGCACAACCCCCTACACTACCCAAATACCACTGCACTACCTTAAACCCTAAAACACTACCCCCAGCACGACGCCCTACACACACAAACACCACTGCACTACCCAAAACCTAAAACACTACCACCAGCATGACCCTCTACACCACAGAAACACCACTGCACTACCCTAAACCCTAAAACATTAACCCTAGCATGCCCCCTACACTACACAAACACCACTGCACTACCCTAAACCCTAAAACACTACCCCAAGCACGACCCCCTATATTACATAAAAACCACAGCACTACCCTAAACCCAAAACCACTACCCCCTACACTACATAAACACCACTGCACTACACTAAACCCTAACACACTGCCTCCAGCACGACCCCCTACACTACACAAACACCACTGCACTACCCTAAACCATAAAACACTACCCCCAGCACAACCCCCTATACTACACAAACACCACGGAACATCCCTAAACTCAAAACCACGACCCCCTACACTACATAAACACCACTACACTACACTAAACCCTAACACACTACCCCCAGCACGACCCCCTATACTACACAAACACCACAGCACCATCCTAAACCCTTAAAGACTACCCTCAGCACAACCCCCTACACTACCCAAACACCACTGCACTACCCTAAACCCTAAATCACTACCCCCAGTAGGACCCCCTACACTACACAAACACCACTGCACTACCCAAAACCCTACAACATTACCCCTAGCATGACTCCCAACACTACCCAAACACCACTGCACTACCCTAAACCTTACATCTACCCCCAGCACAACCCCCTATACTACACAAACACCACTGCACTACCCTACACCCTAAAACACTACCCCCAGCATGACCCTCTACACTACACAAACACCACTGCAGTACCCTATACCCTAAAACACTACCCCCAGCACGACCCCCTACACTACCAAAACACCACTGCACTACCCTAAACCCTAAACCACTACCCCAGCACAAACCCCTATACTACACAACCCCAACGGCACTAACCTACACCCTTAAACACTACCCCAGCACAAACCCCTATGCTACACAACCACCGCGGCACTACCCTAAACCCTTAAACACTTCCCCCAACATGAACCCCTATACTACACAAACACCACTGCACTACCCTAAATCCTAAAACACTACTCAAGCACGACCCCCTTCACTTCCCAAACACAACTGCATTACCCTAAACACAAAAACACTACCTCTGCTTGACCCCCTGTACTACCCAAACACCACTGCACGACCCAAAACCCTAAAACATGACCCCCTACACTACACAAACACCACTGCACTACCCTAAACCCTAAAACACTACCCCCAGCACGACCCCCTATATTACACAAAAACCACAGCACTACCCTAAACCCAAAACCACTACCCCCTACACTACATAAACACCACTGCACTACACTAAACTCTAACACACTACCTCCAGCACGACCCCCTACACTACACAAACACAACAGCACCACCCTAAACCCTTAAAGACTACCCCCAGCACAACCCCCTACACTACCCAAATACCACTGCACTACCTTAAACCCTAAAACACTACCCCCAGCACGACGCCCTACACACACAAACACAACTACACTACCCAAAACCTAAAACACTACCACCAGCATGACCCTCAACACCACACAAACACCACTGCACTACCCTAAACCCTAAAACATTAACCCTAGCACGCCCCCTACACTACCCAAACACCACTGCACTACCCTAAACCCTAAAACACTACCCCCAGCACGACCCCCTATATTACATAAAAACCACAGCACTACCCTAAACCCAAAACCAATACCCCCTACACTACATAAACACCACTGCACTACACTAAACCCTAACACACTGCCTCCAGCACGACCCCCTACACTACACAAACACCACTGCACTACCCTAAACCATAAAACACTACCCCCAGCACAACCCCCTATACTACACAAACACCACGGAACATCCCTAAACTCAAAACCACGACCCCCTACACTACATAAACACCACTACACTACACTAAACCCTAACACACTACCCCCAGCACGACCCCCTATACTACACAAACACCACAGCACCATCCTAAACCCTTAAAGACTACCCTCAGCACAACCCCCTACACTACCCAAACACCACTGCACTACCCTAAACCCTAAATCACTACCCCCAGTAGGACCCCCTACACTACACAAACACCACTGCACTACCCAAAACCCTACAACATTACCCCTAGCATGACTCCCAACACTACCCAAACACCACTGCACTACCCTAAACCTTACATCTACCCCCAGCACAACCCCCTATACTACACAAACACCACTGCACTACCCTACACCCTAAAACACTACCCCCAGCATGACCCTCTACACTACACAAACACCACTGCACTACCCTATACCCTAAAACACTACCCCCAGCACGACCCCCTACACTACCAAAACACCACTGCACTACCCTAAACCCTAAACCACTACCCCAGCACAAACCCCTATACTACACAACCCCAACGGCACTAACCTAAACCCTTAAACACTACCCCAGCACAAACCCCTATGCTACACAACCACCGCGGCACTACCCTAAACCCTTAAACACTTCCCCCAACATGAACCCCTATACTACACAAACACCACTGCACTACCCTAAATCCTAAAACACTACTCAAGCACAACCCCCTTCACTTCCCAAACACAACTGCATTACCCTAAACACAAAAACACTACCTCTGCTTGACCCCCTGTACTACCCAAACACCACTGCACGACCCAAAACCCTAAAACATGACCCCCTACACTACACAAACACCACTGCACGACCCTAAACCCTAAAACACTACCCCCAGCACGACCCCCTATACTACACAAAAACCACGGCACTACCCTAAACCCAAAACCACTATACCCTAAACTACATAAACACCACTGCACTACACTAAACCCTAACACACTACCTCCAGCACGACCCCCTACACTACACAAACAGCACAGCACCACCCTAAACCCTTAAATACTACCCCCAGCACAACCCCCTACACTACCCAAATACCACTGCACTACCCTAAACCCTAAAACACTACCCCAGCACGACCCCCTACACTACACAAACACCACTGCACTACCAAAAACCCTAAAACACTACCACCAGCATGACCCTCTACACTACACAAACATCACTGCACTACCCTAAACCCTATAACACTTACCCCAGCACGACCCCTACACCACACAAAAACCACTGCACTACCCTAAACCCTAAAACACTACCCCCAGCACGTCCCCCTATACTACGCAAAAACCACGGCACTACCCTAAACCCAAAACCACTACCCCCTAAACTACATAAACACCACTGCACTACACTAAACCCTAACACACTACCTCCAGCACGACCAAACTACACTACACAAACACCACAGCACCACCCTAAACCCTTAAAGACTACCCCCAGCACAACCCCCTACACTACCCAAATACCACTGCACTACCCTAAACCCTAAAACACTACCCCCAGCATGACCCCCTACACTACACAAACACCACTGCACTACCAAAAACCCTAAAACACTACCACCAGCATGACCCTCTACACTACACAAACATCACTGCACTACCCTAAACCCTATAACACTTACCCCAGCATGACCCCTACACCACACAAAAACCACTACACTACCCTAAACCCTAAAACACTATCACCAGTCAAACCCCCTATCCTACCCAAACACCACTTCACTACCCTAAACCCTAAAAAAATTACCCCAGCATGACCCCATACACCACACGAACACCACTGCACAACCTTAAACCCTAAAACACTACCCCCAGCATGATCCCTACACTACTCAAACACTACTGCACTACCCTACACCCTAAAACACTACCCCAGCACGACCCCTACACTACCCAAACACAACTGCACTACCCTAAACCCTAGAACAATACCCGCAGAACTACCCCTAATACTACACAAATACCACTGCACTCCCCTAAACTCTAAAACACTACCCCATGCAGTTCCCCCTACACTACCCAACACCACTGCACTACTCTAAACACTAAAATACTACCCCCAGCATGACCCCCAACACTACACAAACACGACGGCCCATCCCTAAACCCAAAACCACTACCCCCTACACTACTTAAACACCACTGCACTACCAAAAACCCTAAAACACTACCACCAGCATGACCCTCTACACTACACAAACATCACTGCACTACCCTAAACCCTATAACACTTACCCCAGCACGACCCCTACACCACACAAAAACCACTGCACTACCCTAAACCCTAAAACACTACCCCCAGCACGACCCCCTATACTACACAAAAACCACGGCACTACCCTAAACCCAAAACCACTACCCCCTAAACTACATAAACACCACTGCACTACACTAAACCCTAACACACTACCTCCAGCACGACCAAACTACACTACACAAACCCCACAGCACCACTCTAAACCCTTAAAGACTACCCCCAGCACAACCCCCTACACTACCCAAATACCACTGCACTACCCTAAACCCTAAAACACTACCCCCAGCACGACCCCCTACACTACACAAACACCACTGCACTACCAAAAACCCTAAAACACTACCACCAGCATGACCCTCTACACTACACAAACATCACTGCACTACCCTAAACCCTATAACACTTACCCCAGCACGACCCCTACACCACACAAAAACCAGTGCACTACCCTAAACCCTAAAACACTATCACCAGCACAACCCCCTATCCTACCCAAACAGCACTCCACTACTCTAAACCCTAAAAAAAATACCCCAGCATGACCCCATACACAGCACGAACACCACTGCACAACCCTAAACCCTAAAACACTACCCCCAGCATGACCCCTCCACTACTCAAACACCACTGCACTACCCTACACCCTAAAACACTACCCCAGCATGACCCCTACACTACCCAAACACAACTGCACTACCCTAAACCCTAGAACAATACCCGCAGAACTACCCCTAATACTACACAAATACCACTGCACTCCCCTAAACTCTAAAACACAACCCCCGGCAGTTCCCCCTACACTACCCAACACCACTGCACTACTCTAAACCCTAAAACACTGCCCCCAGCATGACCCCCAACACTACACAAACACGACGGCCCTACCCTAAACCCAAAACCACTACCCCTACACTACTTAAACACCACTGCACTACAAAAACCCTAACACACTATCCCCAGCACGACCCCCTACACTACACAAACACCACTGCACTACCAAAAACCCTAAAACACTACCACCAGCATGACCCTCTACACTACACAAACATCACTGCACTACCCTAAACCCTATAACACTTACCCCAGCATGACCCCTACACCACACAAAAACCACTACACTACCCTAAACCCTAAAACACTATCACCAGCACAACCCCCTATCCTACCCAAACACCACTTCACTACCCTAAACCCTAAAACACTACCCCCAGCACGACCCCCTATACTACACAAAAACCACGGCACTACCCTAAACCCAAAACCACTACCCCCTAAACTACATAAACACCACTGCACTACACTAAACCCTAACACACTACCTCTAGCATGACCAAACTACACTACACAAACCCCACAGCACCACCCTAAACCCTTAAAGACTACCCCCAGCACAACCCCCTACACTACCCAAATACCACTGCACTACCCTAAACCCTAAAACACTACCCCCAGCACGACCCCCTACACTACACAAACACCACTGCACTACCAAAAACCCTAAAACACTACCACCAGCATGACCCCTACACCACACAAAAACCACTGCACTACCCTAAACCCTAAAACACTATCACCAGCACAACCCCCTATCCTACCCAAACACCACTCCACTACTCTAAACCCTAAAATAATTACCCCAGCATGACCCCATACACAGCACGAACACCACTGCACAACCCTAAACCCTAAAACACTACCCCCAGCATGACCCCTCCACTACTCAAACACCACTGCACTACCCTACACCCTAAAACACTACCCCAGCACGACCCCTACACTACCCAAACACAACTGCACTACCCTAAACCCTAGAACAATACCCGCAGAACTACCCCTAATACTACACAAATACCACTGCACTCCCCTAAACTCTAAAACACTACCCCCGGCAGTTCCCCCTACACTACCAAACACCACTGCACTACTCTAAACCCTAAAACACTGCCCCCAGCATGACCCCCAACACTACACAAACACGACGGCCCTACCCTAAACCCAAAACCACTACCCCTACACTACTTAAACACCACTGCACTACAAAAACCCTAACACACTACCCCCAGCACGACCCCCTACACTACACAAACACCACAGCACCACCCTAAACCCCTAAAGACTACCCCCAGTTCAACCCCCTACACTACCCAAACATCACTACACTACCATAAACCCTAAAAAACGACCCCAGCACAACCCCCTACACTATACAAACACCACTGCACTACCTTAAACCCTAAAACACTACCCATAGCACTACCCCCTACATTACCCAAACACCACTGCACTAACCTAAACACTATAACACTTACCCCATCACGACCCCCTACAACACACTAACACCACTGCACTACCCTAAACCCTAAAACACTACCCCCAGCACAACCCCCTATGCTTCCCAAATACCACTCCACTACCCTAAACCCTAAAACGCTTACCCCAGCACGACCCAATACACCACACAAACACCACTGAACTACCCTAAACCCTAAAACACTACTCCCAGCACGACCCCTACACTACAAAACGCCACTGCACTACCCTAAACCCCAAAACACTTCCCCAGCATGACACCCCACACTACCCAAACACCACTGCACTACCCTAAACCCTAAAACACTACCCCCAGCACTACCCCTACACTACCTAAGCTCAACTGCACTACCCTAAACCCTAAAATGATACCCACAGACCGACACCCTATACTACACAAACACCACTGCACTACCCTAAACACTAAAACACTACCCCTGGCAGTTCCCCCTACACTACCCAACACCACTACACTACTCTAAACCCTAAAACACTACCCCCAGCATAACCCCCTACACTACCCAAACACCACTGCACTACACTAAACCCTAAAACACTAACCCCTGCACAACCCCTTACACTACCCAAACACCACTGCACTACCCTAAACCCTAAAACACTACCCCCAGCACGACCTCCTACACTACACAAACACTGCTGCAATACCCAAATCCCTAACACACTACCCCCAGCATGACCCTCTACACTACACAAACACCACTGCACTACCCTAAACCCTACAACACTACCCCTAGCACAACCCCCTACACTACCCAAACACCACAGCACTACCCCAAACCCTATAACACTTACCACAGCACGACCCCCTACCCCCCATAAACACCACTGCGCTACCCTACACCCCAAAACACTTCCCCAGCATGACCCCCTAGACTACCCACACACCACTACACTACCCTAAACCCCAAAACACTACCTCCAGCACTACACCTACACTACCCAAACACAACTGCACTACCCTAAACCCTAATCCGATACCCGCAGAACTACCCCTAATACTGCACAAACACCACTGCAATACCCTACACCCTAAAACACTACCCCGGCAGTTCCCCCTTGCACTACCCAACACCACTGCACTACTCTAAACCCTAAAACACTACCCTCAGCATGACCCCCCACACTACACAAACACCACGGCACTACCCTAAAACCCTATCCCCAGAACGACCCCTACACTACACGAACACCACTGCACTACTCTAAACCCTAAAACACTACCCCCAGCATAACCCCCTACACTACCCAAACTCCACTTCACTACCCTAAACCCTAAAACACTTCCCCCAGCTCTACCCCTACACTACCCAAACACCACTGCACTACCCTAAACCCTAAAACACTACCCCAGAACTACCCCCAAAACTACACAATCACCACTGCACTACCCTAAACCCTAAAACACTACCCCCAGCAGTACCCCCTACACTACCCAACACCACTTCACTACCCTAAACCCTAAAACACTACCCCCAGCATGACCCCTACACTACACAAACACCACGGCACTACCCTAAACCCTAAAACACAACCCCCAACAGTTCCCCCTACACTACTCACACACAATTGCAATACCCTAAACCCTAAAACACTACCCCCAGCATGACCCCCGACACTGCACAACCACTACTGCACTACCCTACTGCACTACCCTAAACCCTAAAATTCTACCTCCAGCATGACCCCTATACTACTGAAACACCACTGCACTACCCAAAACCCTAAAACACTACCCCAGCACGATCCCCTGCACTACCCAAACACCACTGCACTACCCTAAACCCTAAAACATGACACGCTACACTACTCAAACAACACTGAACTTCCCTAAACACTAAAGCACTACCCCCAGCATGACCCCCGACACTGCATAACCACCACTGCACTATCCTACTGCACTACCCTAAACCCTAAAATTATACCCCCAGCATGACCCCCTATACTACTCAAACACCACTGCACTACTCTAAACCCTAAAACACTACCCCCAGCACAACTCCCTACACGACCCAAACACCACTGCACAACCCTAAACCCTAAAACACGACCCCCTATACTACACAAACACCACTGCACTACCCTAAACCCTAAAACCCTACCCCCAGCATGACCCCCTCACAACACAAACACCACTGCACTACCCTAAACCATAAATCTACCCTCAGCATGACCCCCCTACCCTACCCAACCACCACTGCAATACCCTAAACTCTAAAACACTACCCCCAGCATGAACCCCTATACTACCCAAACACCACTGCATGACCCCAAACCCTAAATCAATACCTTCAGCTAAACCCCTTACACTACACAAGCACCACGGCACTACCCTAAACCCTAAAACACTACCCCCAGCGTGACACCCTACACTACCTAAACATAACTGCACTACCATAAACCCTAAAACACTACCACCACCACGATTCCCTACACTACCCAAACACCACTTCACGACCCTAAACCCACCCCCAGCAAAACACCCTAGACTACACAAACACCACTACACTACCATAAACCCTAAAATACTAACCCAGCACGACCCCTTCACTACACAAACACCACTGCACTGCCTTAAACCCTAAAACACTACTCCCAGCACGAGCCCTTACACTACACAAACACCACTGCACTACCCTAAACCCTAAATCTACCCCCAGCATGACCCCCTACACTACACAAACACCACTGCACTAGCCTAAACCATAAAACACTATCCCAAGCACGACCCCTACACTACACAAACACCACTGTGCTACCATAAACCCTAAAACACTACCCCGAGCACGACCCTCTTCACTACGCAAACACAACTGTATTACTCTAAACCCTAAAACACTACCCCCTAGACTACACAAACACCACTGCACTATCCTAAACCCTAAACGCTTCCCCCTGCATGACCCCCTACACTACACAAACCCAACTGCACTACCCCACACACTAAAACACTACCCCAGCACGACTCACTACACAACTCAAACACCACTGCACTACACTATACCCTGAATCTAACCCCAGCATGACCTCCCACATTACACAAACACCACTGCACTACCCTAAACCCTAAAACACTACCCCCAGCATGAACCCCTACACTACCCAAACACCACTGCACTACCCTAAATCCTAAAACACTAACCCCAGCATGACCCCCTACACTACCCAAACACCACTGCACTACACTATACCCTAAAACATGACCCCCAACACTACACAAACACCACTGCACTACCCTAAACCCTAAAACACTACCCCCTACACCACACAAACACCAATGCACTACCCTATACCCTAAAACACTACCCCAAACATGACCACCTACACTACCAAAACACCACTACACTATCCTAAACCCTAAAACACTACCCCCAGCATGACCTCCTACACTATCCAACACCACTGTACTACCATAAACCCTAAAATACTACCCCCAGCACGACCCCCTTCACAACACAAACACCACTGCACTGCCTTAAACCCTAAAACACTACCCCCAGCACAAGCCCTTACACTACACAAACACCACAGCACTACCCTAAACTCTAAATCTATCCCCAGCATGACCCCCTATACTACACAAACACCACTGTGCTACCATAAACACTAAAACACTACCCCGAGCACGACCCCCTTCACTACGCAAACACAACTGTACTACTCTAAACCCTAAAACACTACCCCCTAGACTACACAAACACCACTGCACTACCCTAAACCCTAAAACGCTACCACCAGCACGACCCCCTACACTACACAGCCACCACTGCACTCCCCTTAAACACTACCCCAGCACGACTCACTACACAACACAAACACCAATGCACTACACTATACCCTAAATCAAGCCCCAGCGTGACCTCCCACACTACACAAACACCACTGCACTACCCTAAACCCTAAAACACTTCCCCCAGCATGAACCTCTACACTACCCAAACACCACTGCACTACCCTAAACCCTAAAACACTAACCCCAGCATGACTCCCTACACTACCCAAACACCACTGCACTACACTATACCCTAAAACATGACCCCCTACACTACACAAACACCACTGTACTACCCTAAACCCTAAAACACTACCCCCTACACCACACAAACACCACTGCACTACCCTAAACCCTAAAACACTTCCCCTCAGCATGACCCCCTACACTACACAAACACCACTTCACTTCCCTATAACCTAAAACACTACCCCCAGCATGACCCCCTACACTACCCAAACACCACTGCACTATCCTAAACCCTAAAACACTACCCCCAGCATGACCTCCTACACTACCCAACACCACTCCACTACCCTTTACCCTAAAACATGGCCCCCTACACTACACAAATACCACTTCACTACCCTAAACCCTAAAACACTACCCCTACACTACACAAACACCACTGCACTACCCTAAACCCTAAACCTCTTCCCCTCAGCTTGACCCCCTACACTACACAAACACAACTGCACTACCCTATACCCTAAAACACTACCCCCAGCATGACCCCCTACACTTTCCAAACACCACTGCACTAACCTAAACCCTAAAAAACTACCCCCAGCATGAACCCCTCAAAACAAAAACACCACTGCACTACCCTAAACCCTAAATCTACCCCCAGCATTACCCCCTACACTACCCAAACACCACTGCACTACCCTAAACCTTAAAACACTACCCCCAACATGTACCCCTACACTACCCAAACACTACTGCACTACCCTAAACCCTAAAACACTTCCCCCAGCACTACCCCTATACTACACAAACACTACTGCACTACCCTAAACCCTAAAACACTACCCCAGCACTACCCCTACACTGCCCAAACACCTCTGCACTACCATAAAACCCAAAACACTACCCCCAGCACAATCCTCTACACTACACAAACACCACTGCACTACCTTAAACCCTAAAACACTACCCCCAGCATGACTCCCTACACTACCCAAACACTACTGCAGTACCCTAAACCCTAAATCTACCTCCACCACGACCCCCTACACTTCCCAAACACCACTGCACTACCCTAAACTCTAAACACTACCCTTAGCATGATACCCTACACTACACAAGCACCACTGCACTACCCTAAGCCCTAAAACACTACCCCCAGCATGACCCCCTACACTACCCAAACACGACTGCACTACTCTAAACCCTAAAACACTACCCCAGCATGACCCCCTGCACTACCCATACACCACTTCACTACCCTAAACCCTAAAACACTACCCCCAACACGACCCCCTACATCACTGCACTACCCTAAACCCTAAAACACTACCCCAGCATGACCCCCTATACTACCCAAACACCACTGCAATACCCTAAACCCTAGAAAAGAAACCCCCACCCCATGCCGAATCCCCCTATCCTCTCACTCCTCATGGTTCCTCTCTCCTCGTGGTTCCTGCTTCACTTCATCTCTGAGGGACGGTGCACGTTGTTGTGAGGAAACGGAACAGCCTCTGTTTCCTTACAACGAAGTGGACCGTCTACATGTTTTTTAGAATGAATGGTCATTTACCATACATACCTTTACAACAAAATTTGTTGTAAATGCATGCGTGGTAAATGCCCTTGCGTTCTAAAACAATGCGTAGTAATGACTTCGCGATGTACAACGCATGCGTGGTAATGAATGTGTTGTAATGGTATCGCGAAGTAAAAAAGTCGTTGTAACGGCTGTTTACCGATTGAAGCTGGCCCCTGTTCTTCAGTGAGTTGTTTATTTGATAAATTAGGAGGAAGGAATGTGTTTTTTTTACCGAGAATTGCATTACCGGCTGTTGTATTGTGAAAGTGTCCGCGTGGCCTGGTTTCACTTCCGGTGAGAGAGTGGAAGAGTCTGTTTGGATCTAAAGGAGTTCTGTTGTTTGACGGGGCCGGCGCGACACATCATCAGAAAACACAGCTAATGGAAAGAGTCCTCCCTGAAGTGTGGAGCAGTGCCATGAGAGATCAACGAGTGTGCGTGTCACCGCAATATGACCGTACCCCGTGACCCAAGTGCCGTCTCCAGGGTACGGGAGGTAGAAGCGGCATTGCAGGTCCTCTTGAAGACCGTTGTAGCACTAATTCTACATTTTGGAACTAGGGCATTTTAACCTCGTTGTTCCTGCCAGATACAAAGAGAGGATCCTTTATTATTAGTGCCCTCGTTACCTTTTTTGTGGGTTGTGGGGCTTGTCACTTCGCTGCCCCGCCGTTGCACACGACTGGACACCCCACCTCGTGTGCCATCTGCAGGGTCTCTGCCCTCGGATCACTGGTTTCAGTTTCTGGAGTGGCAACATAAACAGTTGCTCCCAAAGGACTAGCCTGAACTCTTAGGTGAATATCCCCTGCACCAGCATTCCACGGAAATTCTTTCCTAGCTCTCCCACGTCGACGAGGACGTCATAATAGCACGGCTCTGCTCGCGACACCGTTTGACGTCGTCGGAGCCATAAGAAGACCTCATCGGCGTGCTGACGTCACTTCCACCCATTTTTTCCGTGCCACCGAGGCAAACAGGTGGACCGAGACATTTTCACATGTATACATAGTATGCTAAATATATATATATATATATATATATATGAAATGTAACACGCTGTCCCTGCACCTCCTGCACGGCGAACAGAGACACCACGAATCCCAAAAATCAGGCACAGATGAATTTATTGTTTACAGAGCTGCCAAAATCTGACGCATTTCGGGAGGTGCATAACCAATAAAGGCATAAAGAAATAGCAAAAGATCAAGCATTTCTCACTATTAAAACATACGCATGATTAAGACATATTAAAAACATTCATACCAAACAGTAATAGCATCTTTTCGGTAGAAACAAGTGGACAACCGGGAGGCGGGTGAGACAGTGAGGAATCGACAGGCAGATACTGTATCCACCAGAAAAAGCGTTACCAATGTAAGTAACTTGTTCTTCTGATGTATACTTCTGCCTGTGGATTCCTCACCTTTTGAATAGAATCCCCAAGCCTTACCTCACCCATGATGTCATGATTGATGTAATATGTGACGTCATCAGCAGTGCATTGCGGGGGCGTGAGTTATAGTTAGCTGAACTAACAATAAATTTCAATGGTTTTATACAAGTGAAATGTCCAACTAACTATGACATTCCTGAAACCAATGGTTTTTTCAGTGATATATATAATAGTCAATAATTTTTCCAGTCCAAAAAATAATCTAGCACTCCAAGGGTGGTTACTCACTCTATATTAGTGAGGTAAATGGCATCCACGCGTTTTGGCTGTCTCCGCAGGCTTGTTCACGATGCATTGCGACATTTCTTCAAACAATAAATACACATCTGTCCTGTTATAGACAAAGGACAATCCCCAATGCACGTCTCAGCCTTGGATTATACTAAAATGGGTGCCATTTTGGAGTGTACAAAGTGCATTATATGATATACATTCCTACATGCAAGTGTATGATTCAAAGCATGGAATACTATTTATTTTTTTAAACACCTCCATTTTAACTACCTCATTCAGCTCGAGCCTTCTCCTGACTACTATTGCTCCTTCACTTCAACATGCTTAGAGTATGGATTGTGGGCCACAGCTATATCTATTGGGCTATAGAGGCTGCAAAAAAGAGAGGTATTGACAAGGACTTGGGTTTGCCAAATGCGCAGATTACTTTGTTTGCCTAGAAAGGGTTAAGGTTATATCAGTTGCTGGCTTTGGGTAAATCCATTGTGGATCACAAGCTCCTCACCTCATGATTGTGCACTGTGGTGGCAATGACCTAGGCACATTGACTGGGGTAGGGCTGTTAATGAAAGACACCTTTGTAAAAATGATGTAGCTTTTCCCTCACACTGTCTTGGTGTACTTTAATATATGTTAAAGACAGAAATGGAAGTGGTCAAATCAATTCTGTCCACAGATTGACAAAGCCAGGAAACATGTTAATAAAACTGTTTCTGGATAACTCAGAGACCATCACTTGGGCTGTATCTATAACAACTATCTGCGTTTTGACATGCATGG
Organism: Triturus cristatus; assembly: GCF_964204655.1. NCBI lineage: Eukaryota > Metazoa > Chordata > Amphibia > Caudata > Salamandridae > Triturus > Triturus cristatus. The sequence goes on along the minus strand of NC_140579.1, from coordinate 727,031,461 downwards.
AATTTATAGAAATGATGAAGTGCATTTTACAGATGAAGGCAACAGGGTGTTTCTAAGTAACCTGAAACTCTGCGTCCACTCTAATGTGTAGGAGCTATATACACACAACCAAAGCAAAGGCTCTTGTCAGAGCCATCCTAGTACCCAAAATATTGTAAGTTTTTTTCTAAAGTTTTTTTTTTTAGTTTTTGGGGCTCTTCGCAATGACGTCGCGATCTCCGTGGACACGTTGTGAAAACTGAAAACAAAAGCAGACATTCAATGACCACCAACACATCCAAAAATAATATGTAAAATTATCCATTGTGAACATTGCAGTACACTTATTACTATATACATACTTCTTTCAAGGCATGTTTAAACTCATATTTTGTACTAAGTTTCTTTAAAAACTATCTTTAAGAGCTATTTTCCTTTTTAGCAGTTATTCGGGAAGTCGCTGCATCGCAGTTAACCTGAACAATCAAGCCTTTTCCATAAAGTGAAGACACATATATGCACACACATTACACACTAGGGGGGTGATTAGGGTATATCCGGCGGTCCCGTGGGGATGATTAGGATGAGTCCGCCACACTGGCGGGCGCATCCCACATTTCTGACATTGCGGCGGGCGTTGCTTTCAGCAGCACCCGCCGCAATGGCAAAAAGGCATGTTGTGCATTTGCATGCACAACGTGGCAGGCACCGCGCGGTGCCTGCCATGTTGTGCATCCAAATACAGCTATGGTACCCCCCATGTGCATCCCCCACCCCCCAATACCCTGGGGGCCCACAACATGCCCCCGCATGCAGTTACCGCATGCCTTTCGATGGCGGCAACGCCGCCATGGAAAGGCATTTCACTGCATGAATTGTAATATGGATGGCGGTGTCTTACAGACACCACCACCATATACAGCCCCTTTTCTTTCCGTCCGCCGGGGTCCCTCCCGCCATACTAATATGGCGGGGGAAAATGGGTGGAGGGTGGAGGGAAATATCGGGCGGATCGTCACCGCCATGCGGGCGGTGGCATTCCGCCCTACATCCTAATCGGCCCCTAGGTGTTTATTACTGTACATTTCAAACTCATGTCTTTGTAGTGTATTTCTAGAAGAACCATCTCTAAAACCTATTTTCCATTTTCGCGGTTAGGCTGGAGATAGCGATAATGTCGGTATTCGCACACTCACTATATAAATAATTCAATAAAATCATTTATCAGAATCTCAATATCTCTGTACCAATGCATATTAATGATTCACTGATACATATTTTTTTATTTTCACCAATATTCGTGATGATGTAGCGATAGACGCGTCCTACTCGTAATGGTATATGGGGGCCACGATGGCCATTGCGTCGTCATCACAAATATCACGCACATAACTTGTGCCATAATGATGCCCATATGGATTTATGTATTTATGTGTAGACTCTGGCAACCTTCTGTCCAGTAATTTAGAAGCATTAGCGGAGTCCGTAAATATTTGTTGGGATTGGGGTGTTGAGAATTTCGACATTATAACAAAGGAACATATACTAAAGGGCGAGCATATGTTTCGTTCTATCTTCAGCCATCTAGGGGAATTGGGAGCTTCTGGGAGCAACCAACAAAAACCTTGGTCTGCCAAAAGGCTCATTGGTAGAGACTCCAATTTGGGAGATTGCAACCCCCATGGGAGAAGCTTTTCCTAAGAGAATTGTAGGAGAGCCTCGATCTCTCTTCACTCCAAAAGAACTTCAAAGTTATTTTATCAATTTCGTGAAAAAAGGATTCTGAGAGTTTTAGTGGGAGCATGGAAGACACAAAGTTCACTATTGGAGTGATCATCCTCTTAAGAGTTTGGAGTCTGCTCCACCAAGAGATGAACTTAGGGGACCAGGAGGATAGCAGATCCCTAACTTCGGCGATAGTCTGTGATTCATTGTACTGTACTGTTTCAGCTAGGTCACTACAGAACCAGATACCTAGATATTTAAGCTGTTTGGGCTGCCCTTTAAGACCTGGATCAACCAGGTGAGAGGGGAAGCACAGCGGATTTAAGGGAAAAACATCAGTTTTGTCCCTATTCAAACTATAGTCAGAAACTTCAGAGAATGAGTGAATGATGTTGGTAATGCTTGGGATTACGGTGTCAATATCTTCTGAGAAGAGCATCCTCATAAACTGCAATTTTATATCTCTTGGTTCCGATTTGGAGGCCTCTAATCTCAGGGGCAGTTTTAAGTAATTCAAGTAAAGTATCAATAACGAGTAAGAAGAGTAAAGAGGAAAGGGGATATCCCTGTCTTGTACCTTGGTGTAAGTCAAAGTATAAGGAGGTAGAACTATCTATCCCAATGTTTACTTTGGGGTTGGCATATAAAGCCACAACCATGTTGATGAATGAGTGCCCAAGGTTATGGGATTCAAGGACAGCATGCAGAAAAGGCCATGACACTTTATTAAAAGCCTTTTCGGCATCAAGTGAGATCGCCGCTGTCGGAAGTGAGAAAAGTCGGGACTTTTCTATTATGTGGCAAAATGTACAGATATTATCTTTGGCAAGATGACCCTTAACAAAGCCAGTTTGGGAATTATGTATTAGTTTGGGTATGCAATTCTCCAATCTCTTAGCTAGTATCTTCATAAAAATGTTTGCTTTCATATTCTAGAGTGAGATGAGACAGACAGTTTTAGGATCTGAATGATCCTTCCCTTCTTTAGGGATAACCACTACTGTGGCCTTTTATTCTGACCCGACATATTACCCTGGCATGCAAAATGAGCCAAAGTATTTTTGAGGTGGTTAATGATTGAAGGAGAAAAACACATTATAAAAAGTGAATTGAAAGTCATCAGACCCGGGTGCCTTATCCGACCAAAGAGATTTTAACAATTTCATCTGTATCTATTGGCTGATTCTGAGAAGAACAACTTACTTACCTTCAGTAACAATATATCTGTAAGAGACATATATTAGTTATAGATTCCTTACCTTAGAATTACCCCCAGGCATCAGACTGGATCTGGAGAATTTTTTCTCAGCAGTACACCTGTGTTTTGGTAGGTGGCGACAGTCGCCAGGATGAAATCGCGGTATCTACTTAGACACTGCCCCTGTGCGCTGACATCAGTTCTTTTACACGACATTCCACACCAGAAGCGCAGAGCCATGCAAGACACTGACCACTGGGGCACAAAACTAGGGCCCTGAAAGAAAGTCCCTTACTCTAGAAGTCAGTTCGCAGAATGTGGAGGCTGGGTGGTGCGGTAAGGAATCTATAACTAATATATCGTTACAGATATATCGTTACCGAAGGTAAGTAACTTGTTCCTCTGAAAGAGACTATTAATTATAGATTCCTTACCTTAGAATAGATCCCCAGCAATACCTACCCCGGAGGTGGGTCTGCGAACTAAGTTCACACCAGAAAGTCCTGGAGAACTGAATGGACAAAGAAGCCGTCACTCCGGACTTGACTATCCAGGCAGTAATATTTAGTGAATGTGTGCAGAGATGCCCACATAGCTGACTGGCAGATGTCACCAAGGGGGACTCCACTTCCCAAAGCAGTAGTGGCTGCTCTCGCCCTGGTGGAATGGGCGCGCAGTCCTACCGGAGGCTCCTTTTTCGCTAAGGAATAACAGATCTTAATGCGAAGGATGACCCATGGAGAGATGGTCCATTTTTACACGGCCCGACCTTTCTTGGCGCCCACATAGCCAACAAAGTTGATCGTCCACCCGAAATTGTTTTGTGCAATTCAGATAAAATGATAATGTATGTTTTGGATCTAGATGGTGGAGTCATTCCTCCTCCTTGGAAGAAGGTGGGCAAAGTGATGGTCTCTCCTATGTGGAAAGAGGTAACCACTTTATGGAGAAAAGAAAGCCTAGTTCGAAAGACAACCTTGTCCGGATGGACAGCAAGGAAAGGAGGTTTCGAAGATAGAGCCTGCAGCTCACTCACCCTGCGAGCAGAGGTGATGGCAACCAGAAAAACAGTTTTTAAAGTCAAGAGTCTGAGAGGACAATTATGTAGTGGCTCAAAGGGAGCACACATAAGGTAAGTTAAGACCAGATTCAAGTCCCACTGGAGCATTACGAAAGTAATAGGAGGAAAGAGGTGAATAATGCCCTTAAGAAATCTATTAACAATAGGGGACTTGAAAAGAGAAGGCTGATCAGGAAAGTGAATAAAGGCAGAGATGGCCTAAAGGTAGCCTTGCAGAGTGCCTAGAGCAGAGCCCTGCTGGGCCAAAGATAGAATGAAGAGGAGGACCTCTGAAAGAGGGGGAGAAAGGGGATCTACAGCCTTTGCTGTGGACCATGCCACAAATGTGTTCCATCCACAGGCATATACTTCTTAGTAGAGGGATGCCTGGCTGTCAAGATGACATTACAGACTTTGGAAGGAAGGTTGAAAGCTGTCAACTGCCGCCGTTCAATCTCCACGCAAGGAGGTGGAGACTGAACAGGTTCGGGTGGAGAACCGTCCCCTGCTGCTGCAACAGAAGATCCTCCCAAAGAGGCAGTATGATCGGAGGATCGATGGCCATGTTCAAGAGCTCAGGGATACCAGACTCTTCGCGCCCAGTCCGAAGTCACAAGAATGACTTGGGCCCGGTCGTGTTTGATCTTCTTCAGCACTCTGGGCAGAAGCGGTATAGGCAGAAAGGCGTATAGAAGACCGCAATTCCACTTGTGATGAAAAGCGTTGCCCAGCAAGTGCCGCCTTGGAAATTCCAACTAGTAGAACTGCTGACATTGCATGTTCTCTTCGGTGGCGAACAGATCTAACCAAGGCTCTCCCCACTGCTGAAAGAGACCTTGCACCACCTCCGAGTGAAGACGTCATTCGTGATCCATCATGCACCGGCAGCTGTGTTCGTCCACCCTGGCGTTCACACAACCTGCCAGATGTTGAACCACCAGGGAGATGCCCTGATGTTCCAGACACGTCCAAAGGCAAAGAGCCTCCTGACACATGGTCCACACCCCACCCGACCTTGTTTGTTGCAGTACCACATGGTGGTGGTGTTGTCCATGAACACCTGCACTACCCTTCCTTTGACAGAAGGAAGGAATGACTTCAGTGCCAGACGAATCGCCCAGAGCCTCAGAAGAATGATCTGGAGTCCGGACTCCGCTGGAGACCAGAGACCTCTGATCTCCGCCTCTCCCATGTGGCCACCCCATCCCAGGAGTGACACATCTGCCACCACTGTGAACTCTGGTTGAAGAAGGGAGAGGGATCTGTCGTTGACCCAATCCTGGTCTGTTAGCCACCACTGCAATTGGTGTGCAGTGCCCTCCGAGATCTGGACGCAATCGGAAAGATTCCCCTGAAGCTGCACCCACTGGAACTTCAGGTCCCACTGCAGACCCCGCATATGTCACCTGGCATGATCCACCAGCAGAGCTAATGTCAACTTCTCCTTCCGGAGGAAGCGGTTGATGTCCCTGAAATCCATGATAGGACGCAGGCCTTTGTCCTTCTTGGGTACCAGGAAGTAGTGGGAGAAACAGCCATAACCTACTTCTGTCATTGGGACTCGCTCGATAGCTCCCTTGGCCAAGAGAGCCGTAACTTCCTTACAGAGAAGGTCCAAGTGATCCTCCTACATGCGATGGAGTGTTGGTGGCATGGATGGAGGGGTAGTCTGGAAGGGGACTATATGCAAAACCCACCTGTCCGATGTGATGTTGTGCCAGTAGGTGAGGTGATGGCGGATCCTGACGCCTACTGGCAACTGGTGGCCCTGAAAGGTCGGACTAGGAAGGTTTGGATGCTGCTGCAGGGGGAGCACTGGTGAAATGACCCACCTGCTGGCCCCCAGACGCACGGCGCTGGGTCCAACATTCCCAGCCGTGCAGAGGCTGGGTGGCTTGTGCTGGCCTGTGGCCCTGGGTGGAATGTGGTGGGACACCCTTTCCATGGCTACGAAATGGGTGAAAGGCAGACTGAACTGGGCGAGAGGTGGCAGCAAGGCCCAAGGATCTGGCCGTAGTTCTAAAGTCCTTGAAGTGCTCAAGTGTATTGTCCACTTTGTCACCAAACAGGCGAAGGCCATCAAAGGACTTGTCCAAAAGGGTTGATTAGACATCCCCGGAGAGGCCAGTGGACCTCAGCCAGGCGTAGCACTTCAAGGCTACTGACATAGAAATCGTTCTACCCAGTGAGTCGCGGGTATCCAGCCAACATCGAATGGCGAACTTTGCTGCGTCTCTACCCTCTGCCACGGTACAGGAGAGTACGACCCAGGCCTCCTCCGGGCACTGTGGCAGCACTTGTGCAACCGTGTCCCACACAGAGTGGGTGTAATGACCCAAGAGACATGCGGTGTTCACCGACCGCAGTCCTAAGCTGGCGGAAGAAAACATCTTCTTCCCAAGATGGTCCAGCTTCTTGGATTCCCTATCTGGGGGAGCAGTAGGGAACGTGCCTTTGGAGGTTGAGGCTTGAACCACCAATCTCTTGGTGGTAGGGTGTTGGGAGAGGAAAATTGGGTCGCCCCGGGCCGGGCAGGAGCATCGGGCAATCATCCTATCCACAGGAGCCCCTGTGCTGGGCTTGGACCAAGTGTCAAGAAGGATTTCTGTGAGGGCCTTATTGAACGGCAGCAGGGGCTCCGAAGAGGCCACTGTCGGCTGAAGCACCTCAGTCAGGAGGTTAGTCCTGACTGCCACCATAGGAAGCTCAAGGCCTAAGGCCTCAGCTGCCCTACTCAACACCACAGCGTAGGAGGCTCCCTTCTCTGTGGCCATGGTAAGGGGAAAAAGCATACCAAGGTCTTGGGAGGTATCCAGACCACTGGCCTCACCCAACTCCTCTCTCCAGTCCGGCTCTTCAAGCTGGTCTGCCAGAGGGTCATTAGACCCCTCCCTGTCCTCCTCACCCTCCTCTGGCTGCCACTCAGGGTGATAAGGAATGCCAGGGTAGAACAGTGGTACAAAAGTACCAGTGGACGCTGGTCCGGCTCTGTGTCCAAGTCGGGAAGGAGGCCGGGGACGACATCAGCCGGGGGCGCAACTGGTTTTGCAGGCGGCAGAGGTGTCGTCAGAAGGATCGGCACCGGGGAAGCTACCGTGAGGTCGACCGGCACCGATCCGGATCCAGGTCTGGATCCTTGGGGGCCCTGCAGAGCCAAGGCCGGAGCCACCGGCATCGAAGGCCTATGGCCCCCAGCCGAGTCCGCGGGGCCCGAAAGCGCGCTGGCGGAGTCAGGCTGCCCAAAGATGTAATGGAGGGCTTTGTAAAATGCACGAAGCTGGGCAGGCAACGCACCGGGTCCCGGAAAGGGAGGGAAGCATGGAGCTGTCCCAGCAGGCTCCGAGGGCGGAGCCGGGGAACGAAGGCCCTCCGTGTCCCGCGTTGCATCGGCCGACAGATGGGAGAAGGCGAAGAGCGGCGATGCTTCTTCGCCTTCTTGTGCTTCGACTTACCCAAATATGAAGACTTCGAGGACGAATGGTTCCGCAACCTTCCGCTCGACTGGGACCTTGAACGGCGCGGAGCCGACTGCCGGGCCTCCAAAAGCTTTCGGGACCGCTCCCGCAAAGATTTTGGCTTCAGAGCCTGGCAGTCTGAGCACGACTTCGGGTCATGGTCATGTCTGCCATGAAGCGTCTTGTCCGTATTAATTTTTGGTGGCTAGGATGATTTACAGGACTGTGAGAGAGTGTGAAGTGTGTTCGGGAAGTGAGAAGATGTTGAGGAGCAGGACCCCTCCCATGAAAAGTTGTGTGTGGAGTGATTTGCCATGGTAAAAGTTGGCTTTTGATATATCTGGACCTTTACATTTTTTACCTACAGGTTCTCTGTTTGCGTTAGTCTTAATCGATTACAATTTGAAATGGCCAGAGGTCAAATTGGTGTCACAAACTACCACAGGGGTTGGTGGTTGCATTTTTTAACGAAGTATTTGCGCGAATAGGATGCCCCTCGGTGCTGGTCACTGGCAATAGGGTGCAGCTCACTAGTGAGGAAATTGTGACTTTTCTTAAGCATTGCAACGTTAAACACATAAGTACTGCCTTATATGAACCATATGGAAATGGTCAAGTAAAGAGGTTCAACCGCATCTTAAAGGGATATGATGTGGAAGCACATAGTCAGGGTGGTGAGTGGAAAGACATTTTGAGGGAAAGGTTATGGCTGTACTGCATAGATCCACATACTACTACTGAGGACACTTCCTTTGGATTATTAAAAGCCAGAAATCCTGATTCTTGGTTGTGTGTGTGGTAGTTTCAGGAGAAGTGGAGAAGCAAAGATGCTCAGTGGAATGTCACTGATGTTGCTGAAAGAGTTAGGAGAAAACAGAGTAAATCCAAGGAATGGTATGATACTAAGTGGAAAGGGAATTCTCATTAGATTAAGGTTGGAGATTGGGCGACAATTCTCAAACCTGTTTTTTTAAATAAGGGATTATCCAGGTTTGGAAAGGCTATGAAGGTGAAGAAGGTTTTTACTAACTGCGTAATTATCCAATATAGAATGTATGGAATGTGAGGAGGGTCGCAAGGTGTAATGGTGAGGTCATGAGTGGTCAGGACATGAGGAGAAATGAGGACACTGAGGAAAGATGCAATGGGTTCATGGTGAAGCTTGACAAAAGAGTACCCCATAGTTACTATGATGTGGCTAGCAAAGAAAATATGGCATCTCATGACCCTATTGAAGTGTTAGCTGATTCTGTACCTTCCAGGATTAGGGGGGAAGCAGAGTCAGACATTCTCCAAGAAAACTAGCTGATTTTGTATGTTAGGAGATTTAATGCTCCCATGTTCTTCCTCCCCCTTTTTAGGTTAGTTTTTTTGTATTTTGTTGATTGGGTTTTTCCATTTTTTGTTGTTTTGTTTAGTTTTTGTTTTCAAGAGGAAAGATTGTTACTTGTATTAGAATATATCTGCATACATTCTATGCACATTCCATGTTATGTTTAGGAGTGTGTTTTGGACTCCAGGTGAATGTTCACCTGGAATTCCTAGCTGCACTGCAGTTGAACTGGTGCTGTCATCCATAGGATGTTATGCTGTGCCATAAACAATGAACCTTAACTGGATTACTGGATCTAGCAGGGTCTTAATACTACAGGTCCCAAGGTCAAGAGAGCAAGATGTGGAGGAAGTTTCTTTGCATATCTGTCACCTAAACTCTGAAACGCTCTGCCAACGCACATCAAGCTGGACAAATCAGAAATCAGCTTCAGAAAACAGCTGAAAACACACCTATTCTAATCTTTAGGCAGGCAAGCAGTACCTTCAGCAGAGATTTATTACCAGCACTAGGATGCCCGTTGGGTAGCCATGCGCTATATAAATTCCAAATAATAGAATTGAATCTCTTGGTGAGATAAAACAGGGACTTTGTGGCCAAGTGACTAGAGTCATATTTGACAAAAACATGATCCACATTAATGCCAAAGTGGGTGGAGGACAGTAATCACTTTTCTTTTAATGATCTGACTAAGTACTTTTTGTTTCTTGAGCTGAATCGAACATTTTCAGGGCAGCCTCATTCCCCTTGGAGTTTTTCATTCCTGTGCTTGCTGGCTGGCATTGTACGATACCTGTCCTGCTTCTTAGTAGAACTGATAGCATTCTGTGAAGGAGAATCTTGTGTATGCAGAACAAAGAAAACCATTCTGGAATGTTCCCAAGCTGGTGAGTTCATAAAAGAGAGCAGCTTCAGTCTCTGGATTTATTTAGAAACTGTTTCTACCCTAGTGTGTAATCTTCACACATTGCAAGCCTATCCCCTAACCTTCTCCTGATTTCTGGTTTGTTAAGTGTGCATAACTGCCTCTTTTGGACACGTGTTCCTGGCAAGACCCCCTCACCTTTTGACCTGCCACTACATCAAATCATCTTACCAGACTGGAGGGATCCACTAATGTCACAGGCGTTTGCTTCACATTATGTTAGTTATGAAAGCCATAGTTTACATAAAGGGAAACGGTAACTGGCAAAGTCACAGAGAAACTATATAATTTCCGCCGTCTACCTGATTCTCTTCAACAAGCCTTCCTCTGAGACCTCTTTAAAGATCAGCTGTTTTATTCAGAAGCTGCCTGCCAAGAGTTCCTCAAAGATTTGCCCTGAACAGACTGTTCTCCTACAACAAGTGTCTCAACTGAGCTTTCTACTTGAGTCATGTGGATTTCTGGTCGGAATGTCTGCCTCTTTGGACCCCTTGTACACCTTCTACCTACATGTTCTGTAGGCCTCTTACCCAGATCTGTTCCTCTTTACAGTTTCCTACCTGGATCTTCTGCAAGCCTCCACCCTTGTCTCCTCAAGAGCAATCTTTTGTGCGTTGACACCAGAAGTCAATCAGGCCTGGCACAAGCTGTTGATTTGAGTCTTCTGTAAGGTCCAGAGCTGGACTTCATTTAGAACCCATTCTTGGAGACATGTTGTAGCATCCTATTGGTTCTCATCTAGACATTGTACTTGACTGTGGTCATCTTTTTAGCAACCTTCTGTTTGCATCTTATCCATCCCTTCTATTTTGGTTTTCAACCGCAACCCATTCGGTAAGCCTACTTCTACCCATATCTTATCTGGGTTTGATTACATTTTCATATCTACGCATCTTTTTACTATGCCTCATCGAGGCCTCCTACATGGATCTCCTGTAGACCACCTATGTGGACGAATTATTTGAGTACTTGAGGTAATAGGGCAAGATGAGGCTTTTAGAATTTCAGGTTCACTTTGTTTTCATTGCTGCAGTATTGTGGCACTGTCAACTATCAGTTGCCTTTGAGATTGTTGGAAAGGTAGATATATTCAGGCAAAGACCCTGCCCCGGTTTTTTGATGTTTGAAAATGCAGCATACCTGGAAGACATGAGCTTTGAGCTGCCTTGCAACTGCAAACCAGAAGAGGTTCCTGCTGTCGTTTGGTACTACCAGAGATGCTTCGGCAGCAATGAGACAACCGTCCTGACTGATTATAATGGCACAACCTTTGTGGATGCAACCAACATCCGTCGAGGCACCAGCGTTTTGCTGCGTTTCTCCATACGGATGTTTAGCCTTATCGTTTTCAAGGCACAGGTAGAGGACACAGGCCACTACATATGTGGCAATCGGCAAGGGGCATACTTTTATGGGTATGACATAGATGTTCAGAGTTCAAGTGATGCCATCATCCTCTTTGCAGACAGGAACCAGCATCCTACAAAGGACCAACAGGAGAAGCGCTTCTCAGTCTTCACTACCTTCTGGGACTGGACCATATGTGATCGCTGTGGTGTTAGAGGGGAACAGAGGAGGATTGGGATGTGCTATGTGAAGAGTGAATACCTCTTCACTCGGTACCGCAAGGTCCTTCAGAAAGTGGTCTCCTGTGGTTCTACTGCAGTACCAGGACGCTTCAAGAGGATGATGTCAGCTCGGAGGACTGAGATCCTGATCCGGAGCTGCACCATGCCTTGCAGAAAAGAGAAGAAGGATAGGATAAAAAGCTTCTTGACCCAGAAAATCAACAATGTTATCGCCGGGCTGGGTTCCAACATATCTATCCCAGATGTTCCCACACAGTTCTACAGCCTGCAAATTGGCTGTACACTCATTATAAGCTGTCCAGATGCAAGGCCAGAGAGTGCTGTTGCTTGGGATAAAGAAGATAAGCGACTGTACCGGTCACAGTATCTCTCTGGGGGAAATCGATCTAGGAGAGTCTACATTGATCATGGAAACCAGTTACACATCACATATACTATGGAAGAGGACAAAGGACTTTACTTCTGTTGGCTTGAAGGAAGGCGGACTGCTGGTATTCATCTTTTTGTGCTTCGCAAGAAAATGCGGGCTCGCTCAATCAGTGACCCAGAGACTATTTTTGCTATGAAGCTCATCCTACTTAGCTATCTATTCCTCTTTGTCTTGTTTGTTATAATCCACATCTGCAAATGCATCCTTTACCTGTGCGGATGTGGCTAATATAGAGCTCTCAGTGCATCCCTTCCCAATTGTGACCTTGATATGTGTTTTTCTCTGTTTAGGAATGTAAATATATAAATCCATTTAGAAATTATTTCAGTGACTGAGCAAACATTTTCTGTACTTACGCTTGATAGTTTTTATTCAAATTCAAAACAATAGCACTTTTGAAGCCACATTTTTACTTAAAAAATTCTGCAGCCTTGGTAAGCAAGATCAACCTCTGGCTGCACAACCACCATCAGCCAGGATTCATTCATCAGACTGGCATAATCGGTTTTATCTCTTAGAAATTTTCGTTGGCAATTATATTCATAATCCAATACTATCGTGTTATAAATGTGAAAATACTGCACTTGCGTTGAAAAGTATTGAGAATCATATATGTTTCTTTTTTCCATTTAAAGTTATGTGAAAGTCCTCTTTCTATTACCATGTTTGGACTTTAAGGAAATTTTTGGTCCTTCCTTTATGTTTGTAAACACACTAGAAATGGTGGACGAGTGATTTACCATTGTGGCTAGTGAAGAAGAGCGTTTGCTCGAAACGCGTTGCCATTAAAACGTTTTTCAAAACAACGAGCCTTGGAGTGCGAGTATTCCTTTACTGGATTCAGTATTGTGGAGTTTTCGAAAATATATATATATATATATATATATTCACTGAAAAAACCATAGGTTTCAGGGGTGTTATAGTTAGCTGGACTTTTCACTTGTACAAAACCATTGAAATTCCCCCGTTATAGTTAGTTCAGCTAACTATAACTCGCGCGCCCGCAATGCACTGCTGATGACGTCACATATTACATCACTCATGACATGGTCAGTGACATCACTCATGACATCACTGATGACATCTCAAATGACATCACTGATGACATCACTGATGACATCATCCAGTGAATGTGTGTTATTCTGAAAATTAAATATGTTTTATATATGTATATCTCAAGGTCGATGGAAGAATAAATGGGTATATAAGTGTCTAAATGGATGATTTGTTTTTGAAAAATTGATTGTGTAACTGACTGATTAAGTGTATCATAGTGAATACATGGCTTAGTGAGTAATGTTTAAATATGTAAATATCTGTATCAGTCTCTCACTCTGTGTATAAGTGGCTGCATGGGTTGGTGAGTAGCTACATGGGTGTCTATATAGGTTATTAGTTGGTTTTTTGAGTATCAGTCTGAGTGTCTGCATGGTTCGGTGGGGGTATTACGTAGTGCATAGGTGCATGAATGAGTGACTCACTGTTTGTATGTGTTGAACACAGTATGTGTGCAGGACTGTATGGGTGGATGAGTGTGTGTATGGGTGTGTTAGTGAGTGAATGACTGTCTCAATAGTGTCTTTATGAGTAACTACATATGTTTTAAACTAGTATATGTGACTATTGGTGTATATATGTGAGTATATGTGAGAGTGAGAGATTGAAAGAGTTCCTGTATGAATAAGTATGTGTTTCTATAAGTGATTGTTTAAAAGACTAAGTATGTGTAAGTTTCCGTAGAAGTAAGTGTGGTGGTGTGTGTATAACTGTATATGCAAGTAAATGTATGTTTGATTCTTTATTAGCATGAGTGACTATGTGTGTGAGTAACTATGGATGAGTGGCATTGTGTAACAGGATGTATAGGTGTATGAGTACATATGATGAGTGAGTACATGTATGAGTGACTGTATTGGACTGTTGGTGAATGAGTGGATGTGTATGTGGATCTTAGAATTACTGAAGAGGTTGTTGTAACTGGTATTGGTATGTCCATTGTTTTGAAAATTTTAGTCTCTATTTTTGAATGTGTGTATCAAAGGTTATATTAGGGTGAGAGGAGGTCTGCCACTCTATCACAAGGATGATGTCATCAGTGATGTCATCAGTGATGTCATTTGAGATGTCATCAGTGATGTCATGAGTGATGTCACTGACCATGTCATGAGTGATGTAATATGTGACGTCATCAGCAGTGCATTGCGGGCGCGCGAGTTATAGTTAGCTGAACTAACTATAACGGGGGAATTTCAATGGTTTTGTACAAGTGAAAAGTCCAGCTAACTATAACACCCCTGAAACCTATGGTTTTTTCAGTGAATTTCTGAGGTTTTTTAAATGCTAATTCCTAACTATAACGTGCCTGAAACCTATGGTTTTTTCTGTTAATTTCAAAGGTTTTTTAAATGCTACTTTCTAACTATGCCTACAGAGATAGGACATGTGAAAAAAGAAGAAAAAATGCACAGAAAGAAACAAAAGAAGTGCAGAAAGAAGCAACAGAAGTCCTCAAATACGAAGATAAGTGCAGGAAGAAGGATAACGTGCAGAAAGAACAAAAAGAAGAGCAGAAAGAAGCCTTGTTGCAAAATCATCCTGTACCCTCAACTTTTTCAGACGGATACTGGTGGTAACTGAGTCTGACTAACCAGTCCTAGAGCCAGTGCTATGTTAAAAGACACTTAGAATACAGTGAAAACACCTACATACACTAGGGAACATTATGCGTTGGGGTCCCCCTGTGATTAGCCTTACCTCCTCTATAAGCCCCTAGTATATAATAGGGCATGGGGATTAAAACTACCTCTTAAAACAGGCCACAGGGCGTTTTTGCACACGTTAACTCTGGCCCCGTCCCCTCCTTTCACCATTGTGTAAACACGCCCTGTGTCCGTTTTTAGTTGGGAGATTAAGTTCATTTGAGTCCTGAGGGTCCCTAGGGTCCAACTAGCCCACTAGGTACCTCCAGTAAGTGCCACAGAGCTGCGTTGCAGAGAGGTGTAAAAAGTGGCACGGCCTGGACCACCTCTCTGCAATGCAGCTCAGTGGCGCTTACTGGAAGCACTTGGTGGGCTAGTTAGCCCCCAGGGGCCCTCAGTATTGAAGGGAAATTATATCCCCAATTTAAAACGTGCCATGGTGCGTGTTTGCACACGTCACCTCAGGCCCCGTCCCCTCCCTTCACCACTGTGTAAACGCGCCCTGTGGCTGTTCTAAGTTGAGAGATTAAGTCCCCTTGAATCCTAAGGGTCCCTAGGGTCACACTAGACCACTAGGTACCTCCAGTAAGCGCCACAGAGCTGCGTTGCAGAGAGGTGTAAAAAGGGGCTTGGCCTCAGAACACCTGTCTGCAGCGCAGCTCTCTGGCGCATACTGGAGATGCCTGTTGGGGGCGCGTTTGCAGAGTGCTGCATGGAGGGGGCATGGCCTCCGGCACGATGCCAGTGTTTTATTTTTTTTATTTTTTTAAGAAGGGGGGCTGTGTGGTTCCCCTTCTTATTCTAATTTATTGGCCCTGATGACCCCATCCCCCAGGGCCTGTCTCCTAATTATATTTTTTTGACCCCAATCCCCAGGGCCGGCCACTGTTTTTTATTATTTTTAAAAAATATATATTTATAGACACACCTAGGACATGCTGGACAAACCGTACGTACCTATCACCATGACGATTTGCGTGATATTCATTAAAAGGCGACTATGCATGCAATTAATCCACGTGGAATGTATTTACACCACTAGTGAAGCTCTGACATGTCTGATGCTCTACCGTGCCTAATCCCGGTAGACACCCTTGTCGTTTATTTATACAAACATGGGTAGCTATTGACGGGCACATTTAATACACATGCACACCAAGCCATTCAAAGGGGATTCGACAAAAATTCGACCAAAACTATGCAAGAAACCCCCCTCACAGTTAATAAAACACACATCCACTGCCGGATGTGTAATACTTTTTATTTTACTCTCTGGAAAGGGGACGAACATCACTTGCGAGTCACAGCGCGCTCCTGACAGAGCCCAATGCTGTGTTACACCCACCATTGCCTGCCGAGTGCCACACACCTCTGTATTGTATTCCACTAGCTAGTGCATATGCTATGACACTCTCTAGCCCATGTGCACTGTAACACCACCCCGTGAAAATGTCATGCCACACTTGTCTTCGCACGGGTTATATTGCCCCATCTAACGTGCCTTCCTCGATGCCTATGTTATAACGCACAGTGCTATGCCATACATATTACAATTTGGGATCCATATCTTTGTCACAGTGCATATGCAACGTTACACTCCCCAGCACATATTTTATATTACAACTTTAGAGACTAGTTAGGTTACACAACACTGCCCTGTGCATATTACACTCCAAGGTGCATATCGCATAGCACACGCTAGTGCCTGTGCTATCTCGCGCTCTCCAATGAATCTGTCATTGCGCACAATGTATTGCATATTATATTTCACGCCTGGTTCATCTTATATCACACTTTTTGGTGCATAGTTTATACCATACACTATATCTAGTTTTCATTTTCAATCGTGCTCTCAGGACTATGTTCTATATAACACTGTGTTCACCTACCCTTTTCACGGGCATTACATTTTGCGATAGGGGGTGGAGGGTCAGGGGGTGTTTTTGCCAAGTGAGCCCGGAGTCACAGTCACTAACGTCTTCTTCTTCCTGAATAAAAGTGAGATTATGCTGCATACTTGTTCATATTTTAAGTAGTTTGCACAGACAAAATGTTTTAAAAACAATAAAGTTTCTAATACCCGCCTTCTCTGAACAGTTAGCTTGCTGCCCCATCCCCCTCCTCCCTATCCTCTGTTGTGTGAATCCATGGACTAGCCTCCTCCCTCCTGCCATGCATGGTCTGATGTGCTGCCACTGCCCTCAATTTAGTATGATGTACCAGTCCACTCCTCCTGCCCTCCATTGCCCAATTCTATGCCCCATCATTGACCTCCTGCTTAAACTCTGTGCTTAGCTTGCTGCCCCTATTCTCCTTCCCCCTGCCCTCCGATGTCTTTGTGCATGCCCCTGCTCCATCCTTTTTGCCCACCATGTCCCATGGACCTGCCACTCCTATCTACTCTGAGTGTTCTGTTGAGCTGCCACTCCCCTCCCACCTGCCTAGCATTGTCAGATGACTGTAACCTGTCCCTGCCACCTCCACCCTGCCTGTCCACATGCCATGCCTCTATCCTCTTCCTCCTGTCCTACATGGTCCATTGTACTGCCACACCCTTCTGCCCTCCCTGGTCTGTTGTGCTGCAACTGCTCCTCCTGCCTGCCCCGTGTGGTCTGTTGTGAGGCCCCTTCCCCTGAACTTTCTTGTCTGTGCACAGGTCCTGACCCTCCCTTCTATCCTCCATCGTCCTTTGTGCATGCCCCTGCACCCTCCTTCTTGCCCATCATAGCCATTGTGCTGCCACTAACCCTCCCACTTGCCATGCATGGTCTTCTGTGCTGCCATGGCCCCTCCCACCTTCCCTGTGTGGTCAGTTAGCTGCCCCTGACCCCCTCCCACCTTCCCTCCATGGTCTGTGTGTATGCCATCACAGTCTCACTGTTGCTCTTCATGTTGTGTCTTGCTTCTAGTGCCCATCCTGCCTGACCTCCATGGCCATCTTGCTGCTCCTGCCCTGCCCCCTTGCCCCCAGCCCTCTGTTTACATGTGCAGACCCCTACTCCCTCCCTCCTGGCTTGTCTGTTCCATTGTAATGCCCCTGATCCGTCCCTCCTGCCCTTTATGGTCTGTTATGCTGCAGCCGTCTCTCCTGTCTGTCCATTATGGTCAGCTAGCTACCATTGCCTCTTGCCCCTCTGTTCTCTGTTGTCCATGTGCATGGTCCTGTCCCCTCCCTCTTGCTTTCTATGGATTGTTGTGCTGCACTCCCGTCCTGCATGCCCTGTGTGGTGTATTGTGCTGCTGCAAACCCTGATGCCTGCCCTGCAGGGTCAGTTTGGTGCACCTCTCCATGTCTCTCCTGTCCTCTGTTATCCAAGTCCATGTCCCTATCCCATTTCCTTCCATGATCCAATGTACCATACTTGCGAACATTTTGAACTTGGTAAGAGGGAGATTTTGAAAAAAAACTGGGGTATTGATTTTCCCCTTTGAGTTACATTGAAAAAGAGGATATTGTAGACAGGAGACAGATCAAATAAAGCCCATTTGAGCTTAAAAACATTGGACGTTTCCTGGCTGAATCGGGTCTGTTGGCATGTATGGTTGTACTACCATTGCCTCTTCCTTCTGCCCACAATGGTCTATTACATTGCCACAGCCTTGAAGGAGGGTAGATTTTGTATCACAGGGGGCCCCTGGCCCGTTCTGTCCACACCTGAAGTATGAGACCCTTGTCCTTGCCCTGCCAGCCGCATTTGTAGGCCGTATTAAATTGACCAGCGGGTCCTGTGTTGCTATATAATTATCCTGAGACATCCTTACCACTCAGCCAGCATAAAACCCCTGTGTAGGCCCTTCTGTTCAATATGTAGGCCTCTTTGTTAAATTGACCATAGCTCTGCAATTTTAGTGTATAGCAGTCTGAAGGCAGGTCTGCGAGGCCTTCTGCTCCAAACTAGTAGCCCCCACCCTACCCGAGTGCTCCGTGCTCGGTATCAAAGTTCAACATCCCCCTGAAGCTGTCGACATACAGTAGGCTGCATCCTGGACTGGTACTTGCTACCTGGGCAGGTTTCCCGCTTTTAAGGAAGTGGCAACCGCAGAGCGTCAAGTTAGGAGAACTGAGGAGATTTTATACATGAATATATTGAATTCCTGTACAATACCCATTATTTTCTGCTTGCTCTATGGAACTTACGATAAGCGATTGGCCTGAGAGACTGACCTTTTCACCCAGTCCATTGTCAGCATTAAGTGGGTAAATGACGAAATGTCTGGTAAAATCTGCAGACGAAGCTTTTGGGTAGCATACGTAGGTAGATGTAGCGTGCAAAGGAGCCCACAAAATGATATAAAAAGGGAGCACCCACAGATATCGACGGACAACCTCGCCGTCTGTATGTAGGTTAACAGGCTGTGCAGGTTTTCCCCAAGAACTGGGAGCTCTTGTCTTCCTTTGCTTAAAATGTCTTGCTCGGCTTTGCTTGAAGTATCTTATTCTATTTTACCTATATGAAATGTCATGTTATGTTTAACCATTGTTCTCTTTACTTTTGCATTTAAAAGATGTTGTATTGTAATTGCAGGAATGCTTGCTCTAAGAGTAAATGTGAGTGTCCCTAGGTAACATTTTCCTTGGTGTAACTTGTTTCTCATGATGCATTTATAGATGTGTTTTCTCTCTCTCTCTGTCAGTCCATTAATTGAGATACAGAGAATATCATGACAGCTGTATGATTATCTGGATTCTGTATTTTGTACTTTAGGTCTCTATTCTGCGGTTTCTTTGAAGTTGCATCTTCTCATTAAACTGCCATTGTATTCTGCCTCCAATTCCATGTCTCATATGTCTGTTTTCTTCATTTTTGGAGCAAGCGTTCCTAGGCACCCCGGCTCAAATTAAGGTGCCCCTTTTGTCCCTGACTCACTCTCCTGCTCAGTTCTGTGGTGGCTCCCGGGGCTCTGGGGACCGCCCCTAGCTTCCTTGACCCGTAATAGATCTTCCCTCCAACAGCCTCCCTTGCAAGTCCTGTATTGTTGGTTTGTTGCCCCTGCCCCCCTTTCCACTGCCCTCCATAGTCTGTTGTGCTTCCACGGCCCTTCCTGCCTGCTCAGTGTGGTTAAATTGTTGCCTTTGCACCCTCCTACCTGCCTTCAATTTTCAGAGTCCGTGCCCCTGGCCTCTGCCTCTCAACAGTATCCTAATGAACAACTAGATTGCTAACATTCTATATTTATTACAAAAGTGTGGAGCGCCTGACATCATCTTGATGTAATCAAAACTGTAATACCTAGAGCATTCCTTTAGAAATTACATATATGAGAGGGTCTTATTGGCATCAAAATTATGGTTAGTGCTCTAAAAGACTAAAATAAGGACATATTTTCTGAGTTTTCAAATAGGGACAAAGCACTTTTAAATTATTTGTTATCTTTATGTTTTTTTATCTAGTTGACAACTTGATTAAATGTTGCACTTAGGGGAGAGGATGTGGTGTTACTTCCAGAACTGCAGACTTTGCAACTGGGGAACCAGGTTGAAGTTTCTGCTTCAGCTCGACATTCTGTGATTCTGGTCAAATCACTTAGTCTCCCCATGTCTACAACCAAAATGAATTTGTTCTTGTGTGATGTAACCAATGCTCATGTAAAGCACTCCAATACCTGACAAGTCTGCACTATATAACACTGCAAAAACACAAAATAATAAGTGTTTTGCACACTTCTGTCATTGGGCTATATTTGGGCTATATCTGGGTGATTTTGGGCTACATTTGGGCTCTTTTGTCTCCGGTGGCCATCTTGGGAGATTTATTTGTTATGAAGTTTCCTAATTTCCTCATGTACTGCAGTCTCCTCAGTCGGAAATGCTTTCAGTTTTTTACTTTGATTCCATCATGAAGGTATTCAGATATGTCACACATTTGCCATGAATTCTGAATGTTAGCACTCTAGTTGCTCATTAGATCACTGTAGTAAAACTACTGCTCACCATGGAAGTCTGCTCCTGGTATTAAAAGTGCATGTTTCAGTCTGCATGTCAGAATTTTTTAATGAAATAGAAGAGGATTTGAGAAGTCACTCAAAATGTGCCCTCATTTTCTTTCTTCAGCATTAATCATAATTTCTATGGCAAAATGAACCCCCTCATTGTGTTCCTTTTTAAATTAAATGTTTTAAGTGTTACCAGTTTATTCCAATCAAGATGGCTTCAGGTGTGCCATACTTTTGTCATAATGAAGACAGTAAGTGCTCTAGTTGTTTTTAAGAACATTCTTGGACATTCTGTCATTGGGCTATACTTGGGCTACATCTGGGTGATATTTGGGCTACATTTGGGCTCTTTTGTCTCTGGTGGCCATCTTGGGAGACTTATTTGTTATGAAGTTTCCTAATTTCCTCATTTACTGCAGTCTCCTCAGTAGGAAATACTTTCAGTTTTTTACTTTGATTCCATCAAGAAGGCATTCAAATGTGTCACACATTTGCCATAAAATCAGAATGTTAGCACTCTTTTTGCTCATTAGATCACTGTAGTAAAGCTACTGCTCACCAGGGAAAACTGCTGCTGGTATTGAAAGTGCATGTTTCAGTCTGCATGCCAGGATTTGAGAAGTCACTCAAAATGTGCCCTAATTTTTCTTTATGCAGCACTAATCATACTTTTTTTGGAAAAATGAACCACCTCATTTTGTTCCTTTTTAAATTAAATGTTTTAAGAGTTACCACTTTAATCCAAGCAAGATGGCTTTAGGTGTGCCATACATTTATCATAAGTAGGACGGTTAGCGCTCTAGTAGTTCTTTGGAACACTCTGGAAAGCTGCAGTAGAACACAAAGGAATCAACTGACAGTCTCTGCCCTTGTTGGATGTACATGTTTTACTGAGAATGTCAGACTTCATTCTCACATGACTGAGAAAGATAATGTGAATTTACAGAAAATAAGCTCTCAGTTTAGCTTATAGATCACCTTCCAAACCTCTGTGGTAAAAGCATGAGAACATATTTTTCTCTCAATCATGATATCCCAGCAGAAGGCTTTTTCACATGGTGAAATCACCTTACAACATACCACAATTCCTAAAATGAGTATGGTACCATCAACAAATGATGTATAATGTAACTAAAGTCTTAAAACCTTCTATACATCCAGTGAATGTGTGTTTTTCTGAAAATTAAATATGTTTTATATATGTATATCTCAAGGTCGATGGAAGAATAAATGGGTATATAAGTGTCTAAATGGATGATTTGTTTTTGAAAAATGGATTGTGTAACTGACTGATTAAGTGTATCATAGTGAATACATGGCTTAGTGAGTAATGTTTAAATATGTAAATATCTGTATCAGTCTCTCACTTTGTGTATAAGTGGCTGCATGGGTTGGTGAGTAGCTACATGGGTGTCTATATAGGTTATTAGTTGGTTTTTTGAGTATCAGTCTGAGTGTCTGCATGGTTCGGTGGGGGGTATTACGTAGTGCATAGGTGCATGAATGAGTGACTCACTGTTTGTATGTGTTGAACACAGCATGTGTGCAGGACTGTATGGGTGGATGAGTGTGTGTATGGGTGTGTTAGTGAGTGAATGACTGTCTCAATAGTGTCTTTATGAGTAACTACATATGTTTTAAACTAGTATATGTGACTATTGGTGTATATATGTGAGTATATGTGAGAGTGAGAGATTGAAAGAGTTCCTGTATGAATAAGTATGTGTTTCTATAAGTGATTGTTTAAAAGACTAAGTATGTGTAAGTTTCCGTAGAAGTAAGTGTGGTGGTGTGTGTATAACTGTATATGCAAGTAAATGTATGTTTGATTCTTTATTAGCATGAGTGACTATGTGTGTGAGTAACTCTATGGATGAGTGGCATTGTGTAACAGGATGTATAGGTGTATGAGTACATATGATGAGTGAGTACATGTATGAGTGACTGTATAGGACTGTTGGTGAATGAGTGGATGTGTATGTGGATCTTAGAATTACTGAAGAGGTTGTTGTAACTGGTATTGGTATGTCCATTGTTTTGAAAATTTTAGTCTCTATTTTTGAATGTGTGTATCAAAGGTTATATTAGGGTGAGAGGAGGTCTGCCACTCTATCACAAGGATGATGTCATCAGTGATGTCATCAGTGATGTCATTTGAGATGTCATCAGTGATGTCATGAGTGATGTCACTGACCATGTCATGAGTGATGTAATATGTGACGTCATCAGCAGTGCATTGCGGGCGCGCGAGTTATAGTTAGCTGAACTAACTATAACGGGGGAATTTCAATGGTTTTGTACAAGTGAAAAGTCCAGCTAACTATAACACCCCTGAAACCTATGGTTTTTTCAGTGAATTTCTGAGGTTTTTTAAATGCTAATTCCTAACTATAACGTGCCTGAAACCTATGGTTTTTTCTGTGAATTTCAAAGGTTTTTTAAATGCTAATTTCTAACTATGCCTACAGAGATAGGACATGTGAAGAAAGAAGAAAAAATGCACAGAAAGAAACAAAAGAAGTGCAGAAAGAAGCAACAGAAGTCCTCAAATACGAAGATAAGTGCAGGAAGAAGGATAACGTGCAGAAAGAACAAAAAGAAGAGCAGAAAGAAGCCTTGTTGCAAAATCATCCTGTACCCTCAACTTTTTCAGACGGATACTGGTGGTAACTGAGTCTGACTAACCAGTCCTAGAGCCAGTACTATGTTAAAAGACACTTAGAATACAGTGAAAACACCTACATACACTAGGGAACATTATGCGTTGGGGTCCCCCTGTGATTAGCATGACCTCCTCTGTAAGCCCCTAGTATATAATAGGGCATGGGGATTAAAACTACCTCTTAAAACAGGCCACAGGGCGTTTTTGTACACGTTAACTCAGGCCCCGTCCCCTCCCTTCACCACTGTGTAAACACGCCCTGTGTCCAATTTTAGTTGGGAGATTAAGTTCATTTGAATCCTGAGGGTCCCTAGGGTCCAACTAGCCCACTAGGTACCTCCAGTAAGTGCCACAGAGCTGCGTTGCAGAGAGGTGTAAAAAGTGGCACGGCCTGGACCACCTCTCTGCAATGCAGCTCAGTGGCGCTTACTGGAAGCACTTGGTGGGCTAGTTAGCCCCCAGGGGCCCTCAGTATTGAAGGGAAATTATATCCCCAATTAAAAACGTGCCATAGTGCGTGTTTGCACACGTCACCTCAGGCCCCGTCCCCTCCCTTCACCACTGTGTAAACGCGCCCTGTGGCTGTTCTAAGTTGAGAGATTAAGTCCCCTTGAATCCTAAGGGTCCCTAGGGTCAAACTAGACCACTAGGTACCTCCAGTAAGCGCCACAGAGCTGCGTTGCAGAGAGGTGTAAAAAGTGGCACGGCCTGGACCACCTCTCTGCAATGCAGCTCAGTGGCGCTTACTGGAAGCACTTGGTGGGCTAGTTAGCCCCCAGGGGCCCTCAGTATTGAAGGGAAATTATATCCCCAATTAAAAACGTGCCATAGTGCGTGTTTGCACACGTCACCTCAGGCCCCGTCCCCTCCCTTCACCACTGTGTAAACGCGCCCTGTGGCTGTTCTAAGTTGAGAGATTAAGTCCCCTTGAATCCTAAGGGTCCCTAGGGTCAAACTAGACCACTAGGTACCTCCAGTAAGCGCCACAGAGCTGCGTTGCAGAGAGGTGTAAAAAGTGGCACGGCCTGGACTACCTCTCTGCAATGCAGCTCAGTGGCGCTTACTGGAAGCACTTGGTGGGCTAGTTAGCCCCCAGGGGCCCTCAGTATTGAAGGGAAATTATATCCCCAATTAAAAACGTGCCATAGTGCGTGTTTGCACACGTCACCTCAGGCCCCGTCCCCTCCCTTCACCACTGTGTAAACGCGCCCTGTGGCTGTTCTAAGTTGAGAGATTAAGTCCCCTTGAATCCTAAGGGTCCCTAGGGTCAAACTAGACCACTAGGTACCTCCAGTAAGCGCCACAGAGCTGCGTTGCAGAGAGGTGTAAATAGGGGCTTGGCTTCAGAACACCTGTCTGCAGCGCAGCTCCCTGGCGCATACTGGAGATGCCTATTGGGGGCGCGTTTGCAGAGTGCTGCACGGAGGGGGTATGGCCTCCGGCACAACGCCAGTCTTTTATTTATTTTAATTTTTTAAGAAGGGGGCTGTGTGGTTCCCCTTCTTATTCTAATTTATAGGCCCTGATGAACCCATCCCCCAGGGCCTGTCTCCTAATTATATTTTTTTGACCCCAATCCCCAGGGCCGGCCACTGTTTTTTATTATTTTAAAAAAATATATATTTATAGACACACCTAGGACATGCTGGACAAACCGTACGTACCTATCACCATGACGATTTGCGTGATATTCATTAAAAGGCGACTATGCATGCAATGAATCCACGTGGAATGTATTTACACCACTAGTAAAGCTCTGACATGTCTGATGCCCTACCGTGCCTAATGCCGGTAGACACCCTTGTCGTTTATTTATACAAACATGGGTAGCTATTGACGGGCACATTTAATACACATGCACACCAAGCAATTCAAAGAGGATTCGACAAAAATTCGACCAAAACTATGTAAGAAACCCCCCTCACGGTTAATAAAACACACATCCACTGCCGGATGTGTAATACGTTTTATTTTACTCTCTGGAAAGGGGATGAACATCACTTGAGAGTCACAGCGCGCTCCTGACAGAGCCCAATGCTGTGTTACACCCACCATTGCCTGCCGAGTGCCACACACCTCTGTGTTGTATTCCACTAGCTAGTGCATATGCTATGACACTCTCTAGCCCATGTGCACTGTAACACCACCCCGTGAATATGTCATGCCACACTTGTCTTCGCACGGGTTATATTGCCCCATCTAACGTGCCTTCCTCGATGCCTATGTTATAACGCACAGTGCTATGTCATACATATTACAATCTGGGATCCATATCTTTGTCACAGTGCATATGCAACGTTACACTCCCCAGCACATATTTTATATTACAACTTTAGAGACTAGTTAGGTTACACAACACTGCCCTGTGCATATTACACTCCAAGGCGCATATCTCATAGCACGCGCTAGTGCCTGTGCTATCTCGCGCTCTCCAATGAATCTGTCATTGCGCACAATGTATTGCATATTATATTTCACGCCCGGTTCATCTTATATCACACTTTTTGGTGCATAGTTTATACCATACACTATATCTAGTTTTCATTTTCAATCGTGCTCTCAGGACAATGTTCTATATAACACTGTGTTCACCTACCCTTTTCACGGGCATTACATTTTGCGATAGGGGGTGGAGGGTCAGGGGGTGTTTCTGCCAAGTGAGCCCGGAGTCACAGTCACAAACGTCCTCTTCTTCCTGAATAAATGTGAGATTATGCTGCATACTTGTTCATATTTTAAGTAGTTCGCACAGACACAATGTTTTAAAACCAATAAAGTTCCTAATACCTGCCTTCTCTGAACAGTTAGCTTGCTGCCCCATCCCCCTCCTCCCTATCCTCTGTTGTGTGAATCCATGAACTAGCCTCCTCCCTCCTGCCATGCATGGTCTAATGTGCTGCCACTGCCCTCAATTTAGTATGATGTACCAGTCCACTCCTCCTGCCCTCCATTGCCCAATTCTATGCCCCATCATTGACCTCCTGCTTAAACTCTGTGCTTAGCTTGCTGCCCCTATTCTCCTTTCCCCTGCCCTCCGATGTCTTTGTGCATGCCCCTGCTCCATCCTTTTTGCCCACCATGTTCCATGGACCTGCCACTCCTATCTACTCTGAGTCTTCTGTTGAGCTGCAACTCCCCTCCCACCTGCCTAGCATTGTCAGATGACTGTAACCTGTCCCTGCCACCTCCACCCTGCCTGTCCACATGCCATGCCCCTATCCTCTTCCTCCTGTCCTACATGGTCCATTGCACTGCCACACCCTTCTGCCCTCCCTGGTCTGTTGTGCTGCAACTGCTCCTCCTGCCTGCCCCGTGTGGTCTGTTGTGAGGTCCCTTCCCCTGAACTTTCTTGTCTGTGCACAGGTCCTGACCCTCCCTTCTATCCTCCATCGTCCTTTGTGCATGCCCCTGCACCCTCCTTCTTGCCCATCATAGCCATTGTGCTGCCACTAACCCTCCCACTTGCCATGCATGGTCTTCTGTGCTGCCATGGCCCCTCCCACCTTCCCTGTGTGGTCAGTTAGCTGCCCCTGACCCCCTCCCACCTTCCCTCTATGGTCTGTGTGAATGCCATCACAGTCTCACTGTTGCTCTTCATGGTGTGTCTTGCTTCTAGTGCCCATCCTGCCTGACCTCCATGGCTATCTTGCTGCTCCTGCCCTGCCCCCTTGCCCCCAGCCCTCTGTTTACATGTGCAGACCCCTACTCCCTCCCTCCTGGCTTGTCTGTTCCATTGTAATGCTCCTGATCCGTCCCTCCTGCCCTTTGTGTTCTGTTATGCTGCAGCTTTCTCTCCTGTCTGTCCATTATGGTCAGCTAGCTACCATTGCCTCTTGCCCCTCTGTTCTCTGTTGTCCATGTGCATGGTCCTGTCCCCTCCCTCTTGCTTTCTATGGATTGTTGTGCTGCACTCCCGTCCTGCATGCCCTGTGTGGTGTATTGTGCTGCTGCAAACCCTGATGCCTGCCCTGCAGGATCAGTTTGGTGCACCTCTCCATGTCCCTCCTGTCCTCTGTTATCCAAGTCCATGTCCCTATCCCATTTCCTTCCATGATCCAATGTACCATACTTGCAAACATTTTGAACTTGGTAAGAGGGAGATTTTGAAAAAAAACTGGGGTATTGATTTTCCCCTTTGAGTTACATTGAAAAAGAGGATATTGTAGACAGGAGACAGTCAAATAAAGCCCATTTGAGCTTAAAAACATTGGACGTTTCCTGGCTGAATCGGGTCTGTTGGCATGTATGGTTGTACTACCATTGCCTCTTCCTTCTGCCCACAATGGTCTATTACATTGCCACAGCCTTGAAGGAGGGTAGATTTTGTATCACAGGGGGCCCCTGGCCCGTTCTGTCCACACCTGAAGTATGAGACCCTTGTCCTTGCCCTGCCAGCCGCATTTGTAGGCCGTATTAAATTGACCAGCGGGTCCTGTGTTGCTATATAATTATCCTGAGACATCCTTACCACTCAGCCAGCATAAAACCCCTGTGTAGGCCCTTTTGTTCAATATGTAGGCCTCTTTGTTAAATTGACCATAGCTCTGCAATTTTAGTGTATAGCAGTCTGAAGGCAGGTCTGCGAGGCCTTCTGCTCCAAACTAGTAGCCCCCACCCTACCCGAGTGCTCCGTGCTCGGTATCAAAGTTCAACATCCCCCTGAAGCTGTCGATATACAGTAGGCTGCATCCTGGACTGGTACTTGCTTCCTGGGCAGGTTTCCCGCTTTTAAGGAAGTGGCAACCGCAGAGCGTCAAGTTAGGAGAACTGAGAAGATTTTATACATGAATATATTGAATACCCGTACAATACCCATTATTTTCTGCTTGCTCTATGGAACTTACGATAAGCGATTGGCCTGAGAGACTGACCTTTTCACCCAGTCCATTGTCAGCATTAAGTGGGTAAATGACGAAATGTCTGGTAAAATCTGCAGACGAAGCTTTTGGGTAGCATACGTAGGTAGATGTAGCGTGCAAAGGAGCCCACAAAATGATATAAAAAGGGAGCACCCACAGATATCGAGGGACTACCTCGCCGTCTGTATGTAGGTTAACAGGCTGTGCAGGTTTTCCCCAAGAGCTGGGAGCTCTTGTCTTCCTCTGCTTAAAATGTCTTGCTCTGCTTTGCTTGAAGTATCTTATTCTATTTTACCTATATGAAATGTCATGTTATGTTTAACCATTGTTCTCTTTACTTTTGCATTTAAAAGATTTTGTATTGTAATTGCAGGAATGCTTGCTCTAAGAGTAAACGTGAGTGTTCCTAGGTAACATTTTCCTTGGTGTAACTTGTTTCTCATGATGCATTTATAGATGTGTTTTCTCTCTCTCTCTGTCAGTACATTAATTGAGATACAGAGAATATCATGACAGCTGTATGATTATCTGGATTCTGTATTTTGTACTTTATGTCTCTATTCTGCGGTTTCTTTGAAGTTGCATCTTCTCATTAAACTGCCATTGTATTCTGCCTCCAATTCCATGTCTCATATGTCTGTTTTCTTCATTTTTGGAGCAAGCGTTCCTAGGCACCCCGGCTCAAATTAAGGTGCCCCTTTTGTCCCTGACTCACTCTCCTGCTCAGTTCTGTGGTGGCTCCCGGGGCTCTGGGGACCGCCCCTAGCTTCCTTGACCCGTAATAGATCTTCCCTCCAACAGCCTCTCTTGCAAGTCCTGTATTGTTGGTTTGTTGCCCCTGCCCCCCTTTCCACTGCCCTCCATAGTCTGTTGTGCTTCCACGGCCCTTCCTGCCTGCTCAGTGTGGTTAAATTGTTGCCTTTGCACCCTCCTACCTGCCTTCAATTTTCAGAGTCCGTGCCCCTGGCCTCTGCCTCTCAACAGTATCCCAATGCACAACTGGATTGCTAACATTCTATATTTATTACAAAAGTGTGGAACGCCTGACATCATCTTGATGTAATCAAAACTGTAATACCTAGAGCATTTCCTTTAGAAATTACATATATGAGAAGGTCTTATTGGCATCAAAATTATGGTTAGTGCTCTAAAAGACTAAAATAAGGACATATTTTCTGAGTTTTCAAATAGCGACAAAGCACTTTTAAATTATTTGTTATCTTTATGTTTTTTTATCCAGTTGACCACTTGATTAAATGTTGCACTTAGGGGAGAGGATGTGGTGTTACTTCCAGAACTGCAGACTTTGCAACTGGGGAACCAGGTTGATGTTTCTGCTTCAGCTCGACATTCTGTGATTCTGGTCAAATCACTTAGTTTCCCCATGTCTACAACCAAAATGAATTTGTTCTTGTGTGATGTAACCAATGCTCATGTAAAGCACTCCAATACCTGACAAGTCTGCACTATATAACACTGCAAAAACACAAAATAATAAGTGTTTTGCACACTTCTGTCATTGGGCTATATTTGGGCTACATCTGGGTGATTTTGGGCTACATTTGGGCTCTTTTGTCTCCGGTGGCCATCTTGGGAGATTTATTTGTTATGAAGTTTCCTAATTTCCTCATGTACTGCAGTCTCCTCAGTAGGAAATGCTTTCAGTTTTTTACTTTGATTCCATCATGAAGGTATTCAGATATGTCACACATTTGCCATACATTCTGAATGTTAGCACTCTAGTTGCTCATTAGATCACTGTAGTAAAACTACTGTTCACCATGGAAGACTGCTCCTGGTATTAAATGTGCATGTTTCAGTCTGCATGTCAGAATATTTTAATGAAATAGAAGAGGATTTGAGAAGTCACTCAAAATGTGCCCTCATTTTCTTTCTTCAGCATTAATCATAATTTCTATGGCAAAATGAACCTCCTCATTGTGTTCCTTTTTAAATTAAATGTTTTAAGTGTTACCAGTTTATTCCAATCAAGATGGCTTCAGGTGTGCCATACTTTTGTCATAATGAAGACAGTAAGCGCTCTAGTTGTTTTTAAGAACATTCTGGGACATTCTGTCATTGGGCTATACTTGGGCTACATCTGGGTGATATTTGGGCTACATTTGGGCTCTTTTGTCTCTGGTGGCCATCTTGGGAGACTTCTTTGTTATGAAGTTTCCTAATTTCCTCATTTACTGCAGTCTCCTCAGTAGGAAATACTTTCAGTTTTTTACTTTGATTCCATCAAGAAGGCATTCAGATGTGTCACACATTTGCCATAAATTCAGAATGTTAGCACTCTTTTTGCTCATTAGATCACTGTAGTAAAGCTACTGCTCACCAGGGAAAACTGCTGCTGGTATTGAAAATGCATGTTTCAGTCTGCATGTCAGAATTTTTTAATGAAATAGAAGAGGATTTGAGAAGTCACTCAAAATGTGCCCTAATTTTTCTTTCTGCAGCACTAATCATACTTTTTATGGAAAAATGAACCCCCTCATTTTGTTCCTTTTTAAATTAAATGTTTTAAGAGTTACCACTTTAATCCAAGCAAGATGGCTTCAGGTGTGCTATATGTTTATCATAAGTAGGGCTGTTAGCGCTCTAGTAGTTCTTTGGAACACTCTGGGAAGCTGCAGTAGAACACAAAGGAATCAACTGACAGTCTCTGCCCTTGTTGGATGTACATGTTTTACTGAGAATGTCAGACTTCATTCTCACATGACTGAGAAAGATAATGTGAATTTACAGAAAATAAGCTCTCAGTTTAGCTTATAGATCACCTTCCAAACCTCTGTGGGAAAAGCATGAGTAAATATTTTTCTCTCAATCATGATATCCCAGCAGAAGGCTTTTTCACATGGTGAAATCACCTTACAACATACCACAATTCCTAAAATGAGTATGGTACCATCAACAAATGATTTATAATGTAACTAAAGTCTTAAAACCTTCTATTAACTGCAATGCTTTTTAATGAGGTGCTATCATGTATATTGGTCCCAAGATGGCTGCCAACACTTCTTGGATGAAGTGCTGACAGCCAATCAGATCTCAGGACGAGATGTGTGGTTAGGCTCCGCCCACATATATATATGCTTTTAAATGCTATTTTCTCAGGAAATACTGAACAGATTTACACCAGACCTGCAAAAGGCACTTCCTTGACCTTATGGCTACCTCTCTGTCAAATTTCAAGGAATTCTGTTCAGCCGTTCGGGCTGTAGCTGTGTCTAAAGGTCCTATGGAAAAATGCATGGGAAAAACGCGTTTTGGGACCCCCCTTTTATCTCAGCCCCCGCTTGACGAATCACCCCGAGACTTTCAGGGTAGGAGCGGAGCGCAGCGCCCCACCTATTTTGAAAATTTCGCGAGGATTCGTCGACCGGCGCCAAAGTTATTCAAAATAGAATGTTGCGGTTTTCCTATGGAAACAGGGTCCTAACTATAACTACCTACTGGCGACCGCCAGTAGGTAATACATATATATATACATATATATATATATGTAGATATATAGATATAGATATATATATAGATATAGATATTACCTACTGGCGGTCGCCAGTAGGTAGTTATAGTTAGGACCTATTTTCCATAGGAAATCTGCAACATTCTATTCCCAATAATTCCGGCGCCGTTTGACGAATCTTCGCGAAATTTTCCAAACTTTTGGCCAGCTCCGGTCCGCTCCTATCCTGAAAGTTTCGTGGTGATTCGTCAAGCGGGGGCTGAGAAAAAAGGGGGGTCTTAAAACGCGTTTTCCCCATGCAATTTCCCGTAGGACCTGTTGACGCAGCTACAGCCCGAACTGCTGAACGGAATTACACCAAATTTGGCAGAAAGGTAGACCTTGGTTCAGAGTCATGCCTTTTGCTTAAATGGTGTAAATCCGTTCAGTAGTTCCTGAGAAGATCAAAAGTAAAATCACATATATATCTGGGTGGAGCCTAACCACACATCTCATCGTGAGATCTGATTGGCTGTCAGCACTTCATCCAAGAAGTGTTGGCAGCCATCTTGGGACCAATATACATGATAGCACCTCATTAAAAAGCATTGCAGTTAATAGAAGGTTTTAAGACTTTAGTTACATTATAAATCATTTGTTGATGGTACCATACTCATTTTAGGAATTGTGGTATGTTCTAAGGTGATTTTACCATGTGAAAAAGCCTTCTGCTGGGATAGATATCATGAATCATGTTTGAGAGAAAACTATTTTCACATGCTTTTCCCACAGAGGTTTGGAAGGTGATCTATAAGCTAAACTGAGAGCATATTTTTTGTAAATTCACATTATCTTTCTTAGTCATGTGAGAATGAAGTCTGACATTCTCAGTAAAACATGTACATCCAACAAGGGCAGAGACTGTCAGTTGATTCCTTTGTGTTCTACTGCAGCTTCCCAGAGTGTTCCAAAGAACAACTAGAGCGCTAACACTCCTACTTATGATAAACGTATGGCACACCTGAAGCCATCTTGATTGGAATAAAGTGGTAACTCTTAAAACATTTAATTTAAAAAGGAACAAAATGAGGGGGTTCATTTTGCCATAGAATGTATGATTAGTGCTGCAGAAAGAAAAATTAGGGCACATTTTGAGTGACTTCTCAAATCCTCTTCCATTTCATTAAAGAATTCTGACATGCAGACTGAAACATGCACTTTCAATACCAGCAGCAGACTTCCCTGGTGATCAGTAGCTTTACTAAAGTGATCTAATGAGCAACTAGAGTGCTAACATTCTGAATTTATGGCAAATGTGTGACACATCTAAATGCCTTCTTCATTGAATCAAAGTAAAAAATTGACGGTATGCCTACTGAGGGGACTAGTAAATGAGGAAATTAGGAAACTTCATAACAAGTCTCCCAAGATGGCCACCAGAGACAAAAGAGCCCATATGTAGCACACATATCACCGAGATGTAGCCCAAGTATAGCCCAATGACAGAGATCCCAGAGTGTTTTAAAGAACAACTAGAGCGCTAACAGTCTTACTTATGACAAAAGTATGGCACACCTGAAGCCATCTTGATTGGAATAAAGTGGTAACACTTAAATCATTTAATTTGCAAATGAACAAAATGAGGGGGTTCATTTTGCCATAGAAATTATGATTAGTGCTGCAGAAAGAAAAATTAGGGCACATTTTGACTTCTCAAATCCTCTTCTATTTCATTAGAAAGTTCCGACATGCAGACTGAAACATGCACTTTGAATACCAGCAGCAGACTTCCCTGGTGAGCAGTAGCTTTACTACAGTGATCTAATGAGGAACTAGAGTGCTACCATTCAGAATTTATGGCAAATGTGTCACAGCTGAATGCCTTCTTGATGGAACCAAAGTAAACAAGCATTGAAAATGCAATAGGTCTCGCCCTCGTTTAAGTTAAAGCAATTCTGTTTGTAATTAGGTGGCTTTTTTAGCTTTGCTTTTATTAGTGTTTTTCAAAATTTCATGTACATAACATGCATCTATGTATATGTATGCATGCATTTATATTTGTATTTATATAGATGTGCAGATTATATATATGTTTATATATGTATGTATATATATACACATACATATATAAAAATGCATATGCATATATGTGCATATGTGTGCGTGTAGAGAGAGGTAGAGAGAGGTAGAAAGGTAGAGGTGTAGAGGAAGAGACTTAGAGGTAGAGAGGTAGAGGTAGAGAGGTAGAGAGTAGTAGAGAGAGAGGTAGAGAGGTAGAGACTAGAGGATGAGTAATAGAGAGTAGAGAGAGAGTAGTAGAGAGTAGTAGAGAGAGTAGCAGAGAGTGAGTAGGAGAGAGTAGTAGAGTGAGTAGTGGAGAGTGAGTAGTAGAGAGTAGTAGAGAGTGAGAAGTAGAGAGTAGTAGGGAGTAGTAAAGAGTGAGTAGTAGAGTGAGTAGTAGAGAGTAGTAGAGAGTGAGTAGTAGAGAGTAGTAGAGAGTGAGTAGTGGAGACTGAGTAGCAGAGAGAGAGTAGTAGAGAATGAGTCGTAGAGAATGAGTAGTAGAGTGAGTAGTAGAGAGTAGAAGGAAGAGAGTAGTAGAGAGTGAGTAGTAGAGAGTAGTAGAGAGTGAGTAGTAGAGTGTAGTAGAGAGTGAGTAGTAGAGAGTAGTAGGGAGTGAGTAGTAGAGAGTGAGTAGTAGAGAGAGTAGTAGAGAGTGAGTCGTAGAGAGTAGCACAGAGTGAGTAGCAGAGAGTAGTACAGAGTGAGTAGTAGAGAGTGAGTAGTAGAGAGTGAGTAGTAGAGTGAGTAGTAGAGAGCAAGTAGTAGAGAGTGTGTAGTAGAGAGAGAGTAGTAGAGAGTAGTAGAGAGTGAGTAGTAGAGAGTAGTAGAGTAGTAGAGAGTGAGTAGTAGAGAGTGAGTAGTAGAGAGTAGTAGAGAGTGAGTAACAGAGAGAGTAGTAGAGAGTAGTAGAGTAGTAGAAAGTGAGTAGTAGAGTGAGTAGTAGAGAGTAGTAGAGAGCGAGTAGTAGAGAGTGAGTAGTAGAGAGTGAGTAGTAGAGAGAGAGTAGTAGAGTGAGTAGTAGAGAGTGAGTAGTAGAGAGAGAGTAGTAGAGAGTAGTAGAGAGTGAGTAGTAGAGTAGTAGAGAGTGAGTGGTAGAGAGTAGTAGAGAACAGTAGAGTGAGTAGTAGAGAGTAGTAGAGAGTGAGTAGTAGAGAGTGAGTAGTAGAGAGAGTAGCAGAGAGTAGTAGAGTAGTAGAGAGTGAGTAGTAGAGAGTGAGTAGTAGAGAGTAGTAGAGAGTGAGTAGCAGAGTGAGTAGTAGAGAGTAGTAGAGAGCGAGTAGTAGAGAGTGAGTAGTAGAGAGTGAGTAGTAGAGAGTGAGTAGTAGAGAGAGAGTAGTAGAGAGTAGTAGAGTGAGTAGTAGAGAGTGAGTAGTAGAGAGAGAGTAGTAGAGAGTAGTAGAGAGTGAGTAGTAGAGTAGTAGAGAGTGAGTGGTAGAGAGTAGTGAGAGGAGTAGAGTTAGTAGTAGAGAGTAGTAGAGAGTGAGTAGTTAAGAGTGAGTAGTAGAGAGTGAGTAGTAGAGAGTGAGTAGTAGAGAGTAGTAGAGAGTAGTAGAGTAGTAGAGAGTGAGTAGTAGACAGTGAATAGTAGAGAGTAGTAGAGTGAGTAGTAGAGAGGGAGTAGTAGAGAGAGTAGTAGAGAGTGAGTAGTAGAGTAGTAGAGAGTGAGTGGTAGAGAGTAGTAGAGAGCAGTAGAGTGAGTAGTAGAGAGTAGTTGAGAGTGAGTAGTAGAGAGTGAGTAGTAGAGAGTAGTAGTAGAGAGTAGTAGAGAGTAGTAGAGAGAGAGTAGTAGATAGTGAGTAGTAGAAAGTAGTAGCCAATGAGTAGTGGAGAGTGAGTAGTTTAATTTAAAAGGAACACAATGAGGAGGTTCATTTTGCCATAGAAATTATGATTAGTGTGGAAAAAAGAAAATTAGGGCACATTTTGAGTGACTTCTCAAATCCTCTTCTATTTCATTAACAAATTCTGACATGCAGACTGAAACATGCACTTTCAATACCAGCAGCAGACTTCCCTGGTGAGCAGTAGCTTTACTACAGTGATCTAATAAGCAACTAGAGTGCTAACATTCCGAATTTATGGCAAATGTGTGACACATCTGAATGCCTTCTTGATGGAATGAAAGTAAAAAGCCTGAAAGTATTTCCTACTGAGGAGACTGTTGTAAATGAGGAAATTAGGAAACTTCAAAACAAATAAGTCTCCCAAAATGGCGACCAGAGACAAAAGAGCCCAAATGTAGCACAAATATCACCCAGATGTAGCCCAAGTATAGCCCAATGACAGAATGTCCCAGAGTGTTTTAAAGAACAACTAGAGCGCTAACAGTCTTACTTATGACAAAAGTATGGCACACCTGATGCCATCTTGATTGGAATAAAGTGGTAACACGTAAAACATTTCATTTGCAAAGGAACAAAATGAGGGGGTTCATTTTGCCATAGAAATTATGATTAGTGCTGCAGAAAGAAAGATTAGGGCACATTTTGACTTCTCAAATCCTCTTCCATTTCATTAAAAAATTCTGACATGCAGACTGAAACATGCACTTTGAATACCAGCAGCAGACTTCCCTGGTGAGCAGTAGCTTTCCTACAGTGATCTACTGAGCAACTAGAGTGCTACCATTCAGAATTTATGGAAAATGTGTGACTGACACATCTGAATGCCTTCTTGATGGAATCAAAGTAAACAAGCATTGAAAATGCAATAGGTCTCGCCCTCGTTTAAGTTAAAGCAATTCTGTTTGTAATTAAGTGGCTTTTTAGCTTTGCTTGTATTAGAGTTTTTCAAACCTTCATGTACATACCATGCATATGTATGCATATATGTATATGTATATTTTTGAATGCATTTGTATTTATGTAGATATGCAGATTATATTTATATGTTTATATATGTATATATATATACACATACATATATATAAATGCATATATATGCATATATATATGTGCATATGTGTGCATGTACAGAGAGGTAGAGGTGCATAGGTAGAGGTGTAGAGGTAGAGAGGTAGAGGTAGAGAGGTAGAGAGTAGTAGAGAGAGAGAGGTAGAGAGAGGTAGAGAGGTAGAGAGTAGAGAGCGAGTAATAGAGAGTAGAGAGTGAGTAGTAGAGAAAGTATCAGAGAGTGAGTAGTAGAGAGTAGTAGAGTGAGTAGTAGAGAGTGAGTAGTAGAGAGTGAGTATTAGAGAGTGAGTAGTAGAGAGTAGTAGAGAGTGAGTAGTAGAGTGAGTAGTAGAGAGTAGTAGAGAGTAGTAGAGAGTGAGTAGTAGAGAGTAGTAGAGAGTGAGTAGTAGAGAGTGAGTAGTAGAGAGTAGTAGAGAGAGAGTAGCAAAGAGAGAGTATTAGAGAGTAGTAGAGAGTGAGTAGCAGAGTGAGTAGTAGAGAGTAGTAGAGAGAGAGTAGTAGAGAGTGAGTAGTAGAGAGTAGTAGAGAGAGAGTAGTAGAGAGTAGTAGAGAGAGAGTAGTAGAGAATGTGTATTAGAGAGTAGTAGAGAGTGAGTAGTAGAGAGTGAGTAGTAGAGAGAGAGTAGTAGAGTAGTAGAGTGAGTAGTAGAGAGTGAGTAGTAGAGAGTAGTGGAGTAGTAGAGAGTGAGTAGTAGAGAGTAGTAGAGAGTGAGTAGTAGAGAGTAGTAGAGAGAGAGTAGTAGAGAGTAGTAGAGAGCGAGTAGCAGAGAGCAAGTAGTAGAGAGTGTGTAGTAGAGAGTGAGTAGTAGAGAGTAGTAGAGAGCGAGTAGTAGAGAGAGAGTA
Organism: Triturus cristatus; assembly: GCF_964204655.1. Taxonomy (NCBI): domain Eukaryota; kingdom Metazoa; phylum Chordata; class Amphibia; order Caudata; family Salamandridae; genus Triturus; species Triturus cristatus. The sequence continues at coordinate 726,994,343 of NC_140579.1, read as the reverse complement.
GTAGAGTGAGAAGTAGAGAGAGTAGTAGAGTAGTATAGAGTGAGTAGTAGAGAGTAGTTGAGAGCGAGTAGTAGAGAATGAGTAGTGGAGAGTGAGCAGTAGAGAGTAGTAGAGAGTGAGTAGTACAGAGTGAGTAGTAGAGAGTGAGTAGTAGAGAGTGAGTAGTACAGAGTGAGTAGTAGAGAGTAGTAGAGAGTGAGTAGTAGAGAGTAGTAGAGTGAGTAGTAGAGAGTGAGTAGTAGAGAGAGAGTAGTAGAGAGTGAGTAGTAGAGTAGTAGAGAGTGAGTGGTAGAGAGTAGGAGAGAGTAGTAGAGTGAGTAGTAGAGAATAGTAGAGAGTGAGTAGTAGAGCGAGTAGTAGAGAGTAGTAGAGTAGTAGAGAGTGAGTAGTAGAGAGTGAGTAGCAGAGAGAGTAGTAGAGAGTAATAGAGAGTGAGTAGTAGAGAGTGAGTAGTAGAGAGTAGTAGAGAGTGAGTAGTGGAGAGTGAGTAGTAGAGAGTGAATAGTAGAGAGTGAGTAGTAGAGAGAGAGTAGTAGAGAGTGAGTAGTAGAGAGTAGTAGAGAGAGAGTAGTAGAAAGTGAGTAGTAGAGAGAGAGTAGTAGAGTAGTAGAGAGTGAGTGGTAGAGAGCAGCAGAGAGTAGTAGAGTGAGTATTAGAGAGTAGTAGAGAGTGAGTAGTAGAGAGTGAATAGTAGAGAGTAGTAGTAGAGAGTAGTAGAGAGAGAGTAGTAGAGAGTGTAGTAGAGAGTGAGTAGTAGAGAGCAGTAGCGAGTGAGTAGTAGAGAGTAGTAGAGAGTGAGTAGTAGAGTAGTAGAGAGTGAGTGGTTGAGAGTAGTAGAAAGTAGTAGAGTAAGTAGTAGAGAGTGAGTAGTAGAGAGTGAAAAGTAGAGAGTAGTAGAGAGTGAGTAGTAGAGAGAGTAGTAGTAGACAGTGAGTAGTAGAGAGTAGTAGAGCGTGAGTAGTAGAGAGTGAGTAGTAGAGAGTGAGTAGTAGAGAGTAGTAGCGAGTGAGTAGTAGAGAGTGAGTAGTAGAGTAGTAGAGAGTGAGTAGTTGAGAGTGAGTAATAGAGAGTGAGTAGTAGAGAGTAGTAGAGTAGTAGAGAGTCAGTAGTAGAGTAGTAGAGAGTAGTCAGTCAGTGTCAGTCAGTCAGTGTCAGTCAGTCAGTGTCAGTCAATCAGTGTCAGTCAGTCAGTGTCAGTCAATCAGTGTCAGTCAGTGTCAATCAGTGTCAGTCAGTGTCAGTCAGTGTCAGTCAGTCAGTCAGTGTCAGTCAGTCAGTCAGTGTCAGTCAATCAGTGTCAGTCAGTGTCAGTGTCAGTCAATCTGTGTCAGTCAGTGGCAATCAGTCAGTGTCAGCCAGTCAGTGTCAGTCAGTCAGTGTCAGCTGGAGCAGCTCTGCTGAGCTGGTTCTCTGGCTCTAGAGCAGCTCTGCTGACCTGGTTCTCTCTCTCTAAAGCAGCTCTGCTGACCTGGTTTCTCTGGCTCTACAGCAGGTCTGCTGACCTGGTTCTCTGGCTCTAGAGCAGCTCTGCTGACCTAGTTCTCTGGCTCTACAACAGCTCTGCTGACCTGGTTCTCTGGCTCTAAAGCAGCTCCGCTGACCCAGTTCTATGGCTCTGAAGCAGTTCTGCTGACATGGTTCTCTGGCTCTAGAGCAGCTCTGCTGACCTGGTTCTCTCCCTCTAAACAATATTAAAAATAATCTGTTTAAATACTGTTCCAGGGCATCAGGGGACGACGCTCTACAGAACAGAGCTGGCTCTATCAGGTCTCACCCACTCCCCCTGAACAGGGGCATCTTAAGGATTTGAGGGGCCCTGAGCCTAACAGATTTTGGGGGGTCCTTTTCGGAACAGCTTTGAATGTATGATACGGTTTCAGCTCTTTCATGCCGTCTTTTGGCCAGGTTACTGGCACTGCACAGGTACACTCATCCAAATTCTAAATGTGTTTTCATTTAATATTTAGGGATAATGAGGTGTTTTCATTATTGTAACACAGTTACATTGTAGCTCACTAATATTGCTGCACATATTCTCTCTGACACCCTCCCTTTTCATTTCTCATAGGTGAGGCCCTGTTTTGATGTAAAATAAACTTTCTTTTTTGGCTGTTGCATGGAACATAAACACAACATTTGTCTGCAACAGACTCTCATACAACACCCACATGAAAAATTAATCAACAGAAAACAGTATTTAAAACAATCCCTTCAAGAAATATTCAAGGTCATCGGGGAAAGACTCTCTGCAGAATAGGAAACATATGAGAAAAGCTGGTTAGGTAGATAAGGCACACTCTACCCCTTTGTTTTGAAAGTGCAAAATTAAGTTGTCCAATTATGAAAATAGTCCATCTGGTGCTTCAGGAGGAGATGAAGACAGACATTCCCTCCCAATGAGGACAGAGAACTTATGAAGCAATTTCTCCAAGCATGCAGAAATGCAGGCCGAGGTCGCGGTTTCAGAAGTCTTTTATTCCAATATCTTTTAAATCAATCGAAATGGATTGACATTACATCCAAGTAAGGGTTGACAAAATTAAAATAGAGAATCTTATGTCCAGTATCAACTATCTTAAATCCAAGGTTTGGGAAATGATTTGTCCCGCGAGCGTGTCGAAAAAAGAGGAGTTGGTCCGTAGAGTATGCAAAGACCACATTCAGCTGAATTTGGCATTTGCTCTCTGCAGCATAGAGCTGGTTCTATCAGATGTCCCCCTGAAAGGCTGGGGCCCTGGGCCAGAGCCCACTTTGCCCATGCCGTGAAACGTCTCTGGTTGTCTGCATGGGAGAAACCCGCCTCTTCTGCTAGGTATCCCACTTCTTGCCCGCGCATCCATCTCCAGAGAGTTCGGTAATTCAAACCTTTTGTTCTTTATTTCGTGTATCGGAAACATCCCACCCACTCTGCGGGACAGAGTCTCTAAGTGACTGGAGACTTGGAGCAAGAAAGTTTTTTCAGTTGACATATGCAATGCCCTGCGTGACGTGGCCCACTTGGTATTCCCCAATGTCTCTCATGACCTCAAATCTACTTTTCTGAGGTTATAAAGGATGGCCAATATGCTTCTCAACACATAATCAAGTATGGCCTTGATGGCTATCATAATGGCTGCTTGGTCTATGGGGTCCTCTGTCACTGTGCATTCCAATGCTTGCCTTTACACGTTGGGATGTTGCTCAGATGTGCAGGCCCCTCTCATATACCTCCCCTTTGACACCCGATATTTGCTCATTGACAAATCTGATTCAGCATTGGAAAGTTTTAAGGTTAGTGGGGACTCAGCTCGATCTCTATGCCTGCAACAACATCAGCCTTAGAGAGATTATAGGCATTTTTATCACTTTTGTGGTTTTCTGAGTGGCTTTAACTTTCACCAGCAGCAGTCTGCTGAATCACAGCAGCCCCAAAATCCACCTGTCAGACAATACTGCGGCAGAGGGTCTCAATATCCCTTTATCTCCTCATACTTTACCTTCTCATCCCCTGCCCCACCAGGGAAGCAGCTCCAGCTTGCTCTTACCAGGGCATCAGGAGCTGGAGAAAGGCTGGTCGCAGGGCAGGTGTCCTCTTTTTTCTATGAGTGTAAAAGGCCATCACTTTGGACCAGTAGACAAGGGTATGCCCTATCTTTACTTCAGGCCCTACCCCATCCCTCCCCAGCCTTCTTGACTTTCCAAAGACCACTTCTCCATCTAGCAGCAGGAGGTGGCAGCACTACTTCTGAAGGGAGCAATGGAGTTGTTGTCAAAGCAGAAAATTGGGTATGGATGCTATTTGTGATATGTCCTTATTACTAAAAAGAATGGCAGTCTATGGCCAACCCCTCTCACCTCCAGCCCCGATTTCCTTGGTTCCTTGAGGTCTGAGGAAACTTTGCCAAGCCTGGGCTCAAGTCCTTCTTTTTGATCCAGATTGGCCAAGTAAGGTGTGGGACCCAGACCTTCGGCACCTCTCCCTGTGTGTCTTCCCCTGTGCGCCCCCTTCCTCTGCCTCTCAGTGCAGATCTCCTCTCCCAGTTTGGGGGGATGGTTAGCACCGAAATCTTCAGAGCCTCCACCTTCATGCCTGTATATTGAGCGGGTGCACCTAAGCTCCTTTCTGCTGCTGCCGTCGGTGGTCGATGCAATCTAGTCCACTTGCCGTCCTGCCACAAAATCTATTTTCTGGGAGGTCGAACAGTTTGTCTTGTGGTGCATGGACAACAATGTCCAAGAGAGTGTGCGGTGGCCACTGTCAAGGGTTATTTGATTACATTGTTTGTGTTTCTCTGTCTATCAGACCAACCTTCCCTGTTCAAATCACCTATTGTGCTAAGGTTCCCTAAAGGTTTGACCAATTTGTACCCCAACTCCTTTTATTATGCCCCATGGGACCTAAATCTTGTTCTTACATTTTTGATGGGGGTCTCTTTTTTATTTTTTTATTTATTTTATTGAATACAACAAACAACAGTACAGATTTCACGGCCAATGCAACATTCAAATCACCATAAACATTAGCACGGAATACATGGGTCAATTTTAATAAATAGTCCCAGCCCTTGGTCAGGCTGCTATTGCCTTTCAGATGGATGTCCTGCTTGCGCCGGTAATCTGGGCGGTACACATATAGCTCCTCTGTAGGCATTCCATTTACCCCATATTTGCATCCAATTTTTCGGGCACCCTGGACACGTTGACTGTTTTCTCCCTGAACATGCACCATTCCATATCTTTTTCCCACTCCTTCACTGTCTGTACATTTTGTGCCCCCCATTTCCTTGCCATGAGTCTCTTGGCGACCATCTCGCCCAGAGACACCCATGTTCTCTCTCTACTCCTCAAGTCTGTTGGCTCCCACACATTTAACAAACATCGTTTAGGCTCTGGTTCTAGGCTCTCTCCCAGTACTTCCCCCAGGCACTGGACGACAGTTCTCCGGTACCTACTAATGCAGGAACATTCCCATAAAATATGCAGGAACATACCCTCCCGACCACATTGCCTTCTTCAGTTGGGGTCTTCTCTCTATCCCATCTTGACCAAAGCGGGCCCGTGAGATAAATTCTGGTGCAGTATTTTCAGTTGCACTAACTTCAATTTTGCGGATATCGCTACCTAATTTGGAGATGCCAATGCCTCCTGCCACTCCTCCTCCTCCAGCTCCGACAAGTCCTGCTCCCACTTGTCACAGAGTTGCAGAAGGGGATCTGGCGAGTGGTTAATCAATTTTGAATAAGTCAGGGAAATCGCTTTCCGTGGCATATAGTTGTCCAGGAGTCTATTCTCAAGAGGCGAGGCCTCTGGAGGGGTCACTCCCATCGGGATCACTGCCTTCAGGGCATGTCGTACCTGCAAATATCGAAATCTCTCAGTCTCCGCCAGTTCATGGTCTCGTTGCAGTGTTGTGAAGGGCATTACTTCCCCTTTTTTCCAAAGGTCCCCCACACGGGATATCCCAATGGTGTCCCATTTATCTAAACCCTTTGCTTTCCAAAGGGAGCCCAGTTGTTCCACATCCCACAGCGGGGTGGCCAGTGTTATGGTCGTGGCCCATCCTATACTCCTCTGTACCATATACCACACCCGCACTGAGTGGTTCGGGGGGCCGGTCAGCCCAAATTTCGTGGGTAGGAATATAATGCCAGTGCGTAATTACTCCTGGGCAAGAGTCACCTATCCATAGCAAAGCCTGGATCATTCTGAGGTCGGTATACACAATGGTTAATGGCGGCTAACTGTGCCACCCAGTAGTACTTTTTGATATTTGGCAGCCCAATTCCCCCGTCATACCACCCTTTTACCAATTTCGAGTATTCGCGGTGGACTATTTCCCCACAGCAGGAAGTGGGGACGACGTGGGGTGAGTTATGGAGGATGTAGAAGAAACGAGGCAGTGATATCATCTTGAAGAGTGCCGCGATAACGGAAGCGGCTTCCAGTGTTCCACGTCGTGCCTTAGCTGCTGAAGCGGCAGCAACAAGTTGGAAGCATAGTAGAGTTTGGGATCTTTAGTGATGTACAGCCCTAAATACTTAAACCTGCCTTTGGCTATCACCATCTGGCAATCCCTGGGGAGGGCCGGGGGTTCGCCATGCAATACAAATATTACTGATTTCGTCCAGTTAATAGTGTATCCAGAATAGGTACCAAAATTAGTGAATATATTAAGAACACTATGTAGGGATCTTTCTGGAGAGGCCAGGTATAAGAGACTGTCATCTGGGTACAGGAAGATACGGTCTTCTCAGCCCTCTGCCCATTGCAGTCCCCGAATTTTAGGGTCTTTACGGATCCAGTAGGCTAGGGGCTCCAACGTTAATGCAAATAATAGCGGTGACAAGGGACAATCCTGTTGCGTCCCTCTACGGAGTTGAAAAACGGCAGATCTTTTGCTATAAACTACTACTTGGGCGAGGGGGTCAGCATACAGGAGTCATACCCAGCTAATAAATTTTGGGCCAAATCAGAGTTTCTCCAAAACTACAAAGAGATACGGCCATTCTATGATATCAAACGCCATGGTGGCATCCAAGGACACCACCATTGCATCCTCTCTTATGGTGTCCACCCTTCCCATCACCCCATGTAATTTTCGCAAGTTCAATGATGTATTTCTGGACGGCATAAAGCCAGATTTGTCCTGGTGGACTAACCCGGAGATTACTCGGGCAAGTCTGGTGGCTTGCAGTTTGGCCAGAATTTAGACATCTGCATTCATCAGTTATATATGTCTGTATGACAAGCATTTATGTTTGGGTTTTCCATCGTTGTATATCACTACTAGGCAGCTATCCTCTGGTCTTGTGGAAGGTGTCCCTTCTCCAGATTCTCCTCATACATTGCCTTAAGGTGGGGGGCTATACTGTCTGGCCTCAATTTGTAAAGGTCAATCGGGAGACCATTTAGGCCCATCGCCTTCCCTGTCTGATGTTTCTGAATGGCTTGAGCTATTTCCTCCTGGGTGAGGTCACTATCAAGCGAAGTTCTGTTGACTTCCACTAGAGTCGATAGATGCATTTCTGACAGCAGCCCTTTCACCTCGCTGTCTTGCCTGGTGACCTTGGACATGTAGACCTGCTCATAGTACCTGGCAAATCCATTGGCAATCTCCTGTGTGTCTGTGAGACTGTCACCGAGACCCTTACCAGTTCCATGACCAGCCAATTTGCCATTTCCCTCCTGTCCAGCCAGGCCAGTAGGTTCCCGGCTTTGTCTCCTAGTTCACATATGCGCCCTAACTTGTATCTATCCAGTGTTCTCGCCATGTCTCCGCCCCTATACTCCTCTTGTTTCAGTTTGAGGATGTGTGCACTATACCGCCCCTCTTGTGCCATGAGTTCACTTTCTAACTTCAATATTTCCTCTTCTAGTCGGAGAAGCCCTGCATTCTTTTCCTTTTTTGCACCTGCTGTCTGAGACACCACATTTCCTTGTATCGCTGTCTTGAAGGCCACCCAGAGGATCTGGGCTGAGACTACAGACCCTTCATTCTCCTTAAAATAGTGATCGATTTCCTGGGTGACCTTCAATTTGATATTCGGGTTTAGGAGGTGCCACGGATTTATGGGTGCCACCCAAGTACTGCTGCCTTTCCCATTCTCCACTTGCACCCATCGGAGAGTGATCTGAGATACCCCTCGCTAAGTTCCGGATCTCCTGATAGTACCTGTCCTGATCCACCGGGGTAAGAATATAGTCAATTCGAGAAAGACTGTTAAGGGCCCCAGAGTGAAAAGTAAAGTGTAACTCAGTTGGGTGATGAACCCTCCAGGCATCCACTAGTTCCAGTGCATCCAGAAATTGTGGGAGTATTAGTTGCGATGGGCCTATATCTCTGGGAGGGTAGCGATCTAGCATTCCTGACAATACGGAGTTAAGGTTTTTCCCATGACCACTTTCCTTGTAGAGAACGTTACCATCACTTTCCCTAAGTCCCTGAATGCCGCCTCTTGCAGGCCGGGCAGTAAGTATACCAAAATTATGATAAGCGCTTCGCCTTCCCATATTCCAGACACTGATGCATATCTCCCCAAACTATTAGTACATACATGACCTATTGCCATGGGAAATTACCTTTTTTTCAATATACTCACTCCCCGCGAGCCCATGGTAAACCCTGAGTGTGACACCAAGTTGGTAACCCCATCTAGCCAGAGCCTTGCACATATTACTGATTGGGTGAGTTTCCAGGAGCAGGACTATATCTGGGGCATTTCCTTTAATAAACTGTACTACAATTCCTCTTTTGAGTTTGTCCCGCAACCCATTTACATTCCATGACAGCAGCCGGAATCCCTTCTCACCCATGGCGCCCATGAGTCTGCCCACTACTTACTACCAAATATAGTATACCATTATACTCCCCATACCTCATGATCCTACCCAAGGGGGGGGGCCTCCATGCTCAATCAGCCCCGCTAAGCCTATTGCTCCTCCTATTGTCGCTTCTATGTCCCTTACCATGATACGTGAATCTGTAGCACACAAACAAAACTGTAACAACAAACCCCCCCATACACCCCTCCCTGCTCCCCTGCACTCTGGGCGTAGAACTGCCCACATTCCTAACTATGCAGAGTGCATGTTGCCCCATACAAAACTAAGGTTGAGGGAGCCCCAGGACTGACCCCCTGGTTCCCACCTCTCCCATGTACTAACATGGCCCACTCATACTTCAGTTCTAGTGCAATATAGTCACTTATAGTTCTCTGCTCGACCCTGTCCTGCAGCGACACCGAATGCGTCCGTCTCTTAGTCGTATGCGCCGTCCCCCTTGGCCTCTTTTGTTGTTGCATCTTGCCGCCCTCCTTGGTGTGGAAATTTAGCGGTCAAGCTGTGGTCTTTCCCTTTTCTGGAATTGGTGTCTCTCGCCGGTCTCCATCCCTCCAGCCAATCTGCCGCTGTAGGAGAGTAGGATCTGCACTTATGTTGCCCCCACTTTTTTTCTGATGTTAACACTGGTTTCTGGCTATAGTCTGGCTGGGTCCCTGCTAATCAGGGCCCCAGTCTCTCTGTTCTCTCTAAACAACTTGGAGTGCATATTAGATGCATTAGTGATTTGATACTGTGGTACCTTATGAGCCCCTAGTATATGGTACCTTAGGTACCAAGAGCATAGGTACTTCACAGGCCTACCAGGGGCTGAAGCATGTATTATGCCACCCCTGGGAAGCAGACTAAATCTGACACCACACGCCTGCTACTGCAGCCTGGGTGAGGTAGTGTTAGCACTTCTCACTGAGGTATAGGTTCCCTATATCTCACCATAAACACACATATAAACCTATCAGTCACCTCCTAAGGCAGGCCCTATCAATCCTGAGGGCAGGGTGTTTGGTTTACAATGTGAGGGGGTGCCTCTGCCTTAGCAGGGCCCCTCTGCAGTTGGCAGAGTCTATTCTCTGTGGCTGTTTGTGGATGCGGTTAAACCATATACTCTTAAGTGCATTATAACCTACCGGTAAATGCTAACTTTGGAATGACTGCATCAAAACATATCGTGTTTGGTGTCAAACAACTTGGAATCATACCCCCACACCAGTAACTGGTGTGGGAGTATGATCCCACCCTTCTAGAGGGGACGACATGTACATACTGTGGAAACACAGTAGAACTCTGAAAGAGCCCTGGCATCACAAAATGGATGCCACCAGCACAGACACTGGGCTACCCTCCTGCTGCTGACTGAAACTCGCAGTGGAGGAGGCCCAACAATAGGAATCCTGTCACAGGGAGGTGTCACCACCTTCCAGACAGGATTTAGTGTATTGGGGCTGGGTGGGTGCACTCTTAGAGTGCTTTGAAGTCCTGCACTGGGGGAGCAGTAGGCTCCTCTGTGCATATGCCAGCTCAAACCGGTTTAGGGGCTACCTGCCCCTGCTTTGGTGCGAAACTGGACAAAGGGAAGTGGGTGTAACCACCCACTCCCCTGACCCTCCCATAGGAGTTGTCATAGAGCTAGTCCCTCCCTTTCCTTTAGTATAAGATAGGGAAACCTTGCCATTGCAAATCAGATATCCTTGGACGATGCTCTACAAGAAGAATCCTGGCCCTTCGACATTCCACTACCTTTGGAAGATGGAAGAATCTCCCTTGGAGTCAAGGAGTGACTCCCCTGCTTGGCAGGCACCAAAAACTTAAATCAACGGTCGCAAACTTTCCCACTCCCGGCAGAGTCCGAAGTTCCTGCAGACCTGAAAGTAGATTTTCTGACCTCTCAATGGCCATTGTGAGTCCCTAGCAGAGCTGAGGTGAGTAAACCCCACGAGTGATGAGGAACAGCAATACCAGGGTACCATGCACTATTGTCAAGTGCAACCCCTTCACGACGTTGTACGAACTTGTGCATTGGACCACATATGGTCCAAGCCTCCAGCAGAATTTTCCTTGAAAATCAGAGGCCTACCTCATCCCGAGTGACCGTGGGCTCCTGTGAAGCGAATCCTCATGAGGCGTCATTGCGATCCCTTGCTGGCTGGCTTGTGGGTCCCCTGAAGACTTTCTCATCAAACCAAAGGACTCCCCTGATTGCTCCAGGCCTGCCCTGACTTACCCTTGCTGGGTGAGTCCCTCAGACCTTGCTGGTCTGAACCGCTGACTTTCTTCAATTTCCACAAGACTTGCTGTTGCCAAGACTTGTTGCCTCCAATCCGGTTGCTGATACCTCAGTAAGCTGCAGACTTTGTGGGACACTCCGAATACAGCTCCTGGTTGTTGTCGACACCTCCTGGACCTCGTGGCTGAAGAGTCAAAACACCATTGATCACATGAAATCACCGACTTCCGTGGGCATCCATATTCCTGGCCCCAGGTCACTGGCAAGAGACTGTGAACACTGTCCCTTCTGCTTTCAGGTCTTCTTCATCTTGAATTCAGCCTTGGATTCCACCGGACACTTCTCCAGTCTTCACAAGCAGCAAAACTTCTTCGGCTTCCATTGAAAACGACGACGCGACCCAACACCAAAAGACACCTTTGCACCCGGCTTCCCTGGGTGAGGTAACTCGTGCACTCTGGTTCTCCTGTGGGTGTTGGCCCACGAACTACTTAACTTGTAAGTGGCTTGCTTGTAGACTCTCTAGAAGTACCCTTCAACTTTAAAAATCTGACCGCGACTTGCTCCATTGAAATCAATAGGGAACCCGCGTCTGTGTTCTCAAACTGCACGCGTCTCCCGTGGGTCCTTTACTTACCTGCCTTGGGTGGATCAGTGAAGCCCCAGCGATTCTACAGGCCCTAGGCCTTGTCCCCTTGCAAGTCGACTTTCCTAAATCTCTTTTTTAGTATATGGTCTGGTACGCCCCTAGGGCCCCAGCCATAGTTGTGCTTAACTTATTGTGAAACGTTGATATTTGCATATGTTCCTGACTTCTAATCTCATAAAGAGATTAGTAGAGTGTGTCTAGTAATAAATACATATATATTTGATATATACCTGTGTGGTGTCCTTTCATTTGGTAATTCAAGCGATTATAAGGTAAAACAAGCTGCTTTACATTCCTCTGAGACTTAGCCTGAAGGCTGCTCTCCACAGCTACCACTGGATAGCTTTCTTTAAAAGGTTGTCTTAAACCTATCTCCCATAAGAGTCAAATTGGACTGGTGCAAGGTGGCCACTATAACTAGTGACCAGCATATGCCAGGCCAACTTCTCACATTGGTGGCAGCGGTGGGATTCCAGCTTGCCATTGTTTTACCAGAAAATCTCTATTTGAATTACTAACTGAAAACCACTAAAGGTACTCAAGGTACATATAAAGTCATGCTTAGTATCAATAAGTTCTACTGAACTTAGAGCTGTTTGTGAAGTTTTAGCACACCCTTGCTACAGCTCAAGCTAGGATCAGTAGGCCACAAACTACTGTAGGTAGTACAACACTGCACAACACTAGAATGTCCTCAAGGGATGGAGCCAGTGGGTCCACCCAGCCTCAGTATAAGGACATGGCCGTCTTTTTCTTGAAGGCCATGTGTGTTGCAAGACACCTGAAGCTAGGACGGAGTCCCTCCACACTAGGCCTGATAGATCTGCTGACAGTAGATGATCTGAGGTTGGCTCTAGGAGCTAACTGATCTGAATCAGGGAGTGGGTCAATTACAGTGTCTGGGTCAGATGATAAAAATCAAGATGACCAGGACTCTTTGGTTGAAGCGCCAGACCCACATGGGTCTGAAAAGGACAGAGGAATACTCCCTAAGAGAACTGACAGAGTGGAGGAGAGGCCTAGGTCCCTTTCTGGGGACTCTGACCACTCATATCACTCTGGCAGAGAATCTGTCCATCAGAGGAGCTCATACTTTAATAGAAGAGAGACCTCCACTGAAAGAATTTACAAACTGCTGCAGTATGAGGAAGCAAGGTTTGCCCTTAAGGCCAAGCAGTTGGCATTAGATAAAGAAGCCTTTGAGCTCCAGAGAGCTTCTAGAAAAGAGGGGCTAGAACCCCCTGGTGGCAGCAACAGTGTCCCTAGTGTCAGAGATTACATACCAGACCATAGGAACCTGTCAAAGGTTGTTCCTCCCTACCAGAGTGGGGATGATATCCACAAATGGATAACTGCTATGGAGAGGGCCTGTAGAGTACAACAGGTCACCCAGAAACAGTGGGCAGCAATCTTGTGGCTCTCCTTTTCAGATAAAGGTAGAGACAAGCTCCTCACTGTTAGAGAAGAGGATGCTGATGACTATGAAGTCCTGAAAAGGGCATTAATAGATGGGTTTGGCTTAACCACTGAGCAGTACAGGTTGAAGTTCAGAGACTCCCAAAAAGCACAGAATCAGGACTGGACAGACTTTGTAGATTGTGCAACCAAGGCTCTGGAGGGTTGGCTGGTTGGTAGTAGAGTTACTGATTTTAAGGGATTGTATAATCTTATGATGAGAGAACAGATCCTTAATAATTGCCAAAAACAGTTGTTGCATCAGTACCTGGTGGACTCTGATCTGACCTCTCCCCGAGAATTGGGAAAGAAGGCAGACAAATGGGTCAGAACCAGGGTGAGGCAGAAAACCCAGAACCAAGGGGGTGACACTAAGAAGCAGGATCCTATAGGCTCTGAGAAAGGTGGGGATACATCAAAAGACCAGAAGTCTTCACAAGGGCCCCAAAAATCTGCATCTGGTGGGGAGTCACTGTCGACAAAGGGAAAAGGAAAAAAGAAGCCCTGGTGCAAATTATGTGAACTGAAAGGGCACTGGACTTCTGATTGTACCAAGTCCAAAGACTAATCCACCACCACTCCTGCCCCTAAGGCAACTGTTCCCCCTAGTGCAGCTACTGGTGGAGGTGGTAATCAGAATAAGGGTGTAGTAGGGTTGACCCTGGGTTCTGAAGTGGACTCTGGCCTAGTCAGAGTACCCACTCAGGCATTGCTGGTTTGTGATGGAGACATTGATATGTCCTTCCTAATGAGCCCCAGTAATCTGGGCAAATACAAACAGAAGCCTGTAATAATGGCAAACAGGCTTTGGCATTCAGTGACACAGGTGCTAGTGTCACCATGGTGGCAGAGGATCTTGTGGACCCTGGGAAGATCATCCTGGGTGAAATGTACCAGGTTACTAATGCAAGCAATGTCAGGAACAACCATAGTCTGGCAGTTTCTCCTGGGGAAGGGTAACTGGCCTCAAGAAGGTAGTAGTCAGTGCAGACCTCCCTGTCGAATGTCTATTGGACAATGATCTAGAGGCTTCAGCCTGGTCTGAAGTAGAGTTATGGACTCATGCTGAGATGTTGGGCATACCTGCAGAGGTATTTGCTGTGACCAGGTCACAAGCCAAAATGCATCAAACGGAACCAGCTCTGGATCCTGAAAGTATGGACCAGGTGCTACCCAAGAGGAGGAGCAGTAGGGTTAAGGCAGTGCCTTCCCCTCTGTCTCAGATCTCAGATTCCTCTCCTGAGGGAGGAGAAGCAAATCCTGAAGAAGGAACTGCCCCAGAGGGACTTGAGCCTGATCAGGCTGAGTTCTTGGGGGCAGGGGGACCTTCCAGGGAAGATCTGAGTAAGGAGCAACAGTGCTGCCCCTCTCTTGAACCCCTCAGACAGCAGGCTGCGGCTGAGGCTAGTGGGAGTGCTAGTGGGTCCCATGAAGTTTATTGGGATGAGGGACTCCTATATTCTGAGGCTAGAGATCCTACCCCTGGAGCCACCAGGAGGTTGGTAATACCTCAGAAGTTTAGGGGGTTCCTCTTAACCCTAGCACATGACATCCCTTTAGCAGGACACTTGGGCCAAAACAAGACCTGGGACAGGCTTGTTCCACATTTTCATTGGCCACACATGTCAGAGGACACCAAGGAGTGTTGTCGCTCCTGTATCACTCACTTGCCAAGCCAGTGGCAAGTCAGGTGGCACAACAAAGGCCCCCCTGATACCACTACCTGTGGTGGGGGTTCCCTTTCAAAGGGTAGGGATTGACATTGTTGGTCCCATTTACCCTCCAACAGCATCTGGGCACAGGTTTATCCTGGTGGTAGTGGATCATGCCACCAGGTACCCAGAAGCAATTCCCCTCAGGACCACCACAGCCCCTGTGGTGGCAAGAGCCCTCATTGGAGTCTTCTCCAGAGTGGGTTTCCCTAAGGAGGTTATATCTGACAGAGCAACATACTTCATGTCAGGTTATCTGAAAGCAATGTGGAAGAAGTGTGGTGTCAATTACAAATTCACTACTCCCTATCACCCACAACGCAATTGGTTAGTTGAGAGATTCAACAAAACCCTACAGGGAATGATTAAAGGCCTCCCAGAAAAGCTTAGGCGAAAATGGGACCTTTTACTTCCCTGCCTTCTGTTTGCATACAGGGAGGTCCCACAGAAGGAGGTTGGCTACAGCCCCTTTGAACCTCTGTTTGGGCACCCTGTCAGAGGTCCATTATGTTTGGTAAAAGAGGGATGGGAGTTACCTCTCAAACCTTCCAAACAGGATGTGATGGACTATGTACTTGGTCTCTGCTCCCGGAGGACAGAGTACATGAAGAAGGCAACCAAAAACCTTGAGGCTAGCCAAGAATTGCAAAAAGCTTGGCATGACCAAAAGGCTGTCCTGACTGTTTACCAGCCAGGTCAGAAGGTGTGGGTGTTGGAGCCTGTGGCCCCAGCAGCTCTCCAAGACAAATGGAGTGTCCCCCATACAATTGTTGAGAAAAAGGGAGAAGTCACCTACTTGGTGGATCTTGGAACTCCCAAGAGCCCCCTTAGGGTGCTCCATGTCAACAGATTAAAGCCATATGTGGACAGGGCTGAAATGGGCTTGCTCATGGCAACTGATGAGGACCAGTAGGAGGAGAGTGACTCTCTCCCTGACCTGCTCTCACAGAACCCTGATGATGGGTCAGTTGATGGTGTTGCTTTGGCAAGCAGCCTCACTGAGCATCAGCAAACCGAATGCAGACAAGTTCTGCAACAGTTCAGACATATGTTTAGCCTGACCCCAAGTCAGACTTCCTGGTGCACCCATGAGGTGGACACTGGAGACAGTTGGGCCTTCAGATAGCCCTTGGGCTAGTACAGCAGTCCTAGTGCCAAAACCTCACACCCAGGGTGGTAAGAAAGAGATGAGGTTTTGTGTAGACTACAGAGGCCTCAATGCGGTCACCAGGACTGACGACTACCCAATTCCAAGGGCAGATAAGCTCATTGATACTTTGGCCTCAGCCAAATATCTGAGTACGTATGACCTAACAGCTGGCTACTGGCAAATCAAGTTAGCTGATGATGCCAAGGCCAAAACAGCATTTTCAACCCCTGGTGGGCACTATCACTTTGTGGTAATGCCCTTTGGTTTGAAAAATGCACCTGGCACTTTTCAGAGGTTGGTGAATAAAGTTCTGACTGGTATGGAAACCTATTGTTCAGCCTATCTTGATGATATTGCTGTCTTTAGTTCCACCTGGCAGGATCACATGGTCCACCTCAGAAATGTTTTAGAGGCCCTGCAAAAAGTAGGCTTCACTATCAAGGCCACTAAGTGCCAGATAGGGCAGAGTCAGGTTGTGTACCTGGGCCACCTTGTAGGTGGAGGCCAGGTTCAACCATTGCAGAGCAAAATCCAGACCATAGTGGAATGGGTAGCTCCAACAACCCTGACACAGGTTAGAGCCTTTTTAGGCCTGACTGGGTACTATAGGAGGTTTGTTAAGGAATATGGATCTATAGTGACCCCCGTAAATGATCTTACCTCTAAGAAAATGCCAAAGAAGGTTCAGTGGACAGCTAGCTGTCAAAAGGCACTTGATGACCTGAAGCAGGCAATGTGCACTGCCCCCATCTTGCAGAGTCCAGACTACCAAAAGAAGTTCATTGTTCAAACAGATGCTTCAGAGCTGGGTGTGGGAGCTGTACTGTCTCAACTTAATGATGAATGTCAAGACCAGCCAGTAGCTTTCATAAGCAGAAGGCTGACCCCTAGAGTGAAACATTGGTCAGCCATAGAGAGGGAGGCCTTTGCTGTGGTGTGGGCCCTGAAGAAGCTGAGGCCATACTTGTTTGACACTCACTTCATAGTTCAGATTGAATACAAGCCCCTCCTATGGCTCAAACAGATGAAAGATGGAAATCCTAAACTTCTAAGGTGGTCCCTTTCCCTACAGGGGATGGACTATACAGTGGAACATAGACCAGGGACCCAACATTCCAATGCAGATGGACTCTCAAGGTATTTCCACTTAGAACATGAAGACTCAACTAGTCAAGGTTAATTTAATGTCCCTGCGTTTGGGGGGGGGGGGTGTAGGAGAGTAGGATCTGCACTTATGTTGCCCCCACTTTTCTTCTGATGTATACACTGATTTCTGGCTATAGTCAGGCTGGGTCCCTGCTAATCAGGGCCCCAGTCTCTCTGTTCTCTCTAAACGACTTGGAGTGCATATTAGATGCACTAGTGATTGGTTACTGTGTTGCCTTATGAGCCCCTAGTATATGTTACCTTAGGTACCAAGGGCATAGGTACTTTACACGCCTACCAGGGGCTGAAGCATGTATTATGCCACCCCTGGGAAGCGGACTAAATCTGACACCTCAGGCCTGCTACTGCAGCCTGGGTGAGGTAGTGTTACCACTCCTCACAGAGGTATAGGTTACTATATCTCACCATACACACACATATAAACCTATCAGCCACCCCTATGGCAGGCCCTATCAATCCTGAGGGCAGGGTGCTTGGTTTACAATGTGAGGGGGTGCCTCTGCCTGAGCAGGGCACCTCTGCAGCTGGCAGGGTCTATTCCCTGTGGCTGTTTGTGGATGCGGTTAAACCATATACTCTTAAGTGCATTATAACCACCCGGTTAATGCTAACTTTGGAATGACTGCATCAAAACATGTTGTGTTTGGTGTTAAACAACTTGGAATCATACCCCCACACCAGTAACTGGTGTGGGAGTATGATCCCACCCTTATAGAGGGAATGACATGTACCCACTGTGGAAACACGGCAGAAATCTGAAAGAGCCCTGGCATCACAAAATGGATATAGTCTCACACGAGAGGGTCCAAGGAAGAATTACGCTACTAGATAGAAGATTCTATCCTATATCTCTTCCTACGTATATACTACTCACACTAAATATAGGGTAGCGCTGTTCAAACGTGTAGAAAACAGTACACTAATAAGGGTCGGGCATAACAAATGTTATGGACGAAAACCCTCACTCACCCGAGGGTGACATGCTTCATCATTGGGTTCCTCCAACACACGGAGACTGCAAGGTACCCTGTGTGGGCTACGACTTTACCCAGAGAGGGACGGAGGAGGAGTGCAAAGCACGTGTTGGTACTACCAACTCAGTATGGTAAGGAGGGGCAGAGTGCAATAAAACAAACCAGAAAAGTGTGACTAAAAACTATCTACTTAGGGGCAACATCTTTATTCTTCCTGCCTAAGTAGTAGTGTTTTAAAATTCAAGTGAATATAGGGTTGAAAAAGAATACCCTATCTAATGATCAACATGTTTCTGCCCAGGTGACAGGATTGTTCGAGGCATTCATCAGGATCATAGAGAAAGTCACTCTGCTAATAAGGTGCTTAAAATATAGTACAATACTTAGGCCTTCATCTCTTGACCATCAATCGCAGTAACAATCTATGCGATGGATCTGGAGGCTCTGTAAAAACCATAGAACCATATCTTAAAGGGATTAGCCATACACCCAAGTGCACCACAACCCAAATTCAGTGACCAAATAAAAATTCTTACCTATAGCATATAGTTTATGTGTCTACTCAACCATCTGCCGAGTCTCACACCACGTCAAATATGCTATTAGGAGATGTAAATGTTTGTTAAAAACATAACTGTTAAAGCAGACACCAAAGCACTTGGTACATAGACAGATCTAGAATGGATCATTATTACACATATTCTAACTAATAGTATATTGCAATGTCACCCGGTAGTAATCCCATTACAATATGCCAACTCAAATCATGAACCTTTTGTGTTACTATGTATGTGTTCGTAATATGTTCATAATTACATGGGGAACTAGAATACATAGCAGTGGTCCCGTTGGCTCTCAATCTGTATGTATAACGTTTATAACTTGCAATGTTATTTCACTCAATTTAGTTCCCATTATAGATTCTACTCTTAGTGTGTCGTCAATCTTAAATTGTGTGGCCTGCTATTTTAACTTGGTTCCAATAATGAGAGCAAAACACTCGATACTCGGGGTACTTAATATAAGCTAATAACAAACCAAACAAAGGTCTCATACGGAGGAGCGTATTAGCGTTGAAACCGCTTCAATTTCAACAAAGTTAACCAAAGGCTATATGTGGTTTGCTCACCTTCATGACGTTAGGCTTGACTTTGGGAACTCGGAGGGGAGAAACGGACTCAGCGTTCACTCCGTCTATTTATCCGGAAGTCAGTCCGGTGTACACGCTGACGTGCGTATTATGTCACACGCGGCACGTATGCGTCTTGTAGTCATGGTAACGGAGTAAACAACCTCCGTTTACTGGTAGCAAATGTAATGTGCGAGTAAAACAAGCTGTTTATTAGTCTGTGCATGTGTGGTATATATCGATCTCTAATTCCTTGGTTCCTGTGAGAGTGTGTATTGATTATTTCTGAACCAACATACCAGTACGTAGTGATCATTACTATATTAAGGAGCGGCAGTTGGCATAAGAGAGCCTACTTCCTAGATAGGGATATTATAAACTCGGGTGGTTATTAAGAATCCTCTAACGATACGCAATGCATATTAGTATTTGGTATTAGGTGCAAACATACTAATAATGAGGGTGTATTACGATCACGTGACATAAGAACCTATGTAAACATAGATGTATTTATATTAGCGAGAAGCCAATGCGCACCAGGGAATATCATCGTTCAAGCCATTTAAATGGCTGTCCAAACTAAAGACCCAACGCTGTTCTCTATGGAACAATATAGTCTCTATAGGT
The DNA here is from genome assembly GCF_964204655.1 of Triturus cristatus. Taxonomy (NCBI): domain Eukaryota; kingdom Metazoa; phylum Chordata; class Amphibia; order Caudata; family Salamandridae; genus Triturus; species Triturus cristatus. Next base: position 726,974,940 of record NC_140579.1, on the reverse strand, counting down.
CCCATATTCTTGTGATAGTGTGGTTTATCCAATATCACCGAACGTAGATCGTGATTAGTGTGGCCAGCATCCAGGAAGTGTCTAGTTAATTTGGTGTTAGATTTCTTACACTTTATCGAACTCTTATGTTCGATAATTCTGGTTTTAGCTTTGCGAGTAGTCAGGCCCACATAATACAAATTGCAGGGGCATTGTATAAAATATATAACTGCCTCAGAATTGCAATTCGTATGACTGTGTTTATAGTTCGTAGTTGATTAGTACCATATGGTACTAATCAACTACGAACTATAAACACAGGTACACCAATCCAAGGACATTTTCCATGTGGCTCATGTGTAGTCTGCCCTTTGACTGCACGTACAACACAATTAGATCTAGGACTGAAGACACCTTGGGTACTTACCAGTCATACGAATTGCAATTCTGAGGCAGTTATATATCTTATAACATGCCCCTGCAATTTGTATTACGTGGGCATGACTACTCGCAAAGCTAAAACCAGGATTATCGAACATAAGAGTTCGATAAAGTGTAAGAAATCTAACACCAAATTAACTAGACACTTCCTGGATGCTGGCCACACTGATCATGATCTACTTTGGGTGATATTGGATAACCCACACTATCACAAGAATATGGGACCTATAGAGACTATATTGTTCCAAAGAGAACAGCGTTGGGTCTTTAGATTGGACAGCCATTTAAATGGCTTGACCGATGATATTCCCTGGTGTGCATTGGCTTCTCGCTAATATAAATACATCTATATTTACATAGGTTCTTATGTCATGTGATCGTAATACACCCTCATTATTAGTATGTTTGCATCTAATACCAAATACTAATATGGATTGCGTAACGTTAGAGGATTCTTAATAACCACCCGAGTTTATAATATCCCTATGTAGGGAGTAGGCTCTCTTATGCCAACTGCCGCTCCTTAATATAGTAATGATCACTACGTACTGGTATGTTGGTTCAGAAATAATCAATACACACTCTCACAGGAACCAAGGAATTAGAGACCGATATATACCACACATGCACAAACTAATAAACAGCTTGTTTTACTCGCACATTACATTTGCTACCAGTATACGGAGGTTGTTTACTCCGTTACCATGACTACAAGACGCATACGTGCCGCGTGTGATGTAATACGCACGTCGGCGTGTACACCGGACTGACTTCCGGATAAATAGACGGAGTGAACGCTGAGTCCGTTTCTCCCCTCCGAGTTCCCAAAGTCAAGCCTAACGTCATGAAGGTGAGCAAACCACATATAGCCTTTGGTTAACTTTGTTGAAATTGAAGCGGTGTCACTAATTCTAGTGTACACCTTGTATCAGTCCAAACAACCCTTATGGTGATTGGTTGTAAAGTCAACCTTATAGACCAGCTATCCTAGTGGTAGCATGGACAAGAGCAGTCTTAGGCTAAACTCTGTATGGCATGTGAAGCCAGCTGTTATACCATATGTAATCCCTTGAATACCAAATGAAAGGACACCACAACAGATATATATAAAAATAGAATGTATTTATTCTAGTCAAACCCTCAGCACTCTTTATGAGATTCGAGGTAAGTACAACACAGTCTTATTTAAGTATACATTAAGTCACACAGGTAAGTAATACAGTTAGGCCCTAGGGGCCACGCAAACCATATACTAAGTAAGTGGTATAAGAACCACTGTCACGAACACAGGATAGGCCTAGGCCTAGGGAATCGCTGGGGCTACACTATACTACCAAAAGTTTAGGAAGTGGGAGGCCCACGGGATTGAGGTGCAGAGTGGAAACACTCACGCGTAATGCGTAAAAGTATATAGAAATAGTAGTTATTAGAATTTAACAGTTTTAGGACACTTCTGGAATAGCTAGGAAGTCGAGACTTGGAAACTAGACCCTAGGATAGTCACTACCCTTGTGAGCACTGGAGTATTCAAGTTACCTAGCCCACGGGCTGCGGGTGCATAGGTGTGAACTTGCGTCGGGTTTCGTCGCTGACTCCTATGGATGCCTGAAGGAAAGTTGCTGACAGGCAGTCAGTGAAGAGTGTCCGGTGGATCCCAAGGATGGAATCAAGAAGGAAGGATACCTGCAAGCAAAAGGGACAGAGTCTAGGTCACCAGCCAGGAGCCGGGAAGGAACCAGGCGATGTTGTGAAGATGCAGGTGAAGAGCTGAAGCTTGTCGCAGCAGCCACGGGTACCAGGAGGCGTCGAGGACGACCAGGACCAGGAGGTGAGTTGTCCCACGAAGGCTCTTGCTGTCGGCGGCGTCGAAGTCGAGTTAGGACCCAACAAGCCTTGGCAAGCAGAACCCACGCAGGATGGAGGACTTGCTTCTGGTGCAGACCAGGAAGGTCTGGGGTGCTTCTCTTTCACAGAGGAGCTGGTGCCAGTCTGGAGGAGCCGGACAAGCAAGATGAAAACAAAGGTTCGTCGTCGCAGAGGTCACTAGCCAACGGGCCAGCAACCGGACAACACGTCGAGCAACTCAGGTGCAGAAGGGCCCCACGCAGAACACGTGAAGTGTGGGGAGCTGGTCTTCTTTGCAGATGGTGCTCGGGATGGGGGCTTCTCAATTCCCCAAGCACAGCCTCGAGGAAGCCTCAGAAGTCGCGCTAGTCAGGTACTAACCACTTTTCCCAAGTCGCCAGTCCCACGTCCCTCGTCGCCTCCACGGGTCTCAGCTTCGCTGTAGATGTGGATCTGGTTCAGAGGTGTCTGGAATTCTCGGCGCTGGTCAGTCTCTGCAGTCGTCCCTCGTAGGATCAGTCGCAAAGCAAGCAGCGGTCGCTGGATGGTGCCTGGTTGCCCAGGGTGGTCACTCCTTGGCCACAAGGGAGATTTCTTCAGTCTTCTTCCTGAGGTCGAATGTCGAAGGTCCAGAGTTTCTGTTCAAGTTGCAGATTCAGGTTAATCTAATTTAGCAGGGCTCAGCTACCTACTGATATACTGGGCTAGTGGGCTGGGCTACCTGCAAGGTCCCTCCTATGGGTGGGACCAGGAAGGGGAGCGGTTACACCCCCTTTCCTTTGTCCAGTTTCGTGCCATAGCTGGGGCTGGAGTGCCCCAGCGCTGGTTTAAAATGAACTATGCATGGGACACCTTGTGTGCCCCAGGCATTGTCTAGTTTCTTTCATCCCTCCCTGCCCCAATACACTAAATCCTGTCTGGGGTGGTGCTCGCACCTCCCAAGGCAGGAAACCTATTGTCCAAGCCTCCCTCGCTGGAAGGACTCCCAGCAGCAGGAGGTCAGACTTGTGTCTGTGGCAGCAGCATCCATTTTGTGATGCTGGGGCTCTGGTTAACTTTAACCGGGTAAGTAGGTTTCAACATGTCTTCTCCCTCTAGAAGGGAGGAATAATATCCTCATTGCCAGAAATGGTATGGGGGTATTGGTCCAAAGTGTTAGACACCTTACGCGACATGTTTTGATAAAGCCAAACCATAGTTACCATAACCATTTAAGGTACTTTAAGAGTATATGGTAGGCTAGATCATAGAACAGCTATAAGGACATGGTTTCGAAAGCTGCAGACAGGCTCAGCTCATACTAGAGCACCATCTCACATGTTACCAAGCACTCTGCCTCCAGGATTGTTAAGGCCTGCCATAGGAGTGGCTGATAGGTACACATGTGTCTATATATAAGGTAGGTATAGGAATACTACACCTAAGCAAGGAGTGATTACACGACCTTGCCCCAGCTGAGTGATCAGCCAGTTGTGCCATAATGGAAGGCCAGGTCAGGGGTGGCACAATACATGCTGCAGCCCCTGGTAGGCCTAGGGTACACCTATGCCCTGGGTACCTAAGGTACACTATACAGGGGCCAATAAGGTGATCCTAAACAATTGGGTTATGCACCTAAAGTGCATAGTATCAATTTAGAGAGAGAACAGCTGGGCTGTGGGTCTGATTGGCAGGCCCAAAGCCACATCTAAGTCGAAAACCAGTGAAGCAATAGCAAAAAGTGGGGGTGAACATAGAAAGCAGACCCTACTCTCCTACACCCCCCCCCCACCCCAAACTTAGGGACATAAAACTAACCTTGACCAGTTGAGTCTTCATGTTCTAAGTGGAAATATCTGGAGAGTCCATCTGCATTGGTATGGTCAGTCCCAGGTCTATGTTCCACTGTGAAGTCCATCCCCTGTAGGGAAATGGACCACCTAAGAAGTTTGGGATTTTTACCCTTCATCTGATTTAGCCACAAGAGGGGCTTATGGTCTGTCTGAATCTTGAAGTGAGTGCCAAACAAGTATGGCCTCAGCTTCTTCAGGGCCCAAACCACAGCAAATGCCTCCCTCTCAATAGCTGACCAACGTTTCTCTCTAGGGGTCAGCCTTCTACTAATAAAAGCAATGGGCTGGTCTTGACCATCTACATTCAGTTGTGAAAGAACAGCTCCCACACCCAACTCAGAAGCATCTGTCTGGACTATGAACTCGTTGGAGTAGTCTGGACTTTTCAGAATAGGTGCACTGCACATGGCCTGCTTCAGGTCATCAAATGCTTTTTGACAGCTCACTGTCCACTGAACTTCCTTTGGCATCTTCTTAGAGGTCAAGTCATTAAGTGGTGTCACAATGGACCCATAGTTCTTAACGAACTTTCTGTAGTACCCAGTCAGGCCCAAGAAAGCTCTGACCTGAGTCTGGGTAATTGGAGGAGTCCAGTTCTTTATGGTCTGGATCTTGCTCTCCAGTGGTTGAACCTGACCCCCACCGACTAGGTGGCCCAGGTATACAACCTTGCTCTGCCCTATCTGGCACTTAGTGGCCTTGATAGTGAGGCTTGCCTTTTGCAGGGCCTCTAAAACATTCCTCAGGTGGACCAGGTGATCCTCTAAGGTGGAGCTAAAGACAGCAATATCATCAAGATAAGCTGCACAGTAGTCATCCAGGCCTGTAAGGACTTGATTCACCAACCTTTGGAAAGTGGCAGGTGCATTCTTCAAACCAAGGGGCATTACCACAAATTGATAATGTCCTCCTGGGGTCGAGAAAGCAGTTTTGGCCTTTGCATTCTCAGCTAGTCTGATTTGCCAGTAGCCTGCTGTCAGGTCAAATGTGCTCAAAAACTTTGCAGCTGCCAATCTGTCAATGAGCTCATCTGCCCTAGGTATTGGGTGGGCATCTGTCCTAGTGACAGCATTGAGACCTCTGTAATCCACGCAAAACCTCATCTCTCTCTTACCATCTTGGGTGTGAGGTTTTGGCACAAGAACTACAGGACTAGCCTAAGGGCTCTCTGAAGGTTCAATGACTCCCAGCTCCAACATCTTTTGTACCTCAACTTTTATGCAGTCCCTGACATGGTCAGGTTGCCTGTAGATTTTACTCTTCACAGGCAGACTGTCACCAGTGTCCACCTCATGGGTGCACCAGTTTGTCTGACTTGGGGTCAGAGAGAACATAAGTCTGTACGATTTCAGAACTTGTCTGCAGTCCTGTTGCTGATGATCAGAGAGGCTGTCAGAAAAGACCACACCATCAACTGAGCCATCATCAGGGTTCTGAGTCAACAGGTCTGGGAGAGGGTCACTCTCTTCCTCCTGCCCCTCATCTGTAGCCATGAGCAAGCTCATGTCTGCCCTGTCAACATATTCCTTCAATCTGTTGACATGAAGCACCCTGTGGGGGCTTCTGGGAGTCCCAAGGTCCACAAAGTAGGTGACTTCTCCCTTTTTCTCAACGATAGTGTGGGGTCCAGACCATTTGTCTTGGAGTGCTGCTGGGGCCACTGGCTCCAACACCCACACTTTCTGCCCTGGCTGGTACACAGTCAGCACAGCCTTTTGGTCATGCCAAGCTTTTTGGAGTTCTTGGCTTGCCTCAAGGTTTTTAGAAGCCTTCTTCATATACTCTGCCATCCTGGAGCGGAGGCCAAGTACATAATCCACTATGTCCAGTTTGGGTTGTCTGAGAGGTCTCTTTCATCCTTCCCTTACTAAACACAGGGGTTCCCTTACAGGATGCCCAAACAAAAGCTCAAAAGGGCTGTAGCCAACCCCCTTTTGTGGGACCTCTCTGTAAGCAAACAGAAGGCAGGGTAAAAGGATGTCCCATCTTCGCCTAAGCTTGTCTGGTAAACCTTTTATCATCCCTTTTAGGGTCTTGTTGAATCTCTCCACAAGCCCATTGCACTGTGGGTGATAGGGTGTAGTGAACTTGTAGTTCACACCACACTCCTTCCACATTGCAGTCAAATATCCTGACATGAAGTTGGCACCTCTGTCAGAAAAAACCTCCTTTGGAAAGCCCACTCTGGAGAATACTCCAAGCAGGGCCCTTGCCACAACAGGAGCTGTTGTGGTCCTTAGGGGTATAGCTTCTGGATACCTGGTGGCATGGTCCACTATCACCAGTATGAATCTGTGCCCAGATGCTGTTTGGGGGTCCGTTGGTCCTACAATGTCTATCCCCACTCTCTCAAAGGTAACCCCACCACAGGTAGTGGTATGAGGGGGGCCTTTGTGGTGCCACCTGATTTGCCACTGGCTTGGCAGGTGACACAGGAGCGACAAAACTCCTTGGTATCTTCTGACATATGAGGCCAGTGAAAGTGAGGGACAAGCCTGTCCCAAGTCTTGTTCTGGCCTAAGTGTCCTGCAAGGGGAATATCATGGGCCAAGGTAAGAAGGAAGCCTCTGAAACTCAACGGTATGACCAACCTCCTGGACGCACCAGGCTTGGGGTCTCTAGGCTCTGACTACAGTAGTCCTTCATCCCAATACACTTTATGGGTACCTTGAGCATTCCCTGCAGCCTCAGCAGCAGTCTGCTGTCTGAGGGGTTCAAGAGAAGGACAGTCTAATTGTGCCTGCCTCAGATCTGCCCTTGAAGGTCCCCCTGTCCCAAGAAACTCAACCTGATCAGGTTCAAGTTCTTCTAGGACAGTTCCTTCAGGGCTCTCAGAATCATCCTTCTGTGAGGGCTGATCCACCACCTGAGGCAGGGGGGAAGGCACAGCCTTGACCCTACTGCTCTTTCTCTTGGGTTGTGTCTGGTCCATTGTCCCAGGATCCAGCACTTGTTCAGTGTTACACTTTTTGGCCTGTGACCTGGTCACAGCAAGGACATGTGCATCTATCCCAAGCATTTCTGCATGGGTCCTATACTCCACTTCAGACCAAACTGAAGTTTCAAGGTCATTTCCCAACAGACACTCTACAGGAAGGTCTGAACTTACCACAACTTTCTTGAGGCCAGTTACCCCTCCCCAGGAGAAGTTAACAATTGCCACACTATGGGAAGTAGTGGCATTGCTAGCATTGGTCACTAGGTAATTCTCACCTAGCATGATCTGTCCAGGGTCCACAAAGGCAGGTGTCACCATTGTGACACTAGCCCCAGTGTCCCTGTAGGCCTGAGCCATTCTATAGTTCATAAAAGGAGTCTGTCTGTACTTGCCCAGGTTACTGGGACCCACAGTAGAAGACAAAGCTATGTCCCCATCACAGATGAGAACAGCCTGAGTAGGTATCCTGACTAGGCCAGAATCCTCCTCAGTTCCCAGGGTTAACCCTACTACACCCTTTTGCTGGGAACCACCACTTACAGCTGGACTAGGGGGTACAGTTGCCTTAGGGGCAATGTGTTATATTTTATGTTCAATGTTAAGCATGTTAACAATCACCTTCTGCCAGCTGGATGTGTTATGTGATGTCATCTACTGATGTCACAGGTGGAATGTTATGTTTAGATCAGAGCAGACTCGCTGATGATGAAGGTGGTTGGCAGTTCAAGAGCTGTGTAGTTTTCCAATAAATCAACTTTCATTCAAACTGTTCCTGAGTGAATTACTACAGAATTTTGGCGATGATCTTACTACAAAGCAGAACCCATGAATATCTACAATCAATTCAAGCAAGAAATCAAACCTATCTTCAACTATCAAGTTACCTGTTTTTGATGAAGAATCCTCATTATCTAAACAACTTTTGTGTGGACTTCGTTTATCATCTAAATCTACCTCAAGGATTAATTCTGCTCATCTACACTCTCTTCCATTTCAAAACTTCGATCTCTAAATTTCGATCTGCAATATATTGCTTCTACTACCTGAACAAGTGACCCTTTGCATCATCACAAACAGCTACCTTTGATTTTCCTGTTCCTAAAGACATCGCCAAGCTGACTACTCGTGAGTCTATCTATGTTGTGTATGTCGTTTGGCAAGGTCTAATTGGGAGAGAATGCGCTTCATCTATGCCTTTTCGAACACTCAACTTAAAAGAAGATAGTACTGGTTTTTTTTCTACCCATTTTCGACAACATCTTTGTTTCAGAGCGTTTGGGTGGTTACAACAGCGGAATGACCTTTTCGCTGTTCGCGCAGTCCGCGCGCGGATGCTTATTTTCAAATTCTTGGCAGCGCGTCTTCCTGGGGCTGTTCATTCTTCAATTCTCTTTGTGTATCATACGTGCATGCGCACGCGCATGCATGCGCATGTGCGCGAAGAAGTGTCTTGATCTGGAGCATGAGCACAACGCTCACCTTTGTTTCCTGGGTTACGGCGGTGATTTAATTCTCGCGTGTTGCATCATCACCAAAGGAACTTTCATCCAAGGAGTTGTTCTGTTTCCTTGACAACCTTTGTTTCTTTCAACATCCTGTATCGAGTGCTGCCAAGCAGGAAGATTTTTGCAAATCACGTTTCATTTTGCCAACCAACAGTGTTTGTTTGCCAACCACGACCTGTTTTCTGTGGAAATATAAAGTTTTTGACAAGGAAATCTTTAACTTCATCGACATCTAGTATCGAGTCTTGCATATTAGGAAGACTTTTGTCAACCACGTTCTGTTTTGCCAACCAACAACATTTTTTTTTTTTTTGCCAACCACGGCCTGTTTTTTATAAACACAGATTTTTAACAAGGAGAGGTTTTTTTTTTTTTTCCGCATTGTTTTACGACATCCTAGTTCAAAGGATAGTTTTAACATCCAAGCTCGAAGGATAGTGACTTTTGTCCAACTATTAATTAAGTTTTTTTTGTTTAAAAAACAAAACAAAAACATTTTAAGGATTTAGGTGTATTCCAGTGGAGCTCTACTATGTTATCTTGTTTTACTCTATTTACAAGTGTTTTATTCAATGCACTCTAGTATATCTAGTTAGTGGCTATATAAATATTAGCACAGGTTAAAACCAACATTTCTGAATTCAAGTGCTAACGCAATTTCTGTTTTATTTGCACATTTATTTCAACTTAGTTCTTATATCTATTTGAATTCATGTCAACTATGCAGTCAATCAATGCACCTCCCGCATTTTTAGAAAGTCCAGGTGAACCACCTGTTAAGTGGGATGTTTGGTTTGATGCTTTCAAAACTTATTTAGGAGCGATTGGCGCACTTAGATACCGTCCAGAAAGGAAAAAATATCTTTTATTACATTCTCTTGGGTTCAAGGGTAGGTCAATATTTAAGCATCTATCTGATTTGGCGGTTAATGGTGAAGAGTTAGATGATTATCAAGTAACAGTATCAAAACTTAAGATTCGTTTCGACAAACAACCCAGTTTGATTGTACTAAGGCACACATTTTTCAAGAGGAAGCAAACTGAAAATGAAGATGTTGATGGTTACATCTCTGTTCTCAGGAAGTTAGCTGCAGTGTGTGTATTTGAGAATTTTTCTGAACAACTTATTCGTGACCAGTTTGTGTGCCAATGCAAAGATAAACAGATTAGACAAAAATTACTGTCAATAGACAATCCCACACTGGATGAAACGATAAAGGTAGCTAAGAGTATTAAGACCTCTCAAGTTTCTTTAAAGGAACTTGAAGATAAACCAGCCGACAGTGTTAACTTTGTGGGGGGGGCGGGGGGGGGGGGGGTGAAGAAAGATAAGAGCAAACTTGGTAAAAATACCATTAAGAATTCATCTAATATCAAACCTAATGTATCAATACCTAGCAATGTCTGTCTGCGTTGTGGTAATGCATCACATGCCAAAGGGGGAAAATGTCCTGCTGTCAATTCAATGTGTAATTACTGTAAGAAAATGAGACCTGGGGTAGTAGAGAACTGTTCCCTCCTGATCGCACTCCTGTTTCCTATGAAGGACGGAAAATCGATTTGTTAGGTTTCATTGAAGAATTTTTAAGTTTCAAGGGGAGGAAGATCAGAGGAAAAATCTATGTAGCTGTCATGGGATTGAACATTTTAGGGTGGTTTCACCAGGGCCTTTTTGGCATGATTCTAAAACCAGGAACAAAAGAACAGGTCATGTTAATCACCTGTGAAGAGGGATGCACTAAGTGGAAAAATCAGTTTCCTTCTGTGTTTAGTAACGACCTGGGTAAGATTGCAGGTTTCAAACACAAAATAATTGTTAAAGATGGAGCTATTCCTGTTAAGCACAAGCTCAGAGGTGTTCCTTTCAGTATACGAGAAGATCTCAACAAAGAGCTTATGTCACTATGTGATAAAGGGATTATTGAGACTACTGAGTCAACTCTCAGGTTGTCACCTTTGGTTGTCGCTCGAAAAAAGGACGGGCAGCTGCGTGTGTGTGTAGACGTCAGGTCTCTCAACAAAGAGATCTGGGTTGATTCCCACCCTTTGCCCAGAATATCCGATTTGTTCACATCTATCAAAGGTGCTACTGTGTTCTCGAAATTAGATTTGGCTAGTGCCTATCATCAAATAGAATTGCATCCTGACTCATGTGCTTTAACTGCATTTGTGTCCTCTCATGGTACTTTTCAGTATCGGAGAATGCCATTTGGTTTGGCCTCCGCGGCGTCAGTCTTCCAGAGGTTTATGCAAAATTTGTTAAGAGATGTTGAAGGAGTCATTGTTTTCCAAGACAATGTCCTTATTTATGCTAAAGACAATGACTCACATGACACTATCATCAGACAGGTTCTGGAAATTTTCAAGAAGTGTGGTGTTGTTCTTAAGTCTGAGAAGTGTAAGTTCTCCTGTAGGGAGATAGAATATCTGGGACATTTGTTATCTCATGAGGGTATTAAGCCTAGACAAGGTCTGATTGATGCAATTTTGGAAGCCCCAGTGCCGAAAGACAAGACTGGGGTTAAGTCTTTATTAGGTCTTCTAGAATACTATTCTAGATTCATTCCTAATTATGCGTCTATAGTCAGACCTATTAGCAGTCTACTCATGGGCTCGAGAAAATTTCTGTGGTGTGCAGGATGTGATCAGGCATTTAAGGAGGTTAAGAGTATTTTGAAAAATAGTGATGCTCTTACTCCTTTTGATCCAAATCTTCCATGCTGCATAACTGTAGATGCTAGTCTGGCAGGTTTGGGCGCGATATTTACTCAACAGAATGGTAGTGTAGAAAATACTGTTGCTTTTGCTTCAAGAGTGCTCAGGAGTGCTGAGACACAATATTCAGTCATTGAGAAGGAACTACTTACTATAGACAAATATCGACCTTATGTTTGGGGAAGACGTTTCTATTTACTAACTGATCACAAGCCGTTAGTTTCTATATTGTCTTCGGGTCCCAGTAAGTGTTGTACTCCTAGGATTACTAGGATGGTCAGCAAACGTCTCCAATATCAATTTGAAGTTTTCCACATTGCTGGGGGGAAAAACACCTGAGCTGATTTTTTGTCTTGTTTCCCTCAGAGTAGTGGACATAGTGAAGGAACCAGTTTTCTAGACTTGAACGATGAAGATAATGAAGATTGTTTTGTAGCTTCATTAGATATTCCGGTTCTTGCAGTTGGTTCTGAATCTGATTGGAGGGGAGCATTATTAGAAGATTCTTTTCTACAAGAGGTCTGCAGACTTGCTAGAGTTGGGTGGCCCAAGGAGAGATCTTTGCCTACAACTCTTCAAGTTTATTGGAAGGTTGAGTCTGAAATCTCTGTAGAAGATGGTTTGTTGATGAGAGGTGATAAACTTATTCCACCTCACTCTTTGAGGCCCAAGATCATCAAAGAGGCTCATGAGGGACATTTAGGAATCACTCTCACCAAACGACGAGTCCGTCAAGATTTTTGGTGGCCTAGTATGGATGTTGAGATTTCTACATTGGTTGAAAGCTGTCCTGTTTGTCGAACATCGGAGAAAACACTGAAAGTGACCACACCTCCTTTGCACCCTATTGTGTGTCCTTCAGGTCTACGGGTTAAAATAGGGATTGACATTATGGGACCTTACGAGATTCTTCCATTAGGAATGAAGTACATTCTAGTAGTCATGGACTATACATCAAAGTGGCCAGAAATTAAAGTAGTCAGGGAGGCTAATTCTTCAAGTGTCATCAAGTTTCTTAAGGACATATTTTTAAGGGAAGGGTTTCCACAGTACCTTGTGGTACTGATAATGGGACACAGTTTTTGAGTGATGAATTCCAGTCCTTTCTAACATTAAGTGGTATCAAGCATCTCAAGAGCTCACTTTATCACCCACAAACAAATGGTCTTGTCGAGAGAATGAATAGGTTTGTGGGTGAGTGTATCAAATGGGCAGTGAGTGGGAGTCATGATGTATATAAGTCACTTGAGAGTATGTTGTGGTTTTATAGGACCACACCGCATTCATCAACTAAAGTGTCTCCTTTTGAGATACTTAGGGGTAGGAAAGCGAACACCAGTTTCCGACAACAAAAGGAGTGTTAAATTTGTTGCTCTTTCTGTGGGTGATTTTGTACGCATTAAGAATCCTGTGCACACCAAGAAAGGGTATTTTAAATTCGGTAATACTGTCAAGGTTATTCGCATTTGCAATAATGCTGCCCAGGTTGAAGGGGGTTGTTGGTGGAATTTGTCTAGATTAATTAAGACAAGATCTCGTTCCATATCAGGAATTTCAAATTTCACAAGTAAAGAGAACAGCACTACCGAGCCTTCGGCGGGTCAGCGTAGGAAAAGTTCTAGGGTTCGTGTTATTCCTCACAGGTTTCGTGAGTGAATTTGTTGAATTCATGCTTGTTACTATAAGAAATTTCTGGTTTGTTTTAGGAGAAAAGGAGGTATGTTATTTTATCTGACATCTTTTGTTCATTTCCAAGCATAATAATCTTTCTTACAGGTTGGTTTCGTGATTAATTTCGTGATTAAGAATTCATTTAGGTTTTATTTTGTAATTTAGGAAGTTTTCTGTTTTGTCATTAGTCTTTTGTTTAGGAGAAAAGGAGGTATGTTATATTCTATGTTCAATGTTAAGCATGTTAACAATCACCTTCTGCCAGCTGGATGTGTTATGTGATGTCATCTACTGATGTCACAGGTGGAATGTTATGTTTAGATCAGAGCAGACTGGCTGATGATGAAGGTGGTTGGCAGTTCAAGAGCTGTGTAGTTTTCCAATAAATCAACTTTCATTCAAACTGTTCCTGAGTGAATTACTACACAATGGTGGCTGGGGGCTTATCCTTTTTGGTGCACTCACTAAACCAATGTGAGTTTGACTTACAATAGTTGCACCATGGTTTCTTTTGGCCATCTTTCTTCTTATCCTTTTTGGAACCACCCTCCCCCTGAGCCTTTTGGGGGCCTGGTGAAGACTTCTGGTCTTTTTGTTTCTGATCATTACCCTTCTGGTCTGCCTTTTTCTGATCACCGCCCTGGTTCTGGTTTTTCTGTTTAACTCTAGTCCTGACCCACCTATCTGCCTTCTTTCCCAATTCCTGGGGAGAAGTTAGGTCAGAGTCAATCAAGTGTTGATGCAACAGTTGGTTTTGACAGTTATTAAGGATTTGTTCTCTCATGATCAAATTATACAATCCTGTATAGTCCTTAACCCTACTACCCAATAACCAGCCTTCCAGAGCCTTAGTGGCACAATCTACAAAGTCCAGTCCTGAGTCTGTGTCTTCTGGGTATCCCTGAACAACAACCTGTATTGTTCAGTGGTTAGGCCAAACCCATCAATCAGAGCACTCTTCACGACAGTGTAATTGTCAGCATCCTCATCACTAACTGTGAGGAGCTTGTCTCTACCTTTCTCAGAGAAGGAGAGCCACAAGATAGCTGCCCACTGACTTTGGGTTACCTGCTGTACTTTGCAAGCCCTCTCCAAAGCAGTTATCCATTTGTGGATGTCATCCCCACACTTGTAGGGAGGGACAATCTTGCTCAGGTTTCTATTATCATAGGTCCTGTCTCTATCCTTAGGGATATTGCTGCCACCAGTGGGATCTAACCCACTTAACTTCTGCTCTCTGGCCAGAGCAAGCTTCTCCTTGACAAGGGCAAGTTCTTCCCTCTCAATCCTCAGATTGGATTCCCTCATTCTGGCCTGATGATATTTTCTCTGTGGGGAAGTCATTCCCCTGTGAGAAGAGGCATTGGAGCTATTAGAGACATGGGAGTGGATAGATTCCCTTGAAGGGGATCTGTCTCTCCTGCTTCTCTGGTTAAGCCCACTTGAGGGTCTGAATGGGGGGACCCCAGTCAGACTCCCATGTAGGCTTAAGTTAGCCTGGCTAAGTCTCCCAACTTGGACCTGGCTGTCTACCTCATCTTCTGAAGTCCCATCAGACTCATCTATAGTGGGTAGACCCTCACCTGTACCTAGGGTACTAGCCTGGGAGGCCCTACGAGCATCATACTCCTCTAGGATCTCCACTAGCTGAATGAGGGTAGGGTTTGAACCCTGTTTTAACTTTCTGGAGGTACACAATTGTCTCATCTCCTGAAAAGTTAGGAGAGGTGTGGCTCACTGGTTAGAGGTGGCAGACCCGTAAGCAGAGAATCGGCCAGGGACCAGGGTTCAATTCCCGACGCGGCAGCGTCGTGGACCAGGGTCAAAACGGACTCGATAATTCTCGCCTTGGTACCTACTCTAACCAGGAACACACTCTGCAACTCTGGGCATTAAGCTTGCCTCATCTCTACAACGGCCCCCCACAGACGCCGGGGATGCCTGGTTTCACCTTGGAGATACCCAGAAAGGGACCATCTCACAGGGATAGCCAGGACGGGTTCCCCAGCGGTCTATAGCGCCGGGACACTTCCGAGTAGCTGTGCGCTGAATAAATTAAAATAACATAACATAACATAACATATCATATCTAGAGGGGATCTTTCTAGGATCTACCCCTCCTGGGAGAGAATCAACTTGATCTCCTCTCAGAGACATGATCTAGTGAGGGTGTGGTGTGTGCACCTACCTACACTAGTTGTATCTACTAAACCTCTCTAGTAGTTGTAGTCAGGGTGTGCTAGGCCCTTCAACCTACAACAACTAAGTCCAGTAGGACTTAAGTATCTATAATCTATGTTATATGTATATAACAATATCTGTGTGATCTTTCAATTTAGTATCTCAAGATTACAATGGTATTACAACAGCAAGCTCAGATCCCAACCGCTGCTCACCAATGTGAGAAGTTGGCCTGATATATGATGTCACTAATTCTAGTGTACACCTTGTATCAGTCCAAACAACCCTTATGGTGATTGGTTGTAAAGTCAACCTTATAGACCAGCTATCCTAGTGGTAGCATGGACAAGAGCAGTCTTAGGCTAAACTCTGTATGGCATGTGAAGCCAGCTGTTATACCATATGTAATCCCTTGAATACCAAATGAAAGGACACCACAACAGATATATATATAAATAGAATGTATTTATTCTAGTCAAACCCTCAGCACTCTTTATGAGATTCGAGGTAAGTACAACACAGTCTTATTTAAGCATACATTAAGTCACACAGGTAAGTAATACAGTTAGGCCCTAGGGGCCACGCAAACCATATACTAAGTAAGTGGTATAAGAACTACTGTCACGAACACAGGATAGGCCTAGGCCTAGGGAATCGCTGGGGCTACACTATGCTACCAAAGGTTAGGAAGTGGGAGGCCCACGGGATTCAGGTGCAGAGTGGAAACACTCACGCGTAATGCGTAAAAGTCAATAGAAATAGTAGTTATTAGAATTTAACAGTTTTAGGACACTTCTGGAATAGCTAGGAAGTCGAGACTTGGAAACTAGACCCTAGGATAGTCACTACCCTTGTGAGCACCGGAGTACTCAAGTTACCTAGCCTACGGGCTGCGGGTGCATAGGTGTGAACTTGCGTCAGGTTTCGTCGTTGACTCCTATGGATGCCTGAAGGAAAGTTGCTGACAGGCAGTCAGTGAAGAGTGTCCGGTGGATCCCAAGGATGGAATCAAGAAGGAAGGATACCTGCAAGCAGAAGGGACAGAGTCTAGGTCACCAGCCAGGAGCCGGGAAGGAACCAGGAAGGAACCAGGCGACGTCGTGAAAATGCAGGTGAAGAGGTTAAGCTTGTCGCAGCAGTCACGGGTACCAGGAGGCGTCGAGGACGACCAGGACCAGGAGGTGAGCTGTCCCATGAAGGCTCTTGCTGTCGGCGGCGTCGAAGTCGAGTTAGGACCCAACAAGCCTCGGCAAGCGGAACCCACGCAGGATGGAGGACTTGCTTCTGGTGCAGACCAGGAAGGTCTGGGGTGCTTCTCTTTCACAGAGGAGCGGGTGCCAGTCTGGAGGAGCCGGACCAGCAAGATGAAAACAAAGGTTCGTCATCGCAGAGGTCACTAGCCAACGGGCCAGCAACCGGACAACACGTCGAGCAATTCAGGTGCAGAAGGGCCCCACGCAGAACACGTGAAGTGTGGAGAGCTGGTCTTCTTTGCAGATGGTGCTCGGGATGGGGGCTTCTCAATTCCCCAAGCACAGCCTCGAGGAAGCCTCAGAAGTCGCGCTAGTCAGGTTCTAGCCACTTTTCCCAAGTCGCCGGTCCCACGTCCCTCGTCGCCTCCACGGGTCCCAGCTTCGCTCTAGATGTGGATCTGGTTCAGAGGTGTCTGGAAGTCTTGGCGCTGGTCAGTCTCTGCAGTCGTCCCTCTTAGGATCAGTCGCAAAGCAAGTAACGGTCGCTGGATGGTGCCTGGTTGCCCAGGGTGGTCACTCCTTGGCCACAAGGGAGATTTCTTCAGTCTTCTTCCTGAGGTCGAATGTCGAAGGTCCAGAGTTTCTGTTCAAGTTGCAGATTCAGGTTAATCTAATTTAGCAGGGCTCAGCTACCTACTGATATACTGGGCTAGTGGGCTGGGCTACCTGCAAGGTCCCTCCTATGGGTGGGACCAGGAAGGGGAGTGGTTACACCCCCTTTCCTTTGTCCAGTTTCGTGCCATAGCTGGGGCTGGAGTGCCCCAGCGCCGGTTTGAACTGGACTATGCATGGGACACCTTGTGTGCCCCAGGCAGTGTCTAGTTTCTTTCATCCCTCCCTGCCCCAATACACTAAATCCTGTCTGGGGTGGTGCTCGCACCTCCCAAGGCAGGAAACCTATTGTCCAAGCCTCCCAGCAGCAGGAGGTCAGACTTGTGTCTGTGGCAGCATCATCCATTTTGTGATGCTGGGGCTCTGGTTAACTTTAACCGGGTAAGTAGGTTTCAACATGTCTTCTCCCTCTAGAAGGGAGGAATAATATCCTCATTGCCAGAAATGGTATGGGGGTATTATTCCAAAGTGTTAGACACCTTACACGACATGTTTTGATAAAGCCAAACCATAGTTACCATATCCGTTTAAGATTATAAGGTACTTTAAGAGTATATGGTAGGCTATATCATAGAACAGCTATAAGGACATGGTTCCGAAAGCTGCAGACAGGCTCAGCTCATGCTAGAGCACCATCTCACATGTTACCAAGCACTCTGCCTCCAGGATTGTTAAGGCCTGCCATAGGAGTGGCTGATAGGTACACATGTGTCTATATATAAGGTGGGTATAGGAATATTACACCTAAGCAAAGAGTGATTACACGACCTTGCCCGAGCTGAGTGATCAGCCAGTTGTGTCATAATGGAAGGCCAGGCCAGGGGTGGCACAATACATGCTGCAGCCCCTGGTAGGCCTACAGTACACCTATGCCCTGGGTACCTAAGGTACACTATACAGGGGCCAATAAGGTGATCCTAAGCAATTGGGTTATGCACCTAAAGTACATAGTATCAATTTAGAGAGAGAACAGCTGGGCTGTGGGTCTGATTGGCAGGCCCACAGCCACATCTAAGTCGAAAACCAGTGAAGCAAAAGCAAAAAGTGGGGGTGAACATAGAAAGCAGACCCTACTCTCCTACAAACCACATATAGCCTTTGGTTAACTTTGTTGAAATTGAAGCGGTTTCAACGCTAATACGCTCCTCCGTATGAGACCTTTGTTTGGTTTGTTATTAGCTTAAATTAAGTACCCCGAGTATCGAGTGTTTTGCTCTCATTATTGGAACCGAGTTAAAATAGCGGGCCACACAATTTTAGATTGACGACACACTAAGAGTAGAATCTATAATGGGAACATCAATTGAGTGAAATAACATTGCAAGTTATAAACTTTATACATTCAGATTGAGAGCCAACGGGACCACTGCTATGTATTCTAGTTCCCCATGTAATTATGAACATATTACGAACACGTACATAGTAACACAGAAGGTTCATGATTTTAGTTGGCATATTGTAATGAGATTACTACCGGGTGACATTGCAATATACTATTAGTTAGAATATGTGTAATAATGATCCATTCTAGATCTGTCTATGTACCAAGTGCTTTGGTGTCTGCTTTAACAGTTATGTTTTTAACAAACATTTACATCTCCTAATAGCATATTTGACGTGGTGTGAGACTCAGCAGATGGTTGAGTAGACACATAAACTATATGCTATAGGTAAGAATTTTTATTTGGTCACTGAATTTGGATTGTGGTGCACTTGGGTGTATGGCTACTCCCTTTAAGATATGGTTCTATTGTTTTTACAGAGCCTCCAGATCCATCGCATAGATTGTTACTGCGATTGATGGTCAAGAGATGAAGGCCTAAGTATTGTACTATATTTTAAGCACCTTATTAGCAGAGTGACTTTCTCTATGATCCTGATGAATGCCTCGAACAATCCTGTCACCTGGGCAGAAACATGTTGATCATTAGATAGGGTATTCTTTTTCAACCCTACATTCACTTGCATTTTAAAACACTACTACTTAGGCAGGAAGAATAAAGATGTTGCCCCTAAGTAGATAGTTTTTTAGTCACACTTTTCTGGTTTGTTTTATTACACTCTGCCCCTCTTTACCATACTGAGTTGGTAGTGCCAACACGTGCTTTGCACTCCTGCTCCTTCCCTCTCTGGGTAAAGTCGTAGCCCACAAGGGGTACCTTGCGGTCCCCGTGTGTTGGAGGAACCCAATGATGAAGCATGTCACCCTCGGGTGAGTGAGGGTTTTCGTCCATAACATTTGTTATGCCCCACCCTTATTAGTGTACTGTTTTCTACACGTTTGAACAGCGCTACCCTATATTTAGTGTGAGTAGTATATCACAAAATGGATGCCACCAGCACAGACACTGGGCTGCCCTCCTGCTGCTGACCGAAACTCACAGTGGAGGAAGCCCAACAATAGGCATCCTATCACAGGGAGGTGTCACCACCTTCCAGGCAGGATTTAGTGTATTGGAGCTGGGTGGGTGCATTCTTAGAGTGCTTTGAAGTCCTGCACTGGGGGAGCAGTAGGCTCCTCTGTGCATATGCCAGCTCAAACCGGTTCAGGGGCTACCAGCCCCTGCTCTGGCGTGAAACTGGACAAAGGGAAGTGGGTGTAACCACCACCCCCCAGGACCCTCTTGGAGGAGTGGTCATAGAGCTAGTCCCTCCCTTTCTTTTACTATATGATAGGAACACCTTGCCATTGAAAGTTAGATAACTCTGGACGATGCTTTACAAGAAGAATCCTGGCCCATCAACGTTCCACTACCTTTGGAAGACGGAAGAATCTCCCTTGGAGTCAAGGAGTGACTCCCCTGCTTGGCAGGCACCTGAAACTCTAATCAATGGTCGCAAACTTTCCCGCTCCCGCCGGAGTCCGAAGTCCCTGCAGCCCCAGAAGTAGATTTTCTGACTTCTTGATGGCCATTGTGAGTCCCCTGCAGAGCTGAGGCAAGTGGACCCCACGAGTGACGAGGAACCACAATACCTGGGAACGGTGCACTATTGTCGAGTGCAATGACTCACAACATTCTACGAACTTGTGCTTTGGACCATTTATGGTCCAAGCCTCCAGCAGGTATTGCTGCAAAAATCAGCAGCCTACCTCATCGTGAGTGACCGTGGGCTCCTGTGAGGCATTTCCTCAAGAGATGTCTTTGTGATCCCTTGCCCATTAGCTTGTGGGTCCCCCGAAGACTTTCTTATCAACTCAAAGGGCTCTCCTGGTTCCTCCAGGCCTGCACTCATGCACCCTCACTGGGTGAGTCCCTCAGACCTTGCTGCTATGCACCATCGACTTTCTTCACTCCACACGAGACTTGCTTTTACCAAGGCTTGTTGGCTCTAATCCAGTTTCTGACACCGCAGTCAGCTGCAGACGTTAGGGCACACTCCAAATACAGCTGCTATTCCTCATCGATCCTTCCTGGACCTCGTGAGCGAAGAGTCAAAACACCCTTGATCACTTGAAATCACCCAACATCCGTGGGCATCCATCTTCCTGGCCCCGGGTCACTGTGACTGTGAACACAGTCCCTTCAATTTTCAGGTCTTCAACATCTTGAATCCAGCCTTGGATTCCACTGGACACTTCTTCAGTCGCCGCAAGCAGTAAGTCTTCTTTGGTCTCCATAGAAAACAGCGACGCGACCCGACACCAAAAGACACCTATGCACCCGGCTTCCCTGGCTGAGATAACTCGTGCACTCCGGTGCCCTAGTGTGTGTTGGCCCTCGAATTACTTACCTTGAAGGTGGCTTGCTTGTAGACTTCCTCTAAGTACCCTAAAACTTAAAAAATCAAACCGCGACTTGCTCCATTGTAATCAATAGGGAACCCGCGTCTGTGTTCTCACACTGCACGCGTCTCCGGTGGGCCTGTTACTTACCTGCTATCACTGCAGTCATGAAGCCCAAGCAATTCTACAGGCCCTAGGCCTTGTCATTCTGCAAGTCAACTTTCCTAAACCTCTTTTTTAGTATATGGTCTGGTACGCCCCTAGGGCCCCAGCCATATTTGTGCTTAACTTATTGTGAAACGTTGATATTTGAATGTGTTCCTGGCATCTAATCTCATAAAGAGATTAGTAGAGTCTGTCTAGAAATAAATACATATATATTTGATATATATACCTGTGTGGTGTCCTTTCATTTGGTAATTCAAGAGATTATAAGGTAAAACAAGCTGATTTACATTCCTCTGAGACTTAGCCTGAAGGCTGCTCTCCACAGCTACCACTAGGATAGCTTTCTTTAAAAGGTTGTCTTAAACCTATCTACCATAAGAGTCGAATTGGACTGGTGCAAGGCGGCCACTATAACTAGTGACCAGCATATGCCAGGCCAACTTCTCACATTGGTGGGCAGCGTGTGGGATTCCAGTTTGCCATTGTTTTATCAGAAAATCTCTATTTGAATTACTAACTGAAAACCACTTAAGGTACTCAAGGTACATATAAAGTCAAGCTTAGTATCAATAAGTTCTACTGAACTTAGAGCTGTTTGTGAAGGGATAGCACACCCTTGCTACAGCTCAAGCTAGGATCAGTAGGCCACAAACTAGTGTAGGTAGTACAACACTGC
This sequence comes from Triturus cristatus, assembly GCF_964204655.1. Lineage (NCBI taxonomy): Eukaryota > Metazoa > Chordata > Amphibia > Caudata > Salamandridae > Triturus > Triturus cristatus. The sequence continues at coordinate 726,953,400 of NC_140579.1, read as the reverse complement.
ACAACACTAGAATGTCCTCAAGGGATGGAGCCAGTGGGTCCACCCAACCTCAGTATAAGGACATGACCTTTTTTGACTTGAAGGCCATGTGTGTTGCAAGATACCTGGGGTTAAGACAGAGTCCCTCCACACAACACCTGATAAATTTGCTAACAGCAGATGATCTGAAACTAACTCTAGGACCTAGTGGATCTGGATCAGGGGGTGGGTCAGCCATAGTCTCTGGGTCTGATGATGAAAGTCAAGATGACCTGGAGTCTGTGGTTGAAGGACCAGACCCACAAGGGTCTGCAATGGACAGAGGAATTCTCCCTAAGAGAGCTGACAGAAGTGAAGAGAGGCCTAGGCCCCCTTCAAGGGAATCTAACCACTCATATCGCTCTGGCAGAGAATCTGCCCATCAGAGGAACTCATACTTTAATAGAGAGACCTCCTCTGAAAGAAGGTTCAAGATGCTCCAGTATGAGGAAGCTAGGCTTGCCCTCAGAACCAAGCAATTGGCCTTAGATAGAGAAGCCTTTGAGCTCCAGAGAGCTTCTAGAAAAGAGGGGTTAGAACCCCCTGGTGGCAGCAACAGAGTCCCTAGAGGCAGAGATTACATTCCAGACCATAGGAACCTGTCCAAGGTTATTCCTCCCTACCAGAGTGGGGATGATGTCCACAAATGGATAACTGCTATGGAGAGGGCCTGTAAAGTTCAACAGGTCACCCAGAAACAGTGGGCAGCAAACTTGTGGCTCTCATTTTCTGATAAAGGTAGAGACAAGCTCCTCACTGTTAGAGAAGAGGATGCTGATGATTATGAAGTCCTGAAGAGTGCATTGATAGATGGGTTTGGCTTAACCACTGAACAGTACAGGTTGAAGTTCAGAGACACCCAGAAAGCACAGACTCAGGACCGGACTGACTTTGTTGATTGTGCAACCAAGGCTCTGGAGGGTTGGCTGGTTGGTAGTAGAGTTACTGATTTTAAGGGATTGTATAATTTTATCATGAGAGAACAGATGCTTAATAATTGCCAAAACCAGTTGTTGCATCAGTACCTGGTGGACTCTGATCTGACCTCTCCCCAAGAATGAAAAATTTCCTAGCTAGCGTAACGGAAAGTTTCAATTCTATTAAGGACTCGGAGGCGAGGATTATGCTCTACTTTCTTCACTTTATTAGTAGCAGCCTTTCAAAGTCACAAACTAACATTCCCATGAACCATAGGGAATAGACACAAAAAATCATAGAGTGTCCACACTGCAGAACGTCCCCATCTGTGCACCAATCAGGAGTCTCCAGCCCAGCTATAGTCCTCTGTTTGTGGCAACTCTTCCTCTTTCGTCGCTCGGTCAACCTCCGCATTCACCTCATGAATCCTGTTTATTCGAGTCTCCTGGAATTATAAACGAAGGCGTAAGCAATTGAAAATGGCTTAGGAAAAAAATCCTGCGGAGAAAATCCGACAGGGCATATGCAAAAAAGCCACAGAATGTCACGTACTTCAGTAAACTGCAAAGACACAATGTCCCATAAATCCGTTACTTACCCCAGTACGAGGGAGGGAAGACAACGCAGATGTACCCTGGGTGGGATAATCCTCGCCTCCGAGTCCTTAATAGAATTGAAACTTTCCGTTACGCTAGCAAGGTTTTTTTATTTCTATGTCAGGACCGGAGGCGAGGATTATGCTCGTTTAAAGCTTGCTCACTACCAGATGAGCCATATCAATAACCGGTTTAAAGTAAAACCGCTTAAAGGTTGAGTCTGAGGACCAATCCGCTGCATTAAGGATGTCCTCTAGACGAGCTCCCAGGGTAAAAGCCATGGAGGCCATCGCTCCTCTTGTGGAATGAGCACCAAAGGCCCTCAGGTCTATACCTGCCTCCTGCATGATCCACCGAACCCAACATGCAATCGTGGGCAAAGATACTGCTTTGTGGGGCTTCTTGAGAGCAATAAGAAACTGCCGCTCTCCCGGGGCCCTCAACTCCTCCGTCATCTCCTCATAGGCTTTTAAGCATGCTACAACACAGAGCTTAGGAGAATCCGGGAAAGCAGGATAGGAGATCGTGGTAGTTCCACACTTGGTGCGTCTACGAATGGTGAAAGTGACACCGGTAGGGGAAAAAATCCGACCAGAGACATCCAACGCTCTGACATCAGAGACCCTTCTGCAGGAAATCAAACACAGAAGCATGGCCAATTTCGCTGAAAGCTCTTTCCTAGATAGAAACCTATTTGGTTGCCAAGATTGTAACAAGTTCAACACTCTATTGACATCCCATAACTGGGAATAACGCGGTTCTGGTGGCAAAGACAGGCGTATACCCCTGAGGAGCCTACAAACCAAGGGATGTTCTCCAACAGGATAACCATCCAGCAAGGAATGGCCCGCCGAGATGGCAGATCTGAAGGTGTTGATGGTTCTGTAGGCTAGCCTCTCCTCTGCTAAGGAGGCCAGGAAGTTCAAGACAGCTGTGACATCTGTTGCCACGGGATTGAAATCCCGTCGCAGACACCAACGACACCATCGTCTCCATGTGGATCGGTAACGTTTGAGAGTGCTATCTGCCCAGGCCTTGGCCAAGAAGGACTCAGCTGCTCCCGAAGGGCCCGGGACTGACCATCGTCCCCTGTAATCCGCCATGCCATTAGAGTCAAGGAACCCTGCTCGATCAACGGATGAGGACGGCCTTCCAGACTCCGAAGAAGAGTCGGAAACAGGGGGAGTCGGATCGGAGAATCCCAGGAAAGTTCCAGAAGAACTGGAAACCAGACTTGAGATCTCCAAATCGGCGTGATTAGGACTATGGTCGCCCGCTGTCGGCGAACCTGGGCTGACACCCGGGTTATCATTGCGAACAGGGGAAAGCATAGCCTGTCTCCCCTCACCAATCCTGAAGGAACGCATCTGTGTGTTCCGCTAGAGGATCCGGTCTCCAACTGTAAAACCGTGCAATCTGGTAATCCAGGCGGGATGCAAAGAGGTCGATCGAGAAAGGACCCCAAATGCTCTGGAGAACTGCAAACACTCGAGGGTGGAGCTTCCAAAGACTTAAGTCGTGGAAATGACGAGAATGGAAGTCTGCCACTTGGTTCTCCTGACCCGGCAGGTACTCCGCTGTGACCGAGATCTGTCGATCCAGGCAGTATTGCCAAAGATTCGTCGCCAGATCCGAAAGCGCTCGCGAGCGCGTGCCACCGAGATGGTTTATGTATCGAACCGCCGACACATTGTCCATCCGAAGAAGGACACAGGATCAAACCGACTCCCTGGTCCAGCATTTGATGGCGAATGATCCCGCCAGAAGTTCCAGGCAATTGATGTGTAATCGTTGTTCGGACGGGGACCAGATGCCTCCCGTGGTGAATTCTCCACATCTCGCGCCCCATCCTGATCTGCTCGCGTCTGACTCTATAACGATATAGGGCGCTGAACCAAAGATGGCCCGTCCATTCCAAGCCTCCATGTGGGACAGCCACCACTGGAGTTCCTCCCTGGTCTCTGCTGTCAGGGTCACCTTGAAAGAATAAGGACGACCTCTGCGGAGGTGCTCCGCCTTGAGGCGCTGTAGGGCTCTGTAGTGGAGCGGCCCGGGAAAGATAGCCTGAATGGAGGCGGAGAGAAGCCCAACAATCCGAGCCAGCTGGCGGAGGGAGATTCGAGTACGCGCTAAGGCCCTCCGCAATTCGTGACGGATTTTCGTTAGCTTCCGCGCAGGAAGACTCAGTATAGATTCCACTGAATCGATCAGGAATCCGAGAAAGATTACGTTCTGCGAGGGCACTAGAGTGGATTTGCATTCGTTCACCACAAATCCCAAATTCTGGAGAAGGTCTACCGCCAGTTGTAGGTGACAGGGTGTTCGGATCTTGCGCCATAAGCAGAGTGTTGTCCAAGTAGATGATGAGTCTCAAGCCGGACGCTCGAAGGCGTTCCACCGCCGGATTCAGTACCTTGGTAAAGCACCAAGGAGCGGAAGAGAGCCCGAAAGGAAGAGTGGTGAACTCGTAGGTTTTCCGCCGCCATTGAAATTGGAGGAACCTGCGGTGAGGAGGAAACACAGGCACTGCTAAGTAAGCATCTTTGAGGTCGAGGCGCGCTAGCCAGTCCCCCGGCCGTAGGATGTCCCGAAGGAGGTGTATGCCCTCCATTTTGAAGTGACGGTAGACTAGCCACTTGTTGAACTCTCGCAAGTTGATAACCGGGCGTTGACCTCCGCCCACTTTGTCTACTAAAAAGAGGTTGCTGAGAAAACCTCTTGAGCGTACTGAAGTCTCCTCTATCGCGCCTTTGGATAAAAGTGCCTGAACTTCCCGGTCGACCAATGCCGCTTCTTGTTCGGAAAAACGAAGTGGTCTGGGGGACCTTTCCTGCACCGGTGTTCCCTGAAACTCGATGTGAAACCCTCTTACTGTCTGCAGAACCCAGGCGTCCCTCGTGATAGAAACCCACATTGGGAAAAAATGAGCCAGCCGGCCCCCCACTTTTAGAAGGGAAGAAGGGAGTACACTCACCGGAAGAAGTGGTGCCACCGCCTCCTCTGCCACCTCTGTTCTTGCCGCGCCTACCCCTGGTGGGATAGAAGTTTCCAAAGCGGGCTTGGTCCTGATACTGCCGATTGGAGGCTTGTCCTCTGCCTTGATTTGGACGGCCGGACGAGCGGCCCCTACCTCGTCCGGCCCCTCTGAAAACCCGAGGTCTGAAGACCTTCCTGATGGAAAATTGGGCCCGGTCCAGGGGGGTGAAGGTGTTAACAAACCTCCCCAGTTCCTTGATGAAGGGTTCCCCAAAAAGGCCCCCTTGGGCTACCGGGCCTGCCTCCGTGTCTGCCAGGTCTCCTAGCTTAGGATCCACCTTAATGAGAAGTGACCTGCGGCGCTCAGTGGAAAGCGCGCAGTTGGCGTTCCCCAGGAATACCACAACACGTTGGGCCCACGAGGAAAGGTGCTCGGGGGAGATCAACGAGCCAGAAACCTTGGCCTCTTCAGCCATGTCTAAAATTTTGGTAATGGGCCCCAAAATGTCAAGTAATTTATCCTGGCAGGCCCGCCATGATCGATCTATACCCTTTTTCGGGTCCTTTACGAACTTTTGGAGAAAAGTCGCCATTCGGGGGTCTATCTCAGGAGTCGCCGCCACTTTTGCATCTAAAGTAGGGCGTGGACACTCCGCCCTAAGGCAATTGCGAGTGGCCGGCTCCAGCGGTTTCCTAATCCTGCTGGCGACATACTGCGCGACTTTCTCAGAGGGAGCCCAATCAGAGGAGCGTGGGTGTAGCACGTCATCAGGGTCTAGCATGTCCGCACACAAATTAGTGTTAATAGCAGGAGGTTTGGCAGGAAGCCACGGACGGGAGTGCTCAGGGAAAGCGTCTGCGTCCCCTTGGTCATCGTGATCGCCCCCTAAAGAAGTGGAAGGCACGGGGGAAGGAGTAGTATCGGGATTTGCTGGCATGATACAGCTAGATAGAAAAGCCTGTTTAAGGTGAGCAAAAGGATCAGGGCCTGCCCCCGAATCTCTGGTCCGTTTAGACGGAGGAGTAAGACCATCCGAGGTAGGCTCGGTAGTGGACAAACCAGAGGCAGATGACTGCGCGGCTTTGGCCAAGCGTTCACATGCCTGATCTATTTTTCGGGATAAGCGCTCCTCCAAGGGAGTCTTGGCCATTTCCACCGCCTTAAAAATAGACTCGTCGACCGCCTCATAAAAGTCATCCCCCCAGGGAAGAGCTTCTAAGGGCTCTTCCTCCCAATGCTCCTCATAAACTGACTCGTCATGGGAGATTTCCATATTCACAGGGAACAGACTAACGTCCACTCTATGCAGGAAAAATGTCCTTAATATGGGTGGCTGGGAAGCAGCCAAAGTATGGGCGGGCAAAGTTCGCAATTAACGGGGATGAAACCCTGGACCCCACACAGCCCTGGTGCCAAAATATACAAAGGGCGGTCTGCCTAACCAGGGTCCCGCAGTAATAAACTGCTGTACAGACTTTGGAGTCCCAAAGCGTTTTTGGCCTACAAGATACTGGCCCCAAACAGGAATGCCTCCTGCAGCTGCCTCAAGGCAGATACTGACCCACGTAAGTGGATGTTCGTGGGACGTTAGATAGTGTTCAAAATTGTGCCTAATGGCAACTTACAGATCCTTGGAAGGGCGTAAAGGCAGACAAGAAACAAGGCTCGGTGATGCGGCGGTGCAGCACTGGGTTCCGATGCTGTTTGGAATGCTCGGAATCCCGAGCGCGCCCGCCGCGTCACAGGACGTCTCAAGCGCCCTGTAGTGGCGTTCTTCCGCCACCGCAAGCCCGCACCAAAGACACCGCCGCTAGGGAGCTCGCAGCAGCTCCCACGGTTGAGGCGAAAACGCCGAGTAGCGGCGTTTCGTCCAGTAAATTAACGTTAACCACGGTGAAAAAGAAATTGAAATAAATAGGCGAGAATGGAGCGCACGGCACCGCGACCGTTCTGAAGGAAACGGAAATCGCTCGCTACGTGCCGAAACGCTGAGCGCTGATCTCAGCAACAAGACACAACAGGCGATCAATCGCTGATAAAACATTAACAGGAATACAATACTTTAACATATAAGGGCAGCAATAACAATAAAACACAAATAATCAAGGGAAGGTGACTTAACTCGGCTGCAAGCAGCGAAGAAAGAGGAAGAGTTGCCACAAACAAAGGACTATAGCTGGGCTGGAGACTCCTTATTGGTGCACAGATGGGGACGCTCTGCAGTGTGGACACTATGATTTTTTGTGTCTATTCCCTATGGTTCATGGGAATGTTAGTTTGTGACTTTGAAAGGCTGCTACTAATAAAGTGAAGAAAGTAGAGCATAATCCTCCCCTCCGGTCCTGACATGGAATTGGGAAAGAAGACAGACAAATGGGTCAGAACCAGGGTGAGGCAGAAAACTCAGAACCAAGGGGGTGACACCAAGAAGCAAGATCCTAAAGGCTCTGAGAAAAGTGGGGTTAAGGCAAAAGACCAGAAGTCTTCACAAGGGCCCCAAAAATCTGCATCTGGTGGGGATTCACAGTCTACAAAGGGAAAAGGCCAGAAGAAGCCCTGGTGCAAATTATGTAAACAGAAAGGGCACTGGACTTCTGATTGTACAAAGTCCAAAGACCAAACCACCACCACTCAAGCCCTCAAGCCCCTAAGGCAACTTTTCCCCCTAGTACAAGTACTGGTGGAGGTGGTAATCAGAATAAGGGTGTAGTAGGGTTGACCCTGGGTTCTGATGTGGACTCTGGCCTAGTCAGAGTACCAACACAGGCAATGCTAGTTTGTGAGGGAGACCTTGATATGTCCTTCCTAGTGAGCCCCAGTAATCTGGGCAAGTACAAACAGCAGTCTATAATAAATGGCAAACAGGCTTTGGCATTCAGGGACACAGGTGCTAGTGTCACCATGGTGGCAGAGGATCTACTGGACCCTGCACAGATCATCCTGGGTGAAATGTACCAGGTAACCAATGCAAGCAATGTCAGGACGTACCATAGCCTGGCAGTTGTGAATTTCTCCTGGTGAGGGGTAACTGGCCTTAAGAAAGTAGTAGTCAGTGCAGACCTCCCTGTCGAATGTTTGTTGGGCAATGATCTGGAGACTTCAGCCTGGTCTGAAGTAGAGTTATGGACTCATGCTGAGATGTTTGGCATACCTGCAGAGGTATTTGCTATGACCAGGTCACAGGCCAAGATGCATAAAACTGAACCAGCTCTGGATCCTGAAACTATGGACCAGATGCTATCCAAGAGGAGGAGCAGTAGGGTTAAGGCTGTGCCTTCCCCTCTGTCTCAGATCTCAGATTCCCCTCCTGAGGGAGGAGAAGCAGATCCTGAAGAAGGAACTGCCCCAGAGGGACTTGAGCCTGATCAGGATGAGTTCTTGGAGGCAGGGGGACCTTCCAGGGAAGATCTGAGTAAGGAGAAACAGTGCTGCCCCTCTCTTGAACCCCTCAGACAGCAGGCTGCTGCTGAGGCTGCTGGGAGTGCTAGTGGGTCCCGTAAGGTTTATTGGGATGAGGGACTCCTATATTCTGAGGCTAGAGATCCTACCCCTGGAGCCACCAGGAGGTTGGTAATACCTCAGAAGTTTAGGGGGTTCCTCTTGACCCTAGCACATGACATCCCATTGGCAGGACACTTGGGCCAAAACAAGACCTGGGACAGGCTTGTCCCTCATTTTCATTGGCCACACATGTCAGAGGACACCAAGGAGTTTTGTCGCTCCTGTGTCAATTGCCAAGCCAGTGGCAAGTGAGGTGGCACAACAAACGCCCCCCTGATACCACTACCTGTGGTGGGGGTTCCCTTTGAAAGGGTAGGGATTGACATTGTTGGTCCCCTTGACCCTCCAACAGCATCTGGGCACAGGTTTATCCTGGTGGTAGTGGATCATGCCACCAGGTACCCAGAAGCCATTCCCCTCAGGACTAACACAGCCCATGTGGTGGCAAGAGCCCTCATTGGAGTTTTCTCCAGAGTGGGTTTCCCTAAGGAGGTTATATCTGACAGAGGACAAACTATATGCCAGGATATCTGAAAGCAATGTGGAAGGAGTGTGGTGTCAATTACAAATTCACTACTCCCTATCACCCACAATGCAATGGGCTTGTTGAGAGATTCAACAAGACCCTAATGGGAATGATTAAAGTACATGAAGAAGGCCACCAAAAACCTTGAGGCTAGCCAAGAATTGCAAAAAGCTTGGCATGACCAAAAGAAAGTCCTGACTGTTTACCAGCCAGGCCAGAAAGTGTAGGTGTTGGAGCCTGTGGCCCCAGCAGCCCTCCAGGACAAATGGAGTAGCCCCCATACAATTGTTGAGACAAAGGGAGAAGTCACCCACTTGGTGGATCTTGGAACTCCCAGGAGCCCCTTTAGGATGCTCCATGTCAACCGATTTAAAGCCATATGTGGACAGGGCTGACATGGGCTTGCTCATGGCAACTGATGAGGACCAGGAGGAGGAGAGTGGCCCTCTCCCTGACCTGCTCTCACAGAACCCTGATGATGGGTCAGTTGATGGTGTTGCTTTGGCAAGCAGCCTCACTGAGCATCAACAAACTGAATGCAGACAAGTTCTACAACAGTTCAGACATATGTTTAGCCTGACCCCAAGTCAGACTTCCTGGTGCACCCATGAGGTGGACACTGGAGACAGTCTGCCTGTCAAGAGTAAAATCTACAGGCAACCTGACCATGTCAGGGACTGTATCAGGACTGAAGTCCAGAAAATGTTGGAATTAGGAGTTATTGAGCCTTCAGATAGCCCTTGGGCTAGTCCAGTAGTCCTAATGCCAAAACCTCACACCCAGGGTGGTAAGAAAGAGATGAGGTTTGGTGTAGACTACAGAGGCCTCAATGCGGTCACCAGGACTGACGCCTACCCAATTCCAAGGGCAGATGAGCTCATTGATACTTTGGCCTCAGCCAAATATCTGAGCACATTTTACCTAACAGCTGGCTACTGGCAAATCAGGTTAGCTGATGATTCCAAGGCCAAAACTGCATTTTCAACCCCTGGTGGGCACTATCACTTTGTGGTAATGTGTTGTCGTTTGGTTTGAAAAATGCACCTGCCACTTTTCAGAGGTTGGTGAATAAAGTTCTGACTGGCATGGAAACTTATTACTCAGCTTATCTAGATGATATTGCTGTCTTTAGTTCCACCTGGCAGGATCACCTGGTCCACCTCAGAAATGTTTTAGAGGCCCTGCAGAAAGCAGGCCTCACTATCAAGGCCACTAAGTGACAGATAGAGCAGAGTCAGGTTGTGTACCTGGGCCACCTTGTAGGTGGAGGTCAGGTTCAACCATTGTAGAGCAAGATCCAGACCATAATGGAATGGGTAGCTCCAACAACCCAGACACAGGTTAGAGCCTTTTTAGGCCTGACTGGGTACTATAGGAGGTTTGTTAAGGGATATGGATCTATAGTGACCCCCTCAAATGATCTTACCTCTAAGAAAATGCCAAAGAAGTTTCAGTGGACAGCTGGCTGTCAAAAGGCATTTGATGACCTCAAGCAGGCAATGTGCACTGCCCCCATCTTACAGAGTCCAGACTACCAAAAGAAGGTCATTGTCCAAACAGATGCTTCAGAGCTGTGTGTGGGAGCTGTACTGTCTCAACTTAATGATGAAGGTCAAGCCCAGCCAGTAGCTTTCATAAGCAGAAGGCTGGCCCCTAGAGAGAAACATTGGTCAGCTATAGAGAGGGAGGCCTTTGCTGTGGTGTGGGCCCTGAAGAAGCTGAGGCCTTACTTGTTTGGCACTCACTTCATAGTTCAGACTGACCACAAGCCCCTCCTATGGCTCAAACAGATGAAAGGTGAAAATCCTAAACTGCTAAGGTGGTCCATTTCCCTACAGGGGATGGACTATACAGTGTAACATAGACCTGGGACCCAACATGCCAAAGCAGATGGACTCTCAAGGTATTTCCACTTAGAACATGAAGACTCAACTGGTCAAGGTTAGTTTAATGTCCCTGCGTTTGGGGGGGGGGGGGTTGTGTAGGAGAGTAGGATCTGCACCTATGTTGCCCCCACTTGTTTTCTTATGTATACACTGGTTTCTGGCTATAGTCTGGCTGGGTCCCTGCTAATCAGGGCCCCAGTCTCTCTGTTCTCTCTAAACGACTTGGAGTGCATATTAGATGCACTATTGATTGGATACTGTGGTACCTTATGAGCCACTAGTATATGGTACCTTAGGTACCAAGGGCATAGGTACTTTACAGGCCTAAATCTGACACCTCAGTCCTGCTACACACACATATAAACCTATCAGTCACCCCTATGGCAGGCCCTATCAATCCTGAGGGCATGGTGCTTGGTTTACAATGTGAGGGGGTGCCTATGCCTGAGCAGGGCCCCTCTGCAGCTGGCAGGATATATTCCCTGTGGCTGTTTGTGGATGCGGTTAAACCATATACTCTTAAGTGCATTATAACCTCCCGGTTAATGCTAACTTTGGAATGACTGCATCGAAACATGTTGTGTTTGGTGTCAAACATCTTGGAATCATACCCCCACACCAGTAACTGGTGTGGGAGTATGATTCCACCCTTCTAGAGGAGATGACATGTACCTACTGTGGTAACACAATAGAAATCTGAAAGAGCCCTGGCATCACAAAATGGATGCCACCAGCACTGACACTGGGCTGCCCTCCTGCTGCTGACCGAAACTCACAGTGGTGGAAGCCCAACAATAGGCATCCTGTCACAGGGAGGTGTCATCACCTTCCATACAGGATTTAGTGTATTGGGGTTGGGTCGGTGCACTCTTAGAGTGCTTTGAAGTCCTGCACTGGGGGAGCCGAAGGCTCCTCTGTGCATATTCCAACTCAAACCGGTTCAGGGGCTACCAGCCCCTGCTCTGGCACGAAACTGGACAAAGGGGAGTGGGTGTAACCATCCACCCCCCTGACCCTCCTAGAGGATTGGTCATAGAGCTAGTCCTCCCTTTCTTTCACTATAAGATAGGTACACCTTGCCATTGCAAGTTAGATAACCCTGGATGACGCTTTACAAGAAGAATCCTGGCGCTTCTATGTTCCAATACCTTTGGAAGACAGAAGAATCTCCCTTGGAGAAAAGGAGTGACTCCCCTGCTTGGCAGGCACCAGAACTTTGAATCAATGGTCGCAAACTTTCCCGCTCCTGCCAGAGTCTGAAGTCCCTGCAGCCCCAGAAGTGAATTTTCTGACTTCTCAATGGTCATTGTGAGTCTCCAGTAGAGCTGTGGCATCTGGACCCCACGACTGATGAGGAACCGCAATACCTGGGAACCGTGCACTATTGTTGAGTGCAACCCCTTCATGACATTCAACAAACTTGTGCTTTAGACCATTTGTGGCCCAAATCTCCAGCAGATTTTGCAGCAAAAATCAGAGGCCTACCATGTCCCGAGTGACCGTGGGCTCCTGTGAAGCATTTCCTCAAGAGGCATCTTCATGATCCCTTGCCCGTTGGCTTGTGGGTTCCCGAAAGACTCTCTTATTGACAAAAAATGCTTTCCTGATTGCTCCAGGTCTGCCATAACTCATCCTCTTTGGATGAGTCCCTCAGACCTCGCTGGTCTGCACCATTGACTTTCATGACTCTACACAAGACTTGCTTTTGCCAAGGCTTGTTGGCTCCAATCCAGTTGTCAACACTGCCATCAGCTGCAGACATCATGCGTCATTTGGAATCCAGCTGCTGGTCATCGTCGATCTCTCCTGGACCTCGTGAGCAAAGAGTCAAAACACCATCGATGACCTAAAATCACCCGACATCCGTGGACAACCATCTTCCTGGCCCCGGGTCACTGGCAAGTGACTGTGAACACTGTCCCTTCAATTTTCAGGTCTTCTACATCTTGAATCCAGCCTTGGATTCCACCGGACACGTCTTCAGTCGCCGCAAGCAGCAAGTCTTCTTTGGTCTCCATAGAAAACAGCGACGCGACCCGACACCAAAAGACACCTATGCACCCGGCTTCCCTGGGTGAGATAACTCTTGCACTCCGGTGCCCTAGTGTGTGTTGGCCCTCAAATTACTTACCTTGAAGGTGGCTTGCTTGTAGACTTCCTCTAAGTACCCTAAAACTTAAAAAATCAAACCGCGACTTGCTCCACTGTAATCAATAGGGAACCCGCGTCTGTGTTCTCACACTGCACGCGTCTCCCGTGGGCCTGTTACTTACCTGCTATCCCTGCAGTCATGAAGCCCAAGCAATTCTACAGGCCCAAGGCCTTGTCATTCTGCAAGTCAACTTTCCTAAACCTCTTTTTTAGTATATGGTCTTGTACGCCCCTAGGGCCCCAGCCATATTTGTGCTTAACTTATTGTGAAACGTTGATATTTGAATGTGTTCCTGGCATCTAATCTCATAAAGAGGTTAGTAGAGCCTGTTTAGAAATAAATACATATATATTTGATATATATACCTGTGTGGTGTCCTTTCATTTGGTAATTCAAGAGATTATAAGGTAAAACAAGCTGATTTACATTCCTCTGAGACTTAGCCTGAAGGCTGCTCTCCACAGCTACCACTAGGATAGCTTTCTTTAAAAGGTTGTCTTAAACCTATCTACCATAAGAGTCGAATTGGACTGGTGCAAGGTGGCCACTATAACTAGTGACCAGCATATGCCAGGCCAACTTCTCACATTGGTGGGCAGCGTGTGGGGTTCCAGCTTGCCATTGTTTTATCAGAAAATCTCTATTTGAATTACTAACTGAAAACCACTTAAGGTACTCAAGGTACATATAAAGTCAAGCTTAGTATCAATAAGTTCTACTGAACTTAGAGCTGTTTGTGAAGGGATAGCACACCCTTGCTACAGCTCAAGCTAGGATCAGTAGGCCACAAACTAGTGTAGGTGGAGAAGTGTGGCTCAGTGGTTAGAGTGGCAGACCTCGATGCAGAGCTCTGGCCAGGGACTAGGGTTCGATTCCCACCTCGGCAGGTCTTGGGCTCATAAATTCCTCTGACCGGATATTCTCGCCTCAGTGCCTATTCTAATCATGGGTCCCACGCTGCAACTCTGGGCAATAGCTTGCTTAGTCTCCACAACGGCCCCCACAGCGCGAGGGATGCCTGGTTTCACCACGGGGGTGCCCAGGAGTGGACACTTCACAAGGAAAACCAGGAAGGGTTCCCTTGCGGTATTCGTACAAGCGCCGGGAGACCCCATGTGGGTAGCTGCGCGCTATACAAGTACAAAACATTTACATTTACATTTTTTAGGTAGTACAACACTGCACAACGCTAGAATGTTCTCAAGGGATGGAGCCAGTGGGTCCACCCAACCTCAGTAAAAGGACATGACCTTTTTTGACTTGAAGGCCATGTGTGTTGCAAGATACCTGGGGTTAGGACAGAGTCCCTCCACACAACACCTGATAAATTTGCTAACAGCAGATGATCTGAAACTAACTCTAGGACCTAGTGGATCTGGATCAGGGGTGGGTCTGCCATAGTCTCTGGGTCTGATGATGAAAGTCAAGATGACCTGGAGTCTGTGGTTGAAGGACCAGACCCACAAGGGTCTGCAATGGACAGAGGAATTCTCCCTAAGAGAGCTGACAGAAGTGAGGAGAGGCCTAGGTCCCCTTCAAGGGAATCTAACCACTCATATCACTCTGGCAGAGAATCTGCCCATCAGAGGAACTCATACTTTAATAGAGAGACCTCCTCTGAAAGAAGGTTCAAGATGCTCCAGTATGAGGAAGCTAGGCTTGCCCTCAGAACCAAGCAATTGGCCTTAGATAGAGAAGCCTTTGAGCTCCAGAGAGCTTCTAGAAAAGACGGGTTAGAACCCCCTGGTGGAAGCAACAGTGTCCCTAGAGGCAGAGATTACATTCCAGACCATAGGAACCTGTCCAAGGTTATTCCTCCCTACCAGAGTGGGGATGATGTCCACAAATGGATAACTGCTATGGAGAGGGCCTGTAAAGTTCAACAGGTCGCCCAGAAACAGTGGGCAGCAAACTTGTGGCTC